>NC_090266.1:1169648791-1169961976 GCF_040414725.1 Anabrus simplex
CGTTAACATTTGATAGGCCATATAAATTAGTGAGCCTGTATATTAACATTGTTAGCACTGGTTTCATATACAACATAATAAATTGCCTTCCATAAAAAATAACAGGTAAGTTATAAACAAAGAATAATGCTGATATTTAAAAAAAGAATATCAAACACACTTATCCATAGCATCAGTGGAATTTCTTTGCTTTTGTTCTTTCTTTATCTGTATTGTATTAACTGAAACCCGGTCTCTTGGATGTCTTATTTTTGTTTAAAGCGTCCATTCGAATAAAAGAACGGCTTCTCACAAAGCAACTTGCAAGCTCATAAATTTCGGGGAATTTCTTCTTCAGGATATCCGTAAGGTTTGTGATGATGTTAGAATCCTCTTTCAGTTATTTCCCGTGGTAAAATTGAAACTACCGAGCTCGATAGCTGCAGTCGCTTAAGTGCCGCCAATGTCCAGTATTCGGGAGATAGTGGGTTCGAATCCCACTGTCGGCAGCCCTGAAGATAGTTTTCCGTGGTTTACCATTTTCACACCAAGCAAATGCTGGGGCTGTACCTTAATTAAGGTCACGGACGCTTCCTTCCCACTCCTAGCCCTTTCCTGTCCCATCGTCGCCATAAGACCTATCTGTGTCGGTGCGACGTAAAGCAACTTGGCAAAAAAAAGAACTACTTTTGGAATCTAATTTCCACCCCTTGTAGTTTGACCTGTTTTCTCTCTGTAATTTTATTGGTTTCTATATCGAGGTTCTTCTTCTTTACCCTAAGAGCTACAATACAGCCAGTGAAGTTTTCAAGCAGCTCATCACGATCCTTGGTTTCGCGACTGTCCTCGAGTTGTTTTACTAGCTCTTCAAGGTCTTTAACTAACCCTTGCTCTTCCTCCAGTAAAGAATAGGATGTTGTGGGCTAAGCGCTGGCCTTGGCACACGATATCCGAGTTTTGATCGAGTTCATCAGTAGCATGTAACATATTTGGGCGTAATGTTTCATAATCATCCGGAGAACAAATGGAATTTCTTATCGCCTCGGAAGCATTGAGGCTGAGGAGCAGTGATCTCACCTTTCGCGTCACAGCTGTCGGAAGAGGATGGTCATAGAGCCTTCCGAACCCTCGAAGCTGAGAAAGATAGCTTTCGATAATGACTTGATTACTTCTGTCACCATTTATTTAGGCCAATGGCTTTAGAGAATACGTGAAATTGTATGTTTCGTTCCTTCGTATGCCTGCTATGATTTGTACAGCCTGCAATGGCATGACAAAGCATACTGAAAAGTGTACACTATTACTGCTTTTTACGTTTTATCACATAAAATAAAACACACGGTTTCTTATACACCACAGATATGTCACTGTCGTGTATTATTAGCACCTAGCTTCTGCGTGTACAGCGATTCTTATTCGAACTACCTCTACCTCATTCAGAGCAGATTCAACGCGAGGGTCCTGCGTGACGTCACAACTCTGCTTTGCTACTGCGCACCTCTCTCGTGATCCCTACCTTGTATTCTACGTACCTTGGCAACCAACGAGCCCAGTCGGCTATGGATGTCCACGTTGCAGATGCTGCACTGGTTGATGCGGTCCTCAAGACTAATAACCATACCAAAATGTGCATTTCGAAAAGCTAACTGCTGTTTCACATTAACTCAGTGACCACTTTCTTTCTTCATGTATACAAGATGTATTTGCAATACTTTTAAATGAATATCAGTGTGGTCGTCTTTCAAGGAATAGAAGGCACACTGTGCGGCATGTCAGGGAAATACTTCGTTTCGAAAAAATAGGTGGTTGTAAAATTCTTACGAAACTTCTACAACAGATCATGAGAATGATTGACTGACTGACGAACGTTTTCATTCCCCGACCTTCAGGGGTGGGGCGGGCCACGTAGAGGGTTACGCCCTCTCTGGCCAAAAGATGTGGGCGGGTTGGGGAGATGTGATGAGGGAAGGAGGTGGGTTAAGTATGTGAAGAAGGAGGAGATGGGGGCAGGTGGCTTCTTAGCTAAGGGGCTTGCAACTATATTTCTTCATTATTATTTACAAATGTTGTTTCTTCCTTTCTCATGTTTTAATATACTGTATGTGTAAGTTCTTCATTTTAACAGTACTTGGTATATTAACATCAATTTTGATTATTATTTCATTCACCCATGAAGTTATAAAGTTTAACGCAGTACTAATTAGAAATTTTTCTTGGCTTCCTTCGCCGAGGTGTTATATTCTGAAGACAGAGTGGCAAATATGCGAAGAATGACATGTTATATCCCTGGTGCACTCATAAGCTTACGTTTAACAGGATGTAAGTCCATTCGGTGATTAGAAAGGTTGGAGAGGATGCGATTCTATGATGTAGTTTCTTGAGCTGAGAGGGCTGTGAATGTGTTCAAACATGGGTTCCCAGTGGTGTAAAGTTGAAGTGCGAATTTAGGTGAAGATTGAATGGTTCATTTGCTGCGGCTTGTAAGTGGGTGAGAACTAAGAGTTTTCTTCTTGCTAGTGGCTTTACGTCGCACCGACACAGATTGGTCTAATGGCGACGAAATAGTTTGTTGTAGGGGGTGGATGTTTAGTAATGAAATAGTGAAAAGGTGAATTAGATCCCCGACTGTAGATGACTGGAAAGGGGAACGGCTAGGTGATGTAGGTGTATCAATGGTTGTAATAGAGGCTATGAATCCTGGTGATTTTGAGCAGGTGCAGGGCGGCAACGGCGAGAATAAACTGCCCGATTACCTCCACAGGTATGGCATTTGGGGGGGGGGGGGGGGTGATGCGTGTTGGGACACCTGGATGTAGAGTGATCTTGATTGCAATGGCCACATTTAGGAGTCTTCGTGGTACATTGAATGTTGGTATGATTATCGTAGATGAGACAGCGCTCGCACCAGATTGCTTGTGAATGTGGGGCGCGAGGTGGTACCACTTTATGGTGAAGTGTATGTATGAAGAATCCGCTGGCCAAGACACACTAGACATCTTCGGGCGATGGTAGAAGAATTCTCAGCGTATACTTGGGAGGCGTGGAGTTCTTGATTATGAATGCCTTTTTGACTGAGATGCCTTCCGGGTTGAGTTCTGAGATGATGGTTTCTGCTGTCATAGAGGAGTCAACACCTCGAATTACACAGCTGAGAAGGCGGTAGCAGGATGGGGGGGGGGGAGATTTGATGGGTAGAGGTAGGGGTAATTGAAGAGGGGTACTTGATCCACGTTCGTGAGCTCCTATTGGAGTGGTGAGTTGACCGCGGTGTCACCATTAACATGAACGATGACTCCGGTTGTCCACTACAGTCTCACGGCGCATACTAAATCTGAGCAGGCTGAACAGAATGGCATGGAGAGATTGGAATTCCGGGGCAGGGTTTGAGAGTAGAAATGAATGCGCTCTTGAGGGGGTAGGTTCGAGCAAACGGGAATTATTGATGGGACGTCTTGTGTCGGATACTGAGCAAAATGTGAGCCGATAGAGGGATAATGGTGACAGGGCTAGAACCGGGAAGAATGCCTTGATTAATCATGTCCATGGAAGGCGGCGGCGCACTTGTAATGTCTGTCGATGGTGCAGGTTTCGGGTCCAAAACAAGGCGTCCTGGAGCTTGTTCTTCCTCCGGAGCAGACTGCTGAGGAAACCTCTTAAAGTGAAATTGAACTCTACTGTTGCCCCACTGCGGAGCTGGAGTCATGGGAAGAAATCTGGCCTGGTACCCAGGAGCTGCAAAAGTAGACATTACGGTCGAGTGGTAAGCAGCTGCGGCTGTTTGACTTAATACAGTGGTGGTGGTGGTTGTGGTAGTTGCGGTAGTGCTGGGCGTTGCTGTAGTGGTGACCGGACAATAAAGTGAATATCGCTACATGACGGCAGTTGATTTTTCTGGACAGTGAGGAAATAAGGTATTGCTGACGATGAGCTCGCCCTGAGGTAGTACCTCTCGGATTTTCTTCTGTCTACCTTCGCGTGTGACAGTAGTCGTCACGACGGCAAGCGCGTGATCAGTAATGAGAGGGGAGTAGGCGACAGTAGGCGAGCTGTACACTGACTGACACAAAACAGGCGTCACGTATGCTGTACGTTTATCATAATATACTGTACACCGTTTGATTCTCAGGCAGACTTCCTCAAGGCAAAGAGCAACACGAGTGCCTTCCCACAACCTACGGTTTCACTGGTTCGTTTATAGCAGTTCGCAACTTCTGAATCGTTCCTCCCAGCAAACCAGTCACATGACGTGCTGTCAGATATGATCGTCTCAATTTGCAGGACCTTGATAGATTTACAATTTGCGCTATCATAATGCCAAGCGCGTTTACTGTACACATGTAATATAGTATTTTGTGTTCGTATTCATTCAGAGAACACACCTCTGCAATTTTGAAGGATGCTCTAAGGCAGTCCTCCGCAAACTACTTAAGTCGCACCCCTTTTCTGGAGCATAACATTTCTTGCACTCCCCTTGATCTTTCCTTCCTTAATTCCTTCCTTCCTCCTCTCCGTAGTCATTAGATTCCACAAAATTTCTACTCGCGAGAACTTCTGTTTTTTCTTTTTTTTTCTATTTGGTTTACGTCGCACCGACACAGATAGGTCTTATGACGACGATGGGACTGGAAAGTCTTAGGAATAGAAAGGGAACGGCCGTGGCCTTAATTAAAGTACAGCCCCAGCCTTTGCTTGGTGTGAGAATGGGAAACCACGGAAAACCATCATCAGGGCTGCCGACAGTAGGGTTCGAACCCACTATCTCCCGGATGCAATATCACAGTTGTGCGTCCCTAACCGCACGGCCAACTCTCCCGGTAGAACTTTTGTTAATTATAAGAAGAAGAAGAAGAAGCCGGGATGATTGCCTTAGACAGTTGAGGCGCTGGCCTTCTGACCCCAAATTGGCAGATTCGTTCCTGGCTCAGTCCGGTGGTATTTGAAGGTGCTCAAATACGTCAGCCTCGTGTCGGTAGATTTACAGGCACATGAAAAACTCCCGCGGGACAAAATTCCGGCACCTCGGCGTCTCTAAACACCGTCAAAAGTAGTTAATGGGACGTAAAGATAACATTATTCATAATAATAATAACAATAATAATAAGTGGTCTGTGACAGACACTGATGTTAGTTAAAACCTCTGAGGATGTTCATAGTGCTTTCTTAGAAATGTAGCATGCTTTCCTAGAAATTTGACATTTCACTTCAACTGTTGTCCAGAACGCTTATAAAATTCGCCAGGTTTACTCACATGCTCTGGACGTTTTGTCCTGAAGTGCCTTGTAAATTTTACAGGTTTCAAACTATCGTTGACAATATATCCTAGCAAAGAACATGCTGTGTCCGTTCCTGGTTATTCACAAGAATGTTAGTGAAATGTAGTTTTAGATTATCGTCTTGCTATTCGCGCACTTTTGTTTTTATCGAATAATTAAACTTACCAGCGAGAGTTGAAGCAGATATGGAAGGTGAACATACAACATCCTGTTCTTTATTAGGTATTTTCGTTTGAGAACAGGCACTCGACGAAACACTTTCAGGGGATCTCTTTTTACTACTGCGAAACAGCCTATTGTCCTTGAAAATGACGATACATTTATCCTATAAATGGTTAACTACCCCTACTCAGAACGCGCAGAATCCCAACTATGCAACACAGTGTACTGTTCACTCATAGTCTTTGCACTGACTGGCAATTAGATTCAGGCTGTGAAAGAAGAATCTATTCTCGTATCGTAGCGAGTGTGCTCCCGTGACGAGTAGAGAGCTTCTTGCATGTCTTACTGTAATGAGAACATGAGGGTAGCATTAATTGTTCAAAAATGACATGAAGTTTGTATCGTCATATGAATTTCTGTTCTTAGACGGGCTCCCCCTACTGTAGATAAATCTCCGTACCCCACAAGGTGGCACGCCCTCCACTTTGCGGACCACTACTCGAAGGGAATTTATATAACAATCTTTGGCCTCATTTTCTCGACCACGAGGCATCCCTTCTCATTACTACAAAAATGTCCCGCCTTACGACCTTCAGGGATACCTATTCTGCCATTCGCTAAAATTACTTCATATACGCCCGGTATGACTCTTGATGTTGTCATGAGAAGTGCAATGAATCGACGATTGGGTATCCAGTGGAATCTTACTCAACGGCTGGAAGATTTGGACTTTGCCAATGACCTATGCTTTCTTGCTCATAGTTGTAGAGATATGGAAATTAAGCTTAAAGACCTGGGAACTAAAGCACAGGAAGTTGGAAATGCGATTGAGAAATCGAAACAATACACCATTGCAACTAGACGGGCAGAGTATAGAAAGAGTGAATAGCTTCTGCTACCTAGGAAGCATTGTAATGGTGAACGGAGGGACAGGTGAAGATTGTATTACCCGTTCGAACAAAACTAAGGGTGCGTTCGCAGCTCTCTTTCCCATATGGAAGTACAAAGAACCGGGCACGGGATCAAACTGCGGATCTTCAATAGCAATGTTAAGTCTGTGCTGCTTTGCGCACGTGAAACCTAGAAAGTGAGCAAGACTTTGATACTGAAGATTCAGACATTTGTGAACATCTTAGGGATATACTGGCCAGAAGTGGCGTCAAATGAGGAATTGTGGAAGAAAACGCACCAATTACAGATTGAACAGCTGATAAGAAAAAAAGAAAGTGGCAGTGGATTGGACATATAATTCCTAGACCTGATGGCTAGACAGCAAAGTAAGCTCTCGAGTGGAATCCTCAGGGCCAGAGGAGGAGAGAAAGACGCAAGATGACATGGAGAAGATCAGTGGAGATAAAGAGTGAGCATCTTGGGTATGCATAAGGAAAGCTGAAACACATGGCACATCACAGAACCAGACGGCGAAATCTTGTCTCTGCCCTATGCTCCTCAACATGATTGCAAGGAATTAAGTCAAGTGGTAGAATTATAACTAACCGTTTCTTGGCAAAACATTTGGATTATCCACAAAAGGCAGATTTTTCGTTACCATGTTTGAAAAAATCACTGCCAGATTTACCTTACGAATGTACTGTTGTAACGTTGACAATACGCGAACGTTTAGCTGAACAGGAAAGAAAAATGAGCAGACTTCATTTTAACATGGAAACTAACGATTCTGTTGTGTTGAACTCCCTGATTTTCAGTGGACACTTACCCGGTGTAGATGCTGTTGATGGTGAAGCAGGGACCCAGCTCCGTGTCCATAGTACTGAAGTACTGGCAGCAGTCAAATTCTTGCTCGCTCCATGAACACTTGATAAAAAATTCTTCGCATGGCAATCTAACCTGGAGTTGACAACAGAATATTCACATAAAATATTTCAGAAGAGAATGCAGACTTGGCTAAATGATTAGAACACATTATTGTTGTTTATTTTCAAGTTCGTAAGTAATAACCTTAAAATATGTGAAAATAACAGTACACAACGAACATATCAGCGGTGTGTATGAAACATTTTCAAGACAGTGACTTCAGCTTGTTGAAAAATATATCGATAAGGATAAAAAGACGTGTTTCCATAAACGCGATCACCCCGTTTTTGCGAACTAGAGTGAATTCAGCTTGTATGTGTGTGTGAACTGTTGCTGCCTTCCGAATGAAGTGCTCATGAGAGTTCCACCATCTTGCTGTACACGTCGGTTATGGTGTCTGATACGTGCAGTATTACTTGATTCCCTCAAAGCATGTTAACTTTGATCTTCGGAGTTCGGACGTAAGCGAAATTCGTCTGAAACGCCTTACACCAGTTCGGTTGTTCACTCATAACACGCTGGCTGCCTGATCCCGAAATGTTGTCATTACCATCATGAATACATATTAGTATCATGCGTCCTGTCCACAATAATTTGATTGGACACTGGACAGTCGTAGCCGTACGAACGCCGAACTGAGTCCTGTAGAATTCAGTTCGTAGGTACTACGAGAGAACTGTCGGAGGTAGCTGTCATCTGCTGCAGTTGTAAAACAATGAAGGCCTGTGAGTAGAGGGATTATGTGGACACTATCTAACGTAGACTATGACTTTCTTGTCATCGTGAACTTTCACTCCACTGCACCGAGTCAGTTCGAATACCACTATCGACTACTCTCAAGATGGATTTTTGTGGTTTCCCACTTTTCCACCGCTTAAATGGCTGTATAGTAATGTCATGGCCACTTCCTTTCCGGTCCTAACCCTATCCCATGACATTGTCTCCGGAAACCTTGCTGAGTTAGTGCGACGTTTAACCACTTTCACCTCAGACCACGACCTAATGTTTCCTCACTGGTATTACGGCCTAAACCGAATTGCTGACTATCATTTCAGTTTGACATTTTGGTTCTGGTAGGTTTCATACAGATGTAGTTCTGTTGACATGCAACATACGGGTTGGTTTCCAGGTATACACTTCGACTTTCACGGTAGCAACACCTTGACACTAATTATAGGGTTGATGGTTGTATTCAAGAAAATGAATTCACGTTAGCAATATAAATATCATCTTATGAACAAATAAACTTAGTTCTCCAGATAAAATGCACTCATTTCTTTGCAGACCAGTTTTTCACTATCCGTATTGTTACCTTTTTCCACCAAATTATTTAACAAAAAATGACTTAGCAAATTACAGTTTTGTAACAGTGTTCCACTACTCCTGTGTGTGTTCCACTCCACAAGATGGACGCCACGATGATAGTGCAGTGCTGCCAACTGTTGTGTGAAAAGTTCTCTCGCTGCGAATTTGACGAGAGAAAAATTTCCGTCAGAGAAGATGGCAACGGGGCTGGCACCTAGTGGCACTTTGGGGCAATAATACACTGCGGGTTCTAATCCACAAGATGGCGTCGGCCGCAACCATCCTCTTCCCCCTCCCTAACCCACGTTAACAAAAACAAATAAATAAAAACAATTAGGCCTAGTTTTAGGGCTGGATGCCCTCTCTGTTTGGTGCTATTATGATCCTTAGTTTCACAGTGGCTGCCCTTCTCTATTTGGGCTCATGGATGAAGTAACATTTATACAACTGTGTGATCTTCTCTGTTTGAGTTCATGGGTGAAGTCTGCGTTTTACGGCTGACTGCTTTCCCTGATTGCATTCAGGGGATTGAACCTAGTTTTACGGTCCGATGCCCTTCCATGCTTGCGTTTATGAAAATTGTTACAGAAACTGGTCATCTTACTGCGTCGGCAGCACCGTTTTTGAAGAGAGGTGAGATTTTAACATAATAAATATAAATTTAACACTAAAACTATTCACCTCCTTAATTCACGACTGGTACTCCACCCATATCCCACATTTATATAGAATGGGTATTCATTTTAACCAATATCTTGTTGCAAACATAGCGAAATTCACTCCAAGTTCGGCAATTGTAACTCTAAGAAATTTTGAGATGGAAGTCTTAATCCGAGTAGGCAGCATTAGGGCACGTAGCAGGAAGCTCGCAAATGGACAGCACTTGTAGAGATTCCTCAAACAAACTTGAGATACCGACGGCTACCATTTCTGTTATTATGTTCTCTCGGAAAGACGGTTGTCGAGAACATTAAAGACACTCCCAGTCGCTTGACAAAGGCAGAGCAAAAGACAGGGAAAGAAAATTTGAAATAAGGGATGGGGCGATACCAGACATCCCTTTTCATTTTTGGTTTCGCCCAAAAGAATGAACGTCAAAAACCCCGCAGGCAAAGTTAAGCCAATCACAACCCTCAAATTTACTAGTTTGAAACCAGCGCCTGAGATAATTCAGTAAATCTTAGACGTGTGGATAAAGTTAAAGAAGAAATATTGTGCTCCAGATGGCAGGATAAAATGTCATATTTTCTGTACAATTTCTGTTATTAATCATACGTTTTACCATTATATTTGAGAAAGTGAGTAGCAGTAACGCTGTATGCCGCGCTGTGAACCACGTGTTACCTAAATACACCAACCTACAGGGCATACTCAAGAAAAGGTTCATCAGTGAATAAGCACGAATATTGTGAGTTCAGGAATACCAATGGTGAAATTATACGACGTGTGACATAGAAATTAATTGTGCTAGGAAGATCGACCCCCATAGCGGAGGAATACAAATTGTATGAACCCCATGCGGTTAGGAAGGTGAACTCGGGTGATATTCACGCAACTATAAAAGAGACCCGGCCACCGCACTCGGTCTCAGTGTGTCCTTGTTACTTGTCACCTGTCAACGTCTCGAGCGAGTAAGTTACTTCAACACTTTGAGTTTTCTGTGTCAAGCTGGAATCAATGATTAGTGACAGTGATTTTAAACCGGTCATGCCGACAACTAACTTCCGACCATCAGAGTCTCAGTGCACAATGACTTAAATATTTCATTCAGAGTAATAGTTTCCAGTGGGGAAATAAACAATCTAAGTCTAATGCCAACATGTTAGTAATTCCACGTCTTGCCGTATAAACTATATCATTTGCAGACGCAATAGCTATTCTAATATTCAGTACGCCTGATGTAAATGCATCCCAGTTAGGAAACGAGGAAAGGTAACGGGACAGATACTTTGTCGTAGTCATTTTGCAGAGGGACAGGTACCGGTAGCTGAAAGGGTAAGAATGCGTGCAGTCGCCGAGCAGCTCATTCAGGCCAGTTCAAATTCTGAAAATAGCAGGGTAACTGACTTTCAAACATAAACAATGCTAGGTGACCTAGCAGGACGGGAGCGCAACTAATCCGGTCTGACTGACCCCTACTTTGTGGAAAGTTTTTCAAAGCCCAGCTGATTAGAAAGTTACGAAGGAATGTGTCCAAGAGTTTCTTTGTGGAAGCAGTATTGATGCCCGAGTGTAAATGTAATCATTGATAACCAAAAATATGATTCTAGTATAATAATTTTTTTTGTAATTAGTAAGTTTCATGTGTGACGAAGTTTACTTGAAGACGACAATCATGTCTGGATACGTCGGCTTTATTACGATATCACGTATCTCTGTCATCATGTGCTGAAAACGCAGGACGGCCTGGTGGTCGCCAGATGAAACGCACAGCAAGCTTCAAATGAGTAATTGAACAAAATCCAAGATGTTTATTTTAATAATGTAAATACTGTAATACTTTTCCTTAAGAAGCGAGTTTGTGGAAGGTAAATATCAGTAGCATGATTTGCACCCCATGTTAGTCAGGTATTGATAATAACGTAGTCGTCACCTTGTAAACAGTTTTTTCCCATTCACGTACAATTACAGTAATCATGTTATTTAATTGAAATTAACAAGTTGGCCAGCAGTGACTCTAATCTCAGTGCGGTACAGATTTAAACGTATATTTCTTGGAGGAAATATTTTTACATAAGATCTTCAATGACAGTAAGATCAGGGAATTTTCATTCTCACGTAATAATAATAATAATAATAATAATGAGTAGCGTAAAATACAGATTACGCATTTTAAGTAAACTTAATTATTGATTTAAATTAAAAGTCGTGCAAAAACGAGGATCGGGAACGTTAGTTGCCAGTAACCATCATTACAATGTCGGAGTAAATATGTTTGCGTAAGAGAATAATAATAATAATAATAATAATAATAATAATAATAATAATAATAATAATAATAATATTTCGCGGAGGAAAAGTGTTTATGATAGTTTTGACAGTCTTCATGATGTACTATCCCGCTAGTTATGATGTTTATATGTTGCAATGTTACATATTTTACGGGATCATCAGTAGCGTAAATCCTGGAAACCGGCTGAGATTGTTTTAGAATAAAAGTAAAAGAGCCATTGTGGCAGTGCAAAAAGTGATGAGTTAGTTGCAGAAGGTTGTTGAACATTGATTGGTCCATTATGACGGAGAATTACGAGCATTTATTTGTAGTTTTATCCTGAGAGTAAAGGAAGAGATATTTTCTATGCCAGCGGATAACCTGAGAGATGAGTGATAAGAAAAGTTAAGAGTATAGGAAATGCGCGAAGCACTGTGTAAAAAAAAGGAGCAATAATTTGCATATTCAGGAACATGAATATCATTTGAGGTTTACGATGATATAAATAAAGATAAAAGGTGAAATAATGAAGTAAGAAAGTGCTCACTACAGTGATAAAAGGACCTAGTTACGAAAGAAAATTCCTTGCAACCACCCATCAGATATCTATTTATGTAATGTTCATAGAAGGTTCGCTGACCCGTGCAGTTGAACTAAGATCATTTTAACAAAAAATAATTTAAAATGGTTTTCATTAGGAATTTTTGTAAGGGTGATGTAGTAAGTATAACTATATTTGGATTTTATGTCAATGTCATCCGAGAGGTTTCCCTGCGTCAAGTTTAGAGTTGATAATTATACTTCATTCTGTTATGGGAGTTCATTTAGTTTGTTTTATGTCAGGAGACAGCCATAAAGAATCCACATCAAGGTCATAGTCGACGCTGATTTAAATGATAACAAATCCATAGACATTGAAATTAACAAGCGTCGTAGAAATCAGTAAATAAGCGGTAGAGTATGTTTATATGGTAAATAACCAAGTGCGTGAATCGACGTCTACATAAATTAGTATAGGATATTAGTATATATATATTTTTATTTCAACAGTGTTGCCCTTTAGTAATTTTATTTAGCATAGGTGGTGATTGACTGCGGTTATAATTATAAATACATTTTCTTTTCATTAAGGGTGGGAAAATTCCCGCTGTATTTTGAATAATGTCAGGTTCATGACAGCTCACGTCAATTCAACTAGACAGCATCTTAGATTTACTTCTTGCTTAAATTTCAGCAGTAAACACAATTAGAAACGTCACTGAACAGTACACCTAACATTTATAAATTTTCTCATGTATAAAATTCCACTCACGGTTGATAAAGAAATTATAAATGTGTGTTATGTATTTTTTCAACTGTTCAGGTTGTGTGGGTCCATGTAAGACCAAATATGGTCAACCCATGTCATGCAAATGTAAACAGTGGCTGTTCAGTTGACTAGATAATCAATTAAACTTGAGGTGATTGACCTCCTATCTTCATGGTTTTACACAGAGATGTCACCATTAAATCTGTAAACTTGTGATAACACAAGAAATCAGTCAATAGCAATTAACTGTATGATGTAATATTTGCAATGTCAGTTGGAGACATTCAGCCGTGAGAGGCCAGTAAGTCCGTTTAAAAAATTGTTATTTAATTTAGATGAAGATGTAAAGGGGAGCCGTGAATCTCAAAGACTATTGGATGTTCTCAGTTATAAAGATGCACATGTGAACACCACTATTTTATAATTGGTAAGTAATTGCAATGCTTTAATTATCAAGTTCCAGTCATTAATTTATATTCAAGATTAATGTTAGTGAATATTTATTCAGTTACACAGTCAGAGAACATGGTAGAGTGTCATGAGTGTCTAGAACCAATGTAGTTAACTGGTGTATAATTTGTTTAATTAATTAATTAATTAATTAATGATGACTCTTAATTTAGACACTCCATAATCAGATCAAAGTGGTTGATTTAGAGGATAAAGACATTTTTTTGTATGATAACAATGAATTGATGACGGTCACAGTTGTTACACACATGCTTGAATCACATTTATATGTTATTACTTGAATTCCTCAATTTTTGATTCATTTTAATAATCATTTTTCAAATAAGGCACATTTAAACCCCAGTCTGTGCCAGTATTTCATTTATTTCAGTAGGATAGATTAGCCTATAGCCTAATAACCTCGTATCCTCCTATCGCACCGCACATGACAGTCTAGAGGACGATACCACACCCTGGAGAGAAGAGAAGTCTGTGGTGAGTATATTTTATTACAGGGCCGCTGTGGCGGATCCAGTAAGAAGAAATCACCGCAGAGGAAGAAGTACAAAGGGTTAATTACCTCCTGTAGAATGCTTCATGAAATTTAACCTCTTGAGCTACCGAAGCGAACGTTGGGAAGAGACGAAGAAAAGTGTATGGGTTTAACTGGTAGCGAGGATGCGGACTTTTCAGTCGCACAATAATAATCATTCATGGTGAGGAGGATGGAGGATGGAGACGTGGTGGGTTGTGAAAAGATCAGTTGTGATTAAGTCGTTTTCATTTCATTTCATTTCATTTCACAAAGTTATTTTATTCGCAACACCAACATGGTGTATGGGCGGGCCGCCAGCCAAACGAGTAGCTCTTTGGCCTATTGAAATATGAAATAAAATAGGAGAAGAACCATTTTTCGAAGTATGTGTAGTACAGGAGAGGGTTGATGTGGCGCAGAGGTCACCGCGAACACACACGACGGGCCCCAGAATGTACCCGCATCGCACACGCCATAGTTAGGTCCTCGCTATCCCCCGTTTATTTCCAGAAAAGATAATAAAGTAAATGAGTGGTACATATATACAAGAAAATAAATAGAAATAATGCACATGGAAACGATAAATGAAAATCTTCTGTGAGTGTAGATAGTCCAAGAATACTTACTTACTTCCTTACTTCCTCTTCATGGATTAGGCTAATTAGCCTGTTCCGACCTCAGATTTCATTCCATCTCTTCATAGGACGACCAATATCTCTTCCTCCCGTAGGATGGTATTCCAGGGCAAGTTTTGGGATTCTGTCGTTATCCATCCTCAGAACGGGTTTTTTTCCAATTTATCCTGTTTTGGAATATTCTTTCATTCACTGAGAATATATTTAATTGTTGTCTTATCTCTTCATTTCGTATTTTATCTTTTAGGGAGTATCCTTTCACTGATCTTAGGAATCTCATTTCAGATTATTGTATTTTATTCCTATAGCTTATTTTATCCTCCCGTTTCTCACTTCCATATAACAAAGTTGGTACAGCCATAGTCTTATAGAATTTAAGTTGAGTATCCTCTCTTACTTTACCTGTCAGTGTTCGTCACTATAATTTAAATGTAACACCGTTACACTTGGCATTTTTACACTTAGTTGGAAGAACACTGAGCATAACTGTCCATAAGTCCTTTGGACATCACATCAATACCTGGACATAACTCGTCGTAGTAGTATAAGAAAAGAAAACAAATTGTTTTATAAATTAAATTACATAATTGGATAAACAGAACAAGATAAAAAGAACATAAAAGTACAGTCGAAAGTGTAAACCTGGATAAAGAGTATGAGAAAATGTACTGCATGCGAGAAGCCGAAATGAAGTGTAGATGGCACTTGTGGTGCCTTAATCGCTATAAACTCTTGGATGACACCACCGCCTCCAGAAACATGGCACCCAAGATGTTATGAGGGAGAGGGCAGGAAGACTGGAGGATTAGTGGAGACAGTGGTAGAAAAATGGAAGCTACGTGTTAGAAGGAGGAAAAAGATATGATGTGTCAGGAGTGCGAGTGTTATGAAGAATGGCGGTGCCAAGCGGGGAGAGGGTAAAAGCTTCAGAAACAATGGGGTTGTTATTAGTAAGATTAGTGGTAAGGTAGTTGAGAAGGAGGTCATAGATATGGTGGAGAATGGCGGGAAAGGAATCATGGAGGTTAACATCGGCAGTATGGGAATCATATGGAAGATGAAAACCAATGCGCAGTGCGTGTCTGTCTAATGTCAGAAGTAGCGTATACTGTTGAGGGAGTACCGTTAACCAAGTCAGGGAAGCATATGTGACAACAGGAAGAATGGAGAATTTGTAGAGGTGAAGGATATGAGATTATTTGAGACCCCACGTGGGCTCGAAAACGTTGAAGGGACAGTTGATAAACATCCGTAAGATGATACTTCCATTGCAAGTTATTTTGAAACTTAATACCAAGGTATTTAAGAAGGTTGGTTTCAGTGAGGCGAATGTTATACATAGTTAGGAAAACACGGTTACGAGGACGACAAAGGCGGCATTTCTTACGAAAAACGATGAACTGGGTTTAGGATGGATTTACGGCAAGATGCCAAGAATTCAACCAGGTCTCTAGGGTATTCAGATAATGTTGAAATTTACGGGTGAGAGTGGTGATAGTGGGAGTGAGGGCAAGGTTAGCTAAATAACCGGCATACTGATATAGACGTAACGGAGGGTTAGGATGAGGGATGTCATAGGTGAAAAGAATCTAGAGAAGGGGAGAGAGCAGAGAGCCCTGAGGGACACCCGCGGTCATACGGAAGGTGTAGGAGGGAGTGCTGTGAATAATGATGCGAGCTGTACGACATTTGGGGAAGTTATGAACGAACCGAACAATAGTAACAGGGAGAGGAAGATGACGAAGTTTATAAAGCAAACCCGGGTGCCAAACAGAGTCAAAGGCCCAGCAGACATCCAGGCATACCAGGGCTGTTGTTTTCCGAGGGCGAAGATACGTATGAAGGGAAGCAGAGAGGTGAAAAAGATAATCTTGAGTAGAGTGGTGGGGTCGAAAGCCTACCTGAGAGGAGGGGAAGAAGTGAAGGGGACGAAGATAGGATGATATCCGTTTGCTTAAAATGCCTTCTAGGATTTTAGATAATTGAGATATAAGAGAAATAGGACGGTAAGAATGTAGATCAGAAGGGGTTTTGTGAGATTTGAGAAAAAGGAGGATATTTGCCTTACCCCAAGAAGCGGGGAAGGCACCGGTATAGAGAATGAAGGTGTAGATAGAACTGAGAAGGGCAAGAAGGGAAGGAGGGACTTCTTTGGATGTGGCGATAGGTGATATGGTCGGAGCCGGGTGAGGTATTTTTACGGTGTTCAAGAAACTGACGGATTTACTGAAGGGTGATCGGGGAATTCGGAGGATGTGTATGGTCAACGTGAGCAAAATGCAAGAAGGAGGGTTGGAGTTCAGGAAGTTCGGAGCGTGCATATCTATTAATGGTGGGTTCATCAGGGTGGAGGAAATTAGGATTAGCAGAAGGGGAGGAGACTCGGGAGAAATAGTCCGCAAGTAAGTCAGCTTTATCTTTGTCTGTGACAAGCTGATGAGGAGGGTGAAGGATCGGGTATTGAGGGAGAGGTTTAGTCGTTTTTGTAAGGCGACGAAACGTAGTCCAAAATTGTCGAGGTTCGTGCATGTCGGCTAAGTCAGTGCAATGTTGTGTCCAAGTTTTACGTTTGATTGCTTTGATATAAGATCGAGCGTGACGTAAAGTGCGTCTGTGTTGGAGTAAAGTGGTCGGGTCTTTAGTCCGCGTATATGCATTGTAATAGTTGTGCGCTAAACGGAGTAACTGGAGAGCTTTAGGGGGAGGAATGTGTAAATTGTCAGCAGCAATAATAGCATGTTCAATTTGATCGATAAGAGAGTGAAGAGAAGGAATGGACATAGGTGCAGACGAATCTTGAAGAAGTTCAGTGATAGTTTGGCGATAATCATCCCAGTTAGTACGAAAAAACCGACGAGTGGGTGGAGGACGAGAGAAAGCATTGCGACGATGAATGGGGATACCGGGAAGAGTGATGAGAGCGGGAGCACATCGCTGCCAACAGGAAGACATTGCTGAATGGTATGTGAGGTTGCCAAGGAGGGGGAAAGGAGCAGGATATCAGGAGTAGTGTTATGGGAAGGTAAGGTGTGGAAGGGGAAAGGAATAAACATGCCCCGGAGGTAATCACAGAGATCCTTAAATTCCGCCGACTGTCGAGGCGAATAGGAATTAATATTAATATCCGCAGAAATAATGTAATCAGGAAATTTAGAATCGAGATACTTAATGAAGTTGGAAGCAATATGTGAATGAGACGTTAGATATAATGTGGCTACAACGAAAGATTTGGCAGGGGTAAATATTTTAAGAATAAGATAGTCGGTGTTATGATAAGGGGAAGGCAAAAAGTGTTGTTGATCTGTGAACGAGTGGCGGACCCCAATACCAACGCCGCCACGCGGTTCAGAGAAACGATCAACTCGATACAAATTATAGTTTTAGAAATGCGGACGATGAAGGGGTTAAAAATGTCTCATTAAGGACAAATATATCCGGGGCATATTTGGATAGGGAGAGGACAAATAGCGGACGGTTAGCGGAAAGAGAGCGAAGATTTGTGTAATAAATCCGCAACGTTTCACCGAATGAAGTGAGACGCACTCACGGGAAAGAACACAAAATGCATCATATTCCCCGAGTACGCCACATTCACATGAGTGTTGAGTATCAACCTTGTCGCCAGTTGAACCTGGGCGAGGATATAAGGACATTGGAATGCAAGGATGTTCTGAAGTACCATCGTTAAGAAACGAATGATATTTTCAGAACTAGGTGGGGGTAAGATGGAGGTAGAGGCAGGGGTAGGGAGATCCTGGGAGGTAAGGGGCACGATGGTTTCAGGTTTGGAAGTGTAAAGAAGTGGGTTTGGCCTTACACTTATAACTGAAAGCGGGATGAGGTTGGGTACAATTGACACATTTAGGGTTGGACTTGTTAGTACATTCATGGGTGACGTGTTCCTCACTGGAGCAGATGCCACATACCTCAAGTTGTACGCATGCAGTACCTGGCTGATGGTCATATCGTTGGCAGCGTGCACACAGGATGAGTTGTGGTGGTGAAGAACGAGATGGTTGAACGCGGTGACGACGAGCATAAATCATGGCGCCGTCACGGAGAAGTGCGTCGAGTGTGGCCACATCCCTGGAGAGGATTCGGGCCAGCGACGTCGGTCCCTCGGCGTTGCGAATTCGCATCATCCGGTAGATTTGGTGGCCCTCCATTCGTAATTGGGCCGCTATTTCGTCATCCGTATACTCTCGTTCCACCCCATAGGCAACAACGGAGAGGATAGGGGCTGATCGAGAAGGTGGCTCGGTGCAACGCGCCGGTCGCTGCTGAGTCGCCTTGCAATGCGTACCAAGTTGATGGGCTCTAATGTCGGAAATAAAGTGATTGTAGAAGGGTCGAACTGTCTTGATGTTATACCCTTAACGGGTTCTCTGGAGTTCCAACTGAAATTCAGATAGATTCGGGGTAAATTTGGCTATCAGTTGGAAAATGGGACGAGGATGGGATTTAGCAACATCTCTATTGGTAAGTTTGATGATACAGAAATTCGGTTCAGGTGATGTGGCGGAGGAGAGAATGGCACTCCGCTGGTGGGCAGATGGAAGAAGAGCAGGATTCCTTGCCGCTTGGGCGTAGGTGCGTACATTAGCTGGCATGTACGGAACAGAAGAGACAGTGGGAGCTTCGGCGTAGAAAGGTTGTTCCAGAACGGAGCCAACGGGTTGGGACGTGGTGTAACACGACCCAGAAGAGACTGGGTCAGCACGACGTTTCTTGCGGCCGGATGATTTCGGCGATCCAGTATCGAGAGGTCGAGGCTGCTTGCCCTTGTCGTTGGATTCCATTTCGGACTCAGCGTTTGAAGAATGCCGATTCATGATGACTTCTGACGATAGCTTCCTGGAGAGAATGAAATCAACCACGTAGAGATGAGATTGTTGGATGCGCTTGAGAACGGTTGGCTGTTGAGAGAGCTCTTGCATTATTGTAGTGATAAAGTAGTGAAAACCTATTGAAATAGCTAAATTTTGTGTATATCTCATTCATTTAGTGCTGTTTATATAGTGGTGTTTAGTGCTTGTTGGTAGACATTGGGAGTAGTGATATTTATTTAAATTTTGTAACAAGTAATTCAGTTGGTCTTCAGTAAATTACGTTTTCTAGGTTAAGTAGGCTAGCTAGGTGTACCTTGTTTCGAATTTAGGTTTAGGAAATACTTTAGGTAATAATATTAACTTTAAAATTATTTGTAAATATCTGTAGGTTCGTTGGTTATACTTACAAAGGCAGATTTTCCTAAGGAATAGTACCGTAACTTCTGCAGCAACTTCTCCGGTATTTCGCATAGATATCCGTTCAAACTATCGCGAAGGTAATAATTTACTACATTAAAAAAAACACGATACGCCTGTAAACTTCAATTTAAAAAGAAGTGAAAGAGATTACACGGTAATAGTTAACAGTCGTTGTATTGTTATTGATTATTGTCACTCCTCATATTCAAATATTGCATTGTTGGCTACAGTCGTGAACAAAAGGTGTAGTGTAGTCAAGTAAATATAAATAAAAATCAGCTGACCTTGTATTCCATTCATTTGTACTTCTGAGTAGGTAGTTAAAGCATCCGCAATTTATATTTCGCTCCCTCGATCTTTCAGTATTTATGAGCGGTTAGCTAATAATAATAAAGTTCATATATCCCAGTAATTGCAGTTGAAGTCCCTGGAGTAGTAGTAGTAGTAGTAGTTTTGATAGAAATATTTGAGAAATTATTGTAGACAACCTCGTATTTTTCAGTAGGCCTAATTAAGGACACTTTTATTCTCCGTTCCGTGGAGTAGGGAAAATAATAGTAATCCATCAGCTCTAAAAATCACATAACCACATTTCAGTAGAATTGTAGTGACGATAAGGTATAATATATTAGATAGTATCTTGCCAGTTATATTCGTGTTTTTCTTCGTGTACGGCAATCCTTTCGATACTTAAGCATTTAACCAAACGCAGTGTAGTGTAGTGTAGATACATTGTAGTATAGATACAGTACATTTAGATAGTGCCGTATCTTGCCTGCTATATTCGTGCGTTATTTTTCGTGTGTATCTATTAGACCGTAATACTAATAATAATTTGTCTAAGCATTTAGCTTCGTTGGTAATCTTTGAGTTCTTGCAAATTTCATTTCTGTTGTGCTTAGTTTAGTGACCGGTACGGTACCGGTATCTTAATTAGGATACGTCTGAAAGTAGTTTAAAATTACTGTAGTGTACTGTACAGTAGTATACGAGTAATATCCTATTAGAATTTAGTGTGATTATTTTATTATTGTAAAATATTTGTGTAGTACTGGTGTAGTAGAGGTATCCGTAGAAACTCTTACTAAAATACTGTTGTTGTAATTAGAATAGGCTTAATTGCAGTTTAGAACTGTGTAGCTCTTGTGTAGGCTATTACTTTCGATATTCAGTAATTAACAGCAGTTTTTATCCTGTCAGGGGTTGTAGGATATAAAAAAATAGAGCACGACTAAGTAGTATTGTAGTGTAGTCGTATATTAATTACGTTATTGTTGTGTACTATCGCAAACAATATATCCCTCCGTTCATTTATTTTTTGCAAATAAGTTATTTTATTTTTAATTTCATTTTCCCCCCCGTAAAGAATGGCTAAGGAGCGCGAGTGTACTTACTGTCGGTGTGGCGAGGCATTGAGGGGTATGAGGGAGGAGTTGGAAAGTTTGAGGGAGATAATTAGGATTCTCACAGAAGACAGGAAGGAAGATAGGACTCCCTCAAACAATGTACAGGTTACAGTAGGTGTACAAGAGGGAGAGGAAGGAAAGGGAGGAGTTGTAGAAGACAGGTGGTCTAATGTTCTAAGGGGAAGGAGATAGCAGGCTAAGGGCTCTATTCAGGATCAGAATTCAGGACAGGTGGCTGTGCGAAATCGGTACGAGTCACTCCAGGTAGAACAACAGAGGGAAGATGAGGGACAGGGAACTGTGGCTGAGATGTGTGGAAGTAGGAGGAAGGGAAAAGGTAGGAAAGGAAAATGTAGTTTAGAGGATAGGAAAAGACAGGTGGAACAGGGTCATGGGAAGGAGAAAAGGGAGGAGGAAGTAGCTTCTGCAGCTATCAGAAAAGATAGAGCTGACCAGGTGGGGAGGGGGTCAAATGAGGAGGATAGGGTTGAGGCTCTGGTCATGGGGGATTCCATCGTTAGACACGTGGGGAAAGTGTGTGGAGGAAAGGGTACCAGGGTAGAGTGTTATCCAGGAATTAGGTTGAGGCAGATGTTGAGGAAAGTAGAAGAGAGAAAGGAGGGGAAGGAGAAGGTGGTAGTGTTTCACGTTGGTACCAACAACGTAAGGCTAGCTGATATAAGTACCAACATAGTTGGAGATGTGTGGGATCTGGTAAATGCAGCACGGGTGAAGTTTAAGAAAGCGGAGATTGTTATTAGTGGAATACTGTGTAGAAGGGATACTGACTGGAGGGTGATTGGGGATTTAAAAGAGACTATGGAGTGGGTATGTGGGAAACTGGGAGTGAAATTTCTAGATCCTAATGGGTGGGTGGGAGATAGAGATCTGCGCTCAGATGGCCTTCATTTAAACCGCAGTGGTACGTATAAGTTAGGAAATTTGTTTGGAAGGGTAATAGGGAGGTACATTCAGGGAAACGGGATGGCCTAGGGAGCGGTGATAAGGGAACAGGGAACTGGAAATCAAGTAGGGATGACATAAAATTGTTAGTGTTGAACTGTAGAAGTATTGTAAGGAAAGGAATAGAATTAAGTAATTTAATAGATATATATTTACCAGATATTGTAATAGGAGTTGAATCATGGCTAAGAAATGACATAGTGGATGCAGAAATTTTCTCACGGCACTGGAGTGTGTATCGTAGAGATAGGATTGGAATGGTGGGAGGGGGAGTGTTCATTCTGGTGAAAGAAGAATTTGTAAGCTACGAAAAAGTTAAAGATGAGACACATGAAATTCTAGGTGTAAGGCTCATTTCTAAAGATAATAGGCAACTTGATATATTTGGAGTGTACAGATCGGGAAAGGGTAGCACTGACGCGGATTCGGAATTATTTGATAGGATAGTGAGCTATGTGGGAAACGACATGGAAAGAAATGTGATTGTAGCGGGAAATCTGAATTTGCCAGATGTCAATTGGGAAGGAAATGCGAACGACAGGAAGCATGACCAACAAATGGCAAATAAATTAATATGGGAAGGACAGCTGATTCAGAAAGTGATGGAACCAACCAGAGGGGAAAATATCCTGGATGTGGTGCTGATAAAACCAGATGAGCTCTATAGGGAAACTGAAGTAATAGATGGTATTAGTGATCACGAAGCTGTTTTTGTGGTAGTTAAAAATAAATGTGATAGAAAGGAAGGTCTTAAAAGTAGGACTGTTAGGCAGTACCATATGGCTGATAAAGCAGGTATGAGGCAGTTTCTAAAAAGTAACTATGATTGGTGGAAAACGGTAAATAAAAATGTAAACAGACTCTGGGATGAGTTTAAAGAAATTGTTGAGGAATGCGAAAACAGGTTTGTACCTTTAAGGGGTGGTATGGAATGGTAAAGACCCACCTTATTATAATAGAGAAATAAAGAGACTAAGAAGGAGGTGCAGACTGGAAAGAAATAGAGTTAGAAATGGCTGTGGAAGTAAGGAGAAATTGAAGGAACTTACTAGAAAATTGAATCTAGCAAAGAAGGCAGCTAAGGATAACATGATGGCAAGCATAATTAGCAGTCATACGAATTTTAGTGAAAAATGGAAGGGTATGTATAGGTATTTTAAGGCAGAAACAGGTTCTAAGAAGGACATTCCAGGAATAATTAATGAACAAGGGGAGTGTGTATGTGAGGAACTTCAAAAGGCAGAAGTATTCAGTCAGCAGTATGTAAAGATTGTTGGTTACAAGGATAATGTCAAGATAGAGGAGGAGACTAAGGCCAAAGAAGTAATAAAATTTACATATGATAACAATGACATTTACAATAAGATACAAAAGTTGAAAACTAGAAAAGCGGCTGGAATTGATCAGATTTCTGGGGATATACTAAAGACAATGGGTTGGGATATAGTACCATATCTGAAGTACTTATTTGATTATTGTTTGGTCGGAGGAGCTATACCAGATGAATGGAGAGTTGCTATTGTAGCCCCTGTATATAAAGGAAAGGGTGATAGACATAAAGCTGAAAATTACAGGCCAGTAAGTTTGACATGCATTGTATGTAAGCTTTGGGAAGGCATTCTTTCTGATTATATTAGACATGTTTGTGAAATTAATAACTGGTTCGATAGAAGGCAATTCAGTTTTAGAAAAGGTTATTCCACTGAAGCTCAACTTGTAGGATTCCAGCAGGATATAGCAGATATCTTGGATTCTGGATGTCAGATGGACTGTATCGCGATTGACCTGTCTAAAGCATTTGATAGGGTGGATCATGGGAGACTACTGGCAAAAATGAGTGCAATTGGACTAGACAAAAGAGTGACTGAATGGGTTGCTATATTTCTAGAAAATAGATCTCAGAGAATTAGAGTAGGTGAAGCTTTATCTGACCCTGTAATAATTAAGAGGGGAATTCCTCAAGGCAGTATTATCGGAGTTTTATGTTTTCTTATATATATAAATGATATGAGTAAAGGAGTGGAATCGGAGGTAAGGATTTTTGCGGATGATGTTATTCTCTATAGAGTGATAAATAAGTTACAAGATTGTGAGCAACTGCAACGTGACCTCGAAAATGTTGTGAGATGGACAGCAGGCAATGGTATGTTGATAAACGGGGTTAAAAGTCAGGTTGTGAGTTTCACAAATAGGAAAAGTCCTCTCAGTTTTAATTACTGCGTTGATGGGGTGAAAGTTCCTTTTGGGGATCATTGTAAGTATCTAGGTGTTAATATAAGGAAAGATCTTCATTGGGGTAATCACATAAATGGGATTGTAAATAAAGGGTACAGATCTCTGCACATGGTTATGAGGGTGTTTAGGGGTTGTAGTAAGGGTGTAAAGGAGAGGGCATATAAGTCTCTGGTAAGACCCCAACTAGAGTATGATTCCAGTGTATGGGGCCCTCACCAGGATTACCTGATTCAAGAACTGGAAGAAATCCAAAGAAAAGCAGCTCAATTTGTTCTGGGTGATTTCCGACAAAAGAGTAGCGTTACAAAAATGTTGCAATGTTTGGGTTGGGAAGAATTGAGAGAAAGAAGAAGAGCAGCTCGACTAAGTGGTATGTTCCGAGCTGTCAGCGGAGAGATGGCGTGGAATGACATTAGTAGACGAATAAATTTGAATGGCGTTTATAAAAGTAGGAAAGATCACAATATGAAGATAAAGTTGGAATTCAAGAGGACAAACTGGGGCAAATATTCATTTATAGGAAGGGGAGTTAGGGATTGGAATAACTTACCAAGGGAGATGTTCAATAAATTTCCAGTTTCTTTGAAATCGTTTAGGAAAAGGTTAGGAAAGCAACAGATAGGGAATCTGCCACCTGGGCGACTGCCCTAAATGCAGATCGGTATTGATTGATTGATTGATTGATTGATTGATTGATTGATTGATTGATTGACGTCCTGAGGTGAAACCTCACTGTAGCCACTTGGTCCGCCTGAAAGAACCCCTTTTCAAAGAGTAATAAACTCTTGTGCCTTTTTTCAGCGTATGAGCTACAGTTGGACTGTAGGTGAAGCTATGATTAAGTCGTTGTAGGCGACAGGTGTGAATAATGGGTGCGACAGCAATAAGTGAAAGTTAGCGGTCGAAAAATATTTTAGAAAAGTCCCGAAAACGCAACATGAGAAATATAAGGATGCGTCTGTTGGGGAGAACAAGTAGGTGATAGGCGAAGAAGACGACAAGAAGGAAGAATGCAGGGATGCAAATGTAAGTGGTTTTGTAGCTGACTCATGCTCTATTTCAACCTATTCCTCTGTGGGTGGTCATATTGTGGAGTATCTATCGTTATTAGATTTACCATTTTGCTCCAGTCAAGTTGGTAGTAAGATAATTTTCTCCACAACAATTAGCAGCACAGAGCCGCCATCTTCACCGCCATCTTGTGCAGTGGAACACGCACAGGAGTAGTGCTAACTCTGTTAGACTACCGTATACACTTTTTATGTAGTTCAAGTGAAAGTTAATAGCTATTTTCTTACCGATTTCATGACGACGTCGAAAGGTTCTTCAAAACATTGTATGTCAACACAACTGCTACCTAATTCATCAACCTTTCCCTCGAAGTAGACAATCTCAGACAGAGCATCTTCAGTATTGATGTCCTCTGGCATTCTGTAAGGAAAAGCATATACCGCTATTTTATTTATTACGATGTTCAGTGAACAAAAAAGGGAAGGGAACACATATCAATACAAGAGAACAAAACAAAGGAGTAGAGATGTCGAGGATAAACCATGGAATAGATGTCAAGTATTAAGTGAGAAAGCAACTGCAGTGAAGATACATTCTAGTACCAGGAAGCAAATACTTCCCATGAATTAAAAAATACAAACATAGGAAATTATTCTTACTGTCGTGGAGCACAGGACCTGATGCCAGGGTCTTCTGAATTAGTCATCAATCAAATCATCAAAGATCTGCATTTAAAACTGTCGCTCAAGTGGCAGATTCCCTATCAATTGCTTGCCTAGCCTTTCCTTAAAGGTTTTAAAGAACTTCGAAAAATAATTCCAATCTCTTGCCCCCTGTACATTCTGCAACAAGCCTATAATGGCAATAATTAACACACGAGTGTCTTAATTACCATTATAGCGAGATGCATACGACTGTTTATGCTCGACGATAATTATAACTCTATTTTTTAAACATTCATAAATTCCTGTGTCCGGCTGCATGGCTAAATGGTTAGCGTGCTGGCCTTTAGTCGCGAGGAACCCGGGTTCGATTCCCGGCCGGGTCGGAGATTATAAACTTAAATGGTGAATTCCCTTGGCTCGGGGACTGGGTGTTTGTGCTGTCCCCAACATCCCTGCAACTCACACAGCACATATAACACTATCCTCCACCACAATAACACGCAGTTACCTACACATGGCAGATACCACCCACACTCATCGGAGGGTCTGCCTTACAAGGGCTGCACCCGGCTAGAAATAGCCACACGAAATTAAAATTATTATAAATTTCTGTCGAGATGTCGCTTGACAATTGGGTTTACAGAACAGAGCGCAGGCTTCTTGGTATTGTGGAATTGAACTAAAACATTCAATATACGGTGGTAGAGACACGTATAGTGGACACCATGAGTAATCTGTCAACTAATCTTTCGTAAAAATGCTGGGTATCCCACGCTCAGTGTAATAGTACGCACATGTACACATATGCTGTCCCGACATAAGCAGTGAACACTGCTCCACTCCAGTACTACGAGAGTGAAGGTTTGGTGTTGAAGGCCACTCCAGTACTGAAAAGGAGGAGGAGTGAAGGGGTAGTGTTAGTAAATGATACACTAGAGGTAGCATTGGTGCCACCGTCTACGAGAGAATCACTGAAGCGAACGGAGCGTGTTAAAGTCACAGCTGTTTGGCAAAAAGCTCACTCCGCTGTACTCATCAAAATTTGCATTTTGCTGAGTTTTATCATCAGTAATTTCAAAGAACTGCCATGCATCTGACGGTTCTCGTGGCATTTATGGCACACATTTCTGTAAACATTTCACACAGCTCTCAGTCTACAGTATATGATCGGACCGGAATCTCTACGCTTCGACAGTCTTACGTCTACATATCAGGAAGTTTCTGGAAGTTACGCGATGACTCCTTCACCGCCGCCATCACCTGCGCGATCACGTTCGCCCAGGTCGCCACCGAAGGACATGGAAGCTACTCAAATAAAACAACCTCGTCGTTTATCGGAGTCTGGTTCGGGAAGTCCTGATGGAGAAAGGAAAAGAATTTGTCCGACACAATCCCTGATACAACGTTCTCCAGGCTCTGTCGAAACCTCACCGGGATCTAATGCTCGTCTGGAATCTTCTGGAACGGACTTTGGGATCCATTTGCTGGGCCCTGGACCATCGACCGCCCACCAACTGCCTAAGCTGTTGGACGAACCTGCACCGTACATGCCTGCACATGTACGTAGTTATGCTCAGGCGGCGCAAAACCCAGCAATACCACCTAATATTCGCCAGCGCAGTATTGTTACTCCATCGCTCCAGCTAACTGTTCAACCGCCTTTCTATCTGATAAAGCTTACAAATCTGGACATCACCAAGGCCAACGTCAGGTGCATCTATCAACTAATTGCAAAATTCACGCCAAATCTTCAGGATTATAAACTTGAAATCCAACGGACGAGAGATGGTTATAATCTTAAAACCTGCCAACCATTTTACCATCACTTCACGAATAATATCGGAGCTCATCAACTGGGGACACATGCACGGGCCACTAATGTCACCACACAGCGTCCAGCACAACGTCCTGCACCGCCCACCCGACCAGCAACAATTATATCTGTGGTTGCTTATGGAGTCGACCGAGACTACACCGACGATGAGGTGGCTGCTCAACTCCAACTCGAGGGCCACCACATCTACCGAGTCATCCGTATTCGGAATGCTCAAGGAGCAACTTCATTGGTTCGCATTCTATCACGCGACGTCTCGAAGCTCGACGCCCTGCTCTGTGACGGCGCCATGATCTACGCCCGGCGCCATCGGGTGGAACCCTCCAGAACATCACCACCTCAGAAGATCCGCTGCGGAACATGCCAGAGGTACGACCACGCCCCAGGGACACCATGTGTTCATCCGGAGGTATGTGCCATCTGTTCACGTGAGGAGCATCCTACTCATGCTTGTCCCAATAAGTCGAATCCAAAATGTGTTAATTGTAATCAACCGGGTGAGTTAGCCGTGCGCGTAGAGGCGCGCGGCTGTGAGCTTGCAACCGGGAGATCGTGGGTTCGAATCCCACGGTCGGCAGCCCTGAAAATGGTTTTCCGTGGTTTCCCATTTTCACACCAGGCAAATGCTGGGGCTGTACCTTAATTAAGGCCACGGCCGCTTCCTTCCAACTCCTAGGCCTTTCCTATCCCATCGTCGCCATAAGACCTATCTGTGTCGGTGCGACGTAAAGCCCCTAGCAAAAAAAAATTGTAATCAAAATCATCCTGCTTTCAGTTATAAGTGTCGTTCCAAACCTGCTCCTGAACCTGATCACCCTGAAACCGTTGTCCCTGTTCCATCTCAAGACCTACCTACCCCTGCCTCTTCCTCCTCCCTCCCCTCCCCGAGTTCTGAGAACATCATTCGTTTTATTACGATGGTGTTACAGAACGTCCTCCCCTTCCATCGCCCACACATCCTAAATCAGATCCAGCTAGCGGCTCGATTGGTTTTGAACACTCATGTCGACGTGACGTACTCGGGGAATAAAATGCATTTTGCATTTTTTCCCCTAAGTACTGTTCACTTTATGCGTTAGCGTATTGAAGCTCTACTATGCCAACATAAGATCTCTTAAGTCCAATCGGCCGCTGCTGGACATCTCCCTTTCATTGTATGCCCCGGATATTTTTGTTCTGAATGAGACATTTCTGACGCCGGCCCAAATGCCTCAATTCTCTCGGTTTACTTTCTATCGCGCTGATCGTCCGACTCAAGGCCGCGGTGGCGTGGCTATCGGCGTCAGACGGGATTTTACTGTTATCCAGCATTACTTTCACTTCCCTACTAATTTCTCTGAATATCTAATACTAGAAGTAATTACTCCTCAGAAAACCATTACGGTCTGGCATATTGCATCAGTTTCGACGAAACTTGCCGTATCTTCCTTTCTCGGTGAGAAAGATGTTGATCCAAACTATGGTATTTCCTATTTTAGATTACGGCGTTGTAATTTACAGCGATATCTCCGAGAAATATAATAGCAAACTCCAGCGTATTCAGAATGCCTGTGTTCGATTCGTCTTCAATATTCGTGAAGACTGTCACGTAACACCTTACTACAAAGCCGCAGAGTGGTTGAAACTTAGGGATAGACGATCATACTCAGCTGCTTCTTTACTTCTGAGAATTTTAAAATCTAATGCTCCCTCATATTTGACCAAGTCCTTTGTTCAAATGAGTCAAGTGCATGATCCGGACAATAGGTTTACAGCTAACACCCTACAGGTTCCACAGCATCGTACGGTAAAGTGCAGTAAGTCGTTCATTGTCACTGCCTCACAATTATACAACGATCTTAAACTATATGAAATTCAGCAAAGTAGTGTGGGAACTCAGAAAAAATCTCTTAAATACCGCTACCTTTCCACTTATTAAGCCATGTAAATGAATTTTCACCAAATTAATAAAATAGTACGAAATATCATAATCCCCTAGATACATTTTAGATGCTCAGTTTTACTCTCAGTTCATCCTCGACTTTAAAATTCTTAGGTTTCTCTTTCGTCTTCTCTTCCTTGTTAGTATAGTGTATGTTTATGAAATGTTAAAAGTATTATTGTAATCTCCTAGATGTTTAGTTTTTAATCTTATTCTTATATCCTCAGTAGGAAAATGTGTCTTACGCTTTTTATGTATTCTTTTATTAGATTTTGTATGTTAGGTGATACATTTAAGTTAAAGTGGCAATTAGTTACAGCCAAAGAGACCTCTGGTCCTACTTGTAATTAACTTTAAATAAATATATTTTTAATTCTAATTTCTTATTTCTAATCTACATACCGTCTACAACTTTCATTCCCTCTGATTTTATTAAAAACATAGACACTAAATTTTCTGAATATATTATAGTTGCAGATCTTAATGTTACTTCTTATACCCCTACTCAAATCTCCGAGTTCACTAATTTATGTACGTCTCTCCGGGGCATGCGCTTCCATTTTCCTTTCCACACCCTCCCAGCCAATAATTCTACCCCTGATGCCTTCCTTCTTTCTCCCTCCCTTGCCACATCTATCACCATCCAGCAGCTCGTTTCTATAGGTAGCGATCACGCCCCAGCCCTTCTCACCTTTCCTGGTATTCTTCCCCGTCAGACTTTACCCCCTCCTCGCTCTCCCCCTACTCGTCGTTTCAATCACACTAATTGGAATGCTTATCGCACTACTCTCACTAACTTACTCAGTGATGCTGTACCGCCTACTAATATTCCCACTCTATTCGCCCTAATTTCTAAAATAGAGCGAGCTATCCTTACCGCAGATTCTCTTCATATTCCTCGCCACTCCTACCACCCCTCCAAACCTCCTATGCCCCCCAAAGCTCTCCTTTTATTGCAGCTAGCTCATGACTACTTTACTGCATATACTCGAACCAAGGACCCTACTACGCTTCAACAACACCGCCGAACTTTACGCCACGCGCGCTCATATATCAAAGCTATTAAACGTAAAATGTGGATGGACAAGTGTACTGAGCTAGCTGATTATCACGACCCTCGACGTTTTTGGACGACTTTTCGACAACTAACTAAAACTACCAACCCTCTTCCTCGCTACCCTATTACACATCCCCCCAATCATCCACAAACTGACCAAGACAAGGCTAATCTTTTCGCTGACTATTATCAAACTGTTGTTTTCCCCCTCCCATGCTCCTAATTTCCATCATCCTCACGAACCCACCATCATTGCTTACTCTGATCCTAACCTCCCTGAACTTCAACCTTCATTCCTTCATTTTTCTCATGTTGATTATACTCATCCATTAAATGCTCCCATTACACCCAATGAAATCCGGCTTTTCCTGAAACATCGGAAAAATGGTAATGGCCCATGGCTCAGATACCATCTCATATCGTCATATTCAAGGAGCCCCTACTATTCTTTTAATCTTCTTAGCATTATTTACACCTACATTATCTATACTGGCGCGTACCCCGATCATTGGGGTAACGCCAATCTTCTTTTATTCCTAAAACCCCATAAACTCCCATCTGACATTCGGTCTTATCGCCCAATCTCCTTACTCCCTGTCTTCAGCAAGATCCTAGAAGGGATTCTGAGTAGGAGACTCTCCTCCTATCTCAACACTCTAGGTCTTATTCCATCCTCTCAAGCCGGTTTTCGATCCCATCATTCCACTCAAGATCGCCTCTTTCACATCTCCTCTTCTCTCAATGCCTATCTTCGCCCCCATAAAACTGCCGCTTTAGTTTGCCTCGATGTGAATAAGGCTTTTGATTCAGTCTGGCATGCTGGGTTCCTTTTTAAGTTACGCCATCTTCCCATTCCTATCACTATCATTCGATTTATTTTCAACTATCTTCAACATCGATCAGCACAGATCCTCATCCGTGGTACCCGTTCTAATTCCTTTCGTATGACTGCGGGCGTAGCCCAAGGTTCCCCCCTTTCCCCACTTTTATATATTTTATATACTTATGATATCCCACATCCCGACCCCCCTTTAAGACTCTATCAATATGCCGATGATCTGGCCATCCTTGCACTTACACCTACTACTGTTTCTCTTACCCGTTATTTACAGACCTACCTCTCCCTTCTTGAATCCTGGTTCGACGCCTGGCATATTGCTGTTAATCCCACCAAGACCCAATTTATTGTGTTTCGGAAAAAATCCCGCCTCACTAGACCCCGTCACCGAGTTCTTTTAACGTTGTATAATACTCCACTAACAGAAACTAATACCCTAATCTCCCTTGGTATTCAATTCCAGAACAACCTTCATTGGAAACATCATTTAACACAAGTCTACAAACGTGCCCTTCAACGCTTCCGAGCCCTCCGTATTCTTACTGGTAAAACGTGGGGCCTCCGTCCTTCCCAAATCCTCACAGTTTATAAATCTTTTATCCGCCCTGCCGTAACATACAGTTCATTGACCTGGCTCACAGCTGACAGACAACAATACGTGACCTTGCTTAAACTTGACAGACATGCTATGCGTATTGCATACCATCTCCCCTTTGACACCCCTTCTGCTGACTTCCAAGCTCAATATTCTTTCCCCAACATCCTTACTCATGTCCATGATCTTCGTCTCAAATACTTACAATCTGCCCTAGCCATCAATCATTCTGCGATTACAGAAGCCCTCAACCTTTCTCCTCTTGCCACCGCTATCCTTAATAATGACCGCTCTCCTGCTGTCTCTTACCTTTTCCCCACCCCTATCACGTAACTTCCCCCTCTGTCCCACTGCCTCTTTATTCTCACTTTTCTTTTACTGGATATTATGATGCTTCTCGCGGCAGTGGTACCGGCCTGTAATATCTGTGTCTGAGTGCTTTACGACACTACCAGTGTCATCTCTATCCGTGTTCATTTTCCATCAATCTGTGTTTTTCGCGTCCTCATTGTTCCACTTGTGTTCGTTCATTTTCTTCTGCATCCACCATAGTGTTTTTCGTATCGTACGTCAAGCTGAACGGAAGACATTTCTCTCTCAGTACGATGTGTTGTGTGTTTATATTTTGTGTGCCAACCGAAATCAATGAAAAATAGACTGACGTGGAAGAAATCTCATACTATTTCCTTGTTATATACTTGTGTATGTTTTACATTTTCTCTGTTTCAATCTGTATTTGACTGTGTTTTGTTTTCAGTATGTACGAGGCATACTTCTATGTATGTGTTCCAAAATTCTACTTTTCTGTACTCGCTCACCGGCCAAAGAGCTACATGTTTAGCTGGTGGCCCGCCTGCCCCTTACCGGGCAGGAATGAAATAACTATTTGAATAAAGAATAGTAAACATTTATTAAATTCCTTTAAACATTCTAAAACATCAATACCATCTAAAGGTAGGTAAGGGTTATTCTGCCCGAAGGCAGGTCCGAACCTCCGCAGAGGTGTTCCTGAGCCGGAGTTTACGTGCGGTAGGGTGGTCAGTTCCTTTCCGCTCCTCCATTCCCTTACCCCCCACCAACAGCGCGTGGCAACCCATCCAACTCCTGACCACGCCCAATGTTGCTTAACTTCGGAGATCTCACGGGATCCGGTGTTTCAACACGGCTACGGCCGTTGGCATACCATATAAAAATGGGATTAAATATCAAAATAATACCACAAAGTCCGCTTCTGTGGTGTACTGGTTAGTGTGATTAGCTGCCACCCCCGGAGGCCCGGGTTCGATTCCCGGCTCTGCCACGAAATTTGAAAAGTGGTACGAGGGCTGGGACGGGGTCCACTCAGCCTCGAGAGGTCAACTGTGTAGAGATGGGTTCGATTCCCACCTCAGCCAACATCAAAGTGGTTTTCCGTGGTTTCCTACTTCTCCTGCTTGCAAATAACGGGATGATACCTAACTTAAGGCTGCGGTCGCTTCCTTCCCTCTTCCTTGTCTATCCCTTTCAGTGTTCCCATCCCCCCGCAAGGCCCCTGTTCAGCGTAGCAGGTGAGGTCTCCTGGGCGAGGTACTGGTAATTCTCCCCAGTTGTATCCCCGACCCAATGTCTCACGTTCCAGGACACTGCCTTTGAGGTGGTAGAGGTGGGATCCCTCGCTGAGTCCGAGGGAAAAGCCAACCCTGGAGGGTAAACAGATTAAGAAGAAGATACTACCACAATCATTATCTAATATACTTCGCATTATCTACAAAACACAACAAGCGGAGGAAATATAGACGCAAATTTAATAAGTACAGACTGAATACAAGTAGCCTACAATACTCTTACACGACGTTCGGTTCACGGAGTATCTTCAAAACTGTACACATTTAGTGGTCCATTAGGACCAGATAATGTGTAAGTAGTAAAGCGTACTACTAAGGCGTTCTCGAAAAAATCGCAAGAGAAGTTTTCGCGTCGAATATGTACCGATGCGTTGCGACAACGAGCAGGAAACGGCGGCGGTCGAGTGGTGAGCGTTCAAGCTACGTAATCGCTGGTTCGCTGGATCGAGTCCACCTTGCCGCTTCGTTTTAAAACACTGGCCGTATTCTTTCATATGTGTTACAATTCAAAGGTAATATGATGAAAATGTCTATTTGCATGATGTTTCATTGGATTTCCAAAGTTATTTGGCTGTTTACTAATTTTTATCTTCTTCTTCTTCATCTGTTTACCCTTCAGGATCGGCTTTTCCCTCGGACTCAGCGAGAGATCTCACCTCTACCACCTCAAGGGCAGTGTCCTGGAGCATGAGACATTGGGTCGGGGGATACAACTGGGGAGAATGAACAGTACCTCGCCGAGGCGACCTCACCTGGTATGCTGAACAGGGGCCTTGTGGGGGGATGGGAAGATTGGAAGGGATAGACAAGGAAGAGGGAAGGAAGCGGCCGTGGCCTTAAGTTAGGTACCATCCCGGCATTTGCCTGGAGGAGAAGAGGTAAACCACGGAAAACCACTTCCAGGATGGCTGGGGTGGGAATCGAACACACCTCTACTCAGCTGACCTCCCGACGCTGAGTGGACCCCGTTCCAGCCCTCGTGGCAGAGCCGGGAACAGAACCCGGGCTTTCGGGGGTGGCAGCTAATCACACTAACCACTACACCACAGAGGCGGACACTAATTTTTATCATTACATAAAACATCTTTCTTTCTTCTTTCTTAGTCTGCTTTCCCTCCAGGGTCAATTTTTCCATCGGACTCAGCGAGAGATCCCACCTCTACCGCCTCAAGGGCAGTGTCCTGGAGCGCGAGACTTTGGGTCGGGGATCCAACTGGGAAGGACCCCGTTCCAGCCCTCGTACCAGTTTTCGAATTTCGTGGCAGAAGCGGGAATGGAACCCGGGCCTCCGGGGGTGGCAGCTAATCGCATTAACCACACCACCACAGAGGCGGACTACAAAAAATATACTGTATATTATATATAATTATTACCAACAAGTAAATGACCAAATGCATACATTTTTCATGTCTGTCGTGATTTGAGAAAACCCTCATACCTGACGGTTACGTGCCAGATGCGACCGTGCCGGATGCGACCAGGCCATTATCGTGCCAATAGCGATCGAGTGGATAAGCATCGTGCCGCATGCGACCCATCAAACACTTACAATTGATCTGCATTAAAGTGCTGTCACCAAGTGGCAGATTGCTTATAAGTAGCTAACTTGGTCTTTTCTAAAATAAAGGTATGACAGCGTGGTTAGCAGGTTCGAGTGCCGTTGGTCGAAAGAAAAATATAATAGACTAATGTTGATGGCTTTACGTCCCAGTAACTACTTTTATGGTTTAAGGAGACCCCGAGGTGTCGGAATGTAGTCCCGTAGGACTTATTTTACGTGCCAGTAAATCCACCGACACAAAGCTGACGTATTTGAGCACCTTCAAATACCACCGGACTGAGCCAGGATCGAACCTGCCAAGTTGGAGTCGGAAGACCAGCATCTCAACCGTCTGAGCCGTTTGAACCACTTGGCCTGGATGAAGAAAAATTCACCATCAGAATATTGGCCGGCAGGGTAGGAAAGTTGGTGGTAGACAGTTTCTAATCACTAGATTGCATGCCAATCAAATCCAAACCTTTTCGCATTGTTCAAATGGAGTGAGGGGATATGATGCTGTTGATGGTGATTCGGCCGTCGGATGGCGACGTAAAGCATTGAGCAGACCCCTTGGTATTATTCGAGAGGAGTAGGCTACGTGCCGAAACCGGGTTTCATCTCTCCCTACTCAATTATCATAATCCCACATCCAGACGCGCAGGCCGCCCACGGACGTCAGGTAGAAAGACCTGCACCAGGCAAGCCGAACACGTCCTCGGACAATCGTGGTACTAATATTACACGATAAGTAAGTAGGCCTAAGTCGTAAAAAAATTCAGAGAATTAGGATTTTTTTGGCTAGTGGCATTACGTCGCACCGACACAGACAGGTCTTAAGGCGACGATGAGATAGGAAAGGGCTAGGAATGGGAAGGTAGCGGCCCTGGTCTTAATTAAAGTACAGCCCCAGCATTTGCCTGGTGTGAAAATGGGAACCACGGAAAACCATCTTCAGGGCTGCCGACAGTGGGATTCGAACCCATTATCTCCCGGATGCAAGCTCAGGGCCGCGCGCCTCTAACCGCATGGCCAACTCGCCCGGTGGGAAAAAGACGTAAACGCATCACCATGTTTCGTGTTGTAAAACGAGTTTTCCCCAGAAGTGTTATGTAAAGTAGGGGCAGTAGCTGTTAATATGGCTTATTGAAATGGCGTTGAACTTCGTTTAGCTTACCTTATCTTGGGTGATGACACAACTTATCAAATGACAATTTGCTTGTCAACGCCGGTCGCATCCGGCACGGTTACAGGTTATGCAGTCGCTAGTGGCACGGGTCGCATGCGGCACGGTCGCATCTGGCACACCACCGTTTAGAAGAGGTGTCTGCAGGCTCTGATTGAGGATCAGAACTGCCTGGATAGAACATCCTACTGAGGCCATCAGCCACAACGTTTTCACTGCCACGAATGTGACGAGCTTCAAATTGGAAGGCTGAGATGCGTACTGCCCAACGTGCAAGACGACCGGTCCTCTTTTGGCTTGGCCAGTACCGAACTCAACGTCTGATTATCAGTTTCAAGATCGAAAGGCAGATGTTCCAGGTACATTCTGAACCGTTCTAAAGAGAAGACAACAGCCGGCATAGTCACATTAAACCTCCCTTGCCTGAAGAGGTGCGGAACGGAAGACTGTGTACTATCTGAGAGTACTGTGTGTCCACTTCTGTGGACTGAGGATCGCGAGAGGAAACACGCTACCGTGAGTGTGAGGGTTAGGCCCTCTACACACGGAGCTACTAATTAGAAACGTGACTGGTTTGTAACCGGGGTTACAAACTGGTTAGTAACTCGGCTCCACACACGAAGCTACTGTATGGTGACGGATTCTTCCTAAGTAGTCGTTTGTAAAGTTTAGTGCGGACTCGCTTGATCGCTTCTTAACTTTGCTAGAATGTCAAACACTGACTCAAGTGACGAAGAAGATATGATTGTGTTTCATTATTTCAGGAGAAAAAATAGAAGAAGGTATTGGGTTCACCCATATCTTGAAAAGAATATCCACTGCAGATTATTCATAGCAGTAAAGGAGCTCGAACAAACGGATGCTAAATTTATTTCTTTTTATCGTATGACCAAACACAGTTATATGGACTTGGTGCAGCTTATTGTGCCTGCCATTCGACAGCGAAATACAAATATGAGGGAATGTGTGAGTGCTGAGGAAAGAGTGCTAATATCTCTCTGGTAAGAAAAGTTAACTTTATTTTTACAAAAAAAATTAAAAGCTTAGAAAATAATTCCATGCTTTCTCCGTAATGTCCTTTCTTGCGTAATCCTTCAGCGTACAATTGTACAGCACGGAGTGTTTTTCAATTCCTCCCACTAACTTGTTCGCTGGCCATCATAAAAAGGCACTTGATCACTGGGAACTGAGAAACTAAACTCGCTGGTGACTGGCTCCGCGAGTCACCTGGAACTGATTACAAACTAGTTACTAACAGATTACTAACAGGTAGCCCCGTGTGTGGCTGGTTACGTGCCAGATGCGACCGTGCCGGATGCGACCGTACCGGATGCGACCCGGCCATTATCGTGCCAATAGAGACCGAGCGGATAAGCATCGTGCCGCATGCGACCCATCAATCACTTACAACTGATCTGCATTAAGGGCTGTCACCAAGTGGCAGATTGCTTATAAGTAGCTAACTTGGTCTTTTCTAAAATAAAGGTCTGACACCATTGTTAGCAGGTTCGAGTGCCGCTGGTCGAAAGAAAAATATAATAACGTTGCTGGCTTTACGTCCCAGTAACTACTTTTATGGTTTAAGGAGACGCCGAGGTGCTGGAATTTAGTCCCGCAAGGCTTATTTTATGTGCCAGTAAATCCACCGACACAAAGCTGACGTATTTGAGCACGCTCAAATACCACCGGACTGAGCCAGGATCGAACCTGCCAAGTTGGAGTCGGAAGACCAGCATCTCAACCGTCTGAGCCACTTAGCCTGGATGAAAAAAAATTCACCATGAGAATGTTGGCCGGCAGGGTAGGAAAGTTAGTGGTAGACAGTTTCTAATCACTAGATTGCATGCCAAAAGCCGGGATTCAAATCCAAACCTTTTCGCAGTGTTCAAATGGAACGAGGGGATATGATGCTGTTGATGGTGATTCGGCCGTCGGATGGAGACGTAAAGCATTGAGCAGACCCCTTGGTATTATTCGAGAGGAGTAGGCTACGTGCCGAAAATCTCTCCCTACTTCATTATCATAATCCCACATCCAGACGCGCAGGCCGCCCAAGGGAGTCAGGTAGAAAGACTTGCACCAGGCAAGGAATGGGAATGGGAAGGAAGCGGCTCTGGTCTTAATTAAAGTACAGCCCCAGCATTTGCCTGGTGTGGAAATGGGAAACCACGGAAAACCATCGTCAGAGCTGCCGACAGTGGGATTCGAACCCACTATCTCCCGGATGCAAGCTCAGGGCCGCGCGGCTCTAACCGCATGGCCAAGTCGCCCGGTGGGAAAAGACGTAAACGCATCACCATGTTTCGTGTTGTAAAACGAGTTTTCCCCAGAAGTGTTATGTAAAGTAGCGGTAGTAGCTGCTTATAGGCCTTATTGAAATGGCATTGCACTTCGTTTAGCTTACCTTATCTTGGGTAATGACACAACTTATCAAATGATAATTTGTTTGTCAACGCCGGTCGCATCCGGCACGGTTACAGATTATGCGGTCGCTAGTGGCACGGGTCGCATGCGGCACGGTCGCATCTGGCACGCCACCGTGTGGCTTTCCATTGAAATACACAGGAAGTGACACTCAAGTAATCGGCCGGAGACTTCAGTTACCAATCAATTACTAATGAGTAGCTCCGTGTGTAGATGGCCAAGGCCGCACTAGATAGACAGGCCACAAGGCTCCGACCGTGACGTCACGAGAGTGGCTGGCGTTCAGCATGGCAGTGTAGGGCCAGCTCTCACTTTCACCATGGTATTGTTCATTTATTCAACCTTAACGATATAATTAAACACTCCTTCAATTGTGGCTTTATTTAGGCTTGTATACTACACGAGTTTTATGCGGGGAGAAAACTGGTTGGGCAGTATATGTACAGTTCTTTACGTAAAATTATGCTGACGTCTGTCACTTGTAATTGAACACGGCATCATGTAAAAGATTAGAACGCATAATACGTATACAAATAGTTCTAATGTTACTAGGAAAATACATGATGGCAATTCACAACAATAGTCTGAAACCTTTCTTAGAAATTAAGCTGCAACTTAAAACTTACCTAACAATTCCTAAGGTTTCAGTTTATACTGTACCATTATACTTAACCGCGAGAATGGATATTTAACGCAGTAAAAATTTTGCAGTAGGACGCCGCTTGTGAGGGCGTGTTGCTATATAGAGCGCGGGAATCGAGAAGGTGATTTCCCGAGGCAAGGCGTGGTCTTGTGTGACGAAGAAAGAATATGTGAGGAAGAGAGAAAGAGAGATGGGATTCTGTCTAGGGGAGAGACCTGCCATCTTAACGGAGATTTTTAGCGGGAGCAGACAGGCCCACCACATTATGGAAATTGAGTCGTAATTCCCGTAACTGAAGACTTCTCAGGAAAATAAAAAGATGGAAATGATTGCTAGAATTTTTCGAAGCTGTAGATACCTCTAGGTTTATTAACATAGAATGAGATCAATAAATATGTACCAAGCAGAACCACCGTGGGAAGCTCTGTAGTGGCCACATTCCAGACTCAAGTTGTTTCTCGGGACTTTCCCTGGCGTCCTTTGGTGTGTTGCCTCATATAAAAGCTGAGTGATATGGGGGAGATCATCCAGTTGACGATCATATTGCTGCCAGCACGCGTCGCACGTCTGCCTAGATTGCGCCAGAAACCTTTTGTTCAGAACAAAGACAGTGTGTAATTATTACAGTGCGATAACTTTGATCCAGTGGATCGGTGACTTACAGAGTTACAGGTGGTGGATTTATAGGTGGCGCGATGTTCAGATACCTATCAGTGAGATCGCCTGTGGTTAATTGTATCAGCAACAAAAGAACGCCGTACTTATAGACTCTGATAAATAGCGGTAGGGGCGAAGCTCCCGAGGTGCCGAGGAAGTGTGGACAATAGGCTAAGGAGGTCTATATTTATCCTCTGATAGACTGTTGAATCCAAATTAAGCGGGCTTAAAAACACAATAACCGAGTGGATAGTCCCTAGAGCAGAAAATAATTTGTGGCATAGTGCACAAGTTAGCGAGTATTCAGTTATACGAGAATAGAGGACGAGGAATGTATATTGCAAAGTGTTAGCGCTGTATGTTAGCTCAACCTACATGAAGTCCAGAATGTTGCGTTGTGTTTAAAGTGAATATTTCATTGTAGTAAGAAGTCGAGATATTCCGAGGGAAGTGAGGTGCAAGAACTCCAGAACGTGGCTTCGAAGACGCTACCTTGAACGAGGCATCCCTCAAGAAGAAGACAACCATGGACCAGCGGGGCGGGAAGACCGGACTCCAAGAATCGACCCTGGCTGAGACCTCTACCGTGATGGGCTAAATCATGACAGCCTACCCGGAGGGAGAGAGGAGGAGATCAACATAATGAGATAAGTGGACCATGAAATACTAGACATATGGTAGAGTTAAGGTGTCACGCAGAGATAGTAGAATTAAACTTGTAAATATTAATATAGGATTTGATTGTGGCCCATCAGGCTGCATATTAAGATTGTTTTGATATATCTAAGGGTAAGAGTAGTTAGTTTTGTTTTTTCATCTTTACGTAAAGCAGACAATGATGTAATCTTGATAACACGGCAAGATGTTGAGTGCCATGCGGATATAAGTTGCTTGAGAGTGGTAGACGGGATATGTCTTTGTGTCGGTCGTTGGATACGTTTTCTTTTCTCTTGTATGATTAGGGTACTGGTATTATCATCCTTTCATCTTATGGGAAAGGGCAGACATATCTGCGTGATGTTAGGGGTGCATGCTAATCGTATTTCGATCTTAGGCATGGCTCTATTTATGCAACTTAAATGAACGTGATCTGTAACGCTGGAGGAGACATTAGTACTATTGGACTCTGTGCGACTCTGCCAGACAGGGCTTGAACCGCAGACCTTATGTGACTGTGACCTCGTCGTAAATTTGACGATATTGGATTTATCGGGGTGTAGTACGATCGTAGACTTCTGATGTTATAATTGGGGCCCGTGCTTGTTTGTCAGTGAAATCGGATACATAGTGTTAGATGTATTTCCTCACTTATTTTGTGGCTATTTTGCTTTGTCAAGCGTAGATAAATAAAAACCCCTTTGTGAAGTTAGCTCTCGGAGCACAAGAACCAGTGATACTGGGTCACAGCCGGTCGGTGTGTTTACAAATTGTTTGTGTAGGGCGAGTCCCTCATGGCTGGACGAAGCAGGTCAATGCACGGCCCGCACTCTGGGGGTAGCACAGCCACCTTGGTGTAGCCTGCGGGAAGGTCATCTTTCCTTTGAGACAGAGATGTTTTCTGGGGACACTGTTACCTCATTCATTCGAACGTTTATCTCCTTTCCTTTATTTTTTTTGTTGTTTCTGCATTTCTTATGGTTGCATATTTACCCTTAAGTTATCTTGAACGATATAATTATTGTAAGAGTCCATCTGTCGACACAAAGTTCTGCCTGGTGGACGTGGGTTCACGTCCGTGTAAATAGGAAATTGAGGGCGCTAGAGTAGGTTATCTGAGATTATTTTTTATTACTTATTGTGCTGCTAATTTTTGTGTATATAAATATCCTGGTATGGGAGGAAACTTTCATAATAGTGGTAATCTCTGCGGGTATCCTTGATTCTACCATAATATAATTTTATGTCGCAGGCATAGGGATGCGGTTTCCATGTGGGGGAACACATCCGGTCTTTCTTGGTTCACAGATCGACAAACTTCAGCATAACGTCATCATCGAGATTGTATTTTCTTTGTTTTCCTTTTAAACTGTAGATGTGAGCCTTTGGGGCACTTATTTGGGCACTCCAGGTGCAATCATTGTAAATAATTTGAGTTATGAATACAAACTTATGCTCAAAATTCTGATCACAGCGAAAGTGTTCCTCATTTCGTAGTTTAATGTAATTGTATGAGTTCCCCATGATCCTCTCGTCATAAGAACCCAACTAGCGACCACTTCTGCCGACTGCAGCTGAGCTGGTGCCCGTATGCAAGAGAAGGTGAGCAGGTAGGTATGATCCTGCAGTATTGATGTGCCCTGTAGGGTATAATACATTATGTTTATTTTCCTAAGGATTTCTTCTTCTTAGCCATGAGTTTGTCTACGCTAACTTTTCTATTGTTATTCAGTAATATACACTGACTGACAGAGCAAGTGCAACACCAAGAAGGAGTGGTCAGAACGTTATGCCAATTGCAGGGTAGACTGACGTCACTGAGGTATGCTCATGATGTGAAATGCGCCGTTGTGCTGCGCACGTAGCGAACGATAAATGGGACACGGCGTTGGCGAATGGCCCACTTCGTACCGTGATTTCTCAGCCGACAGTCATTTTAGAACGTGTTGTCGTGTGCCACAGGACACGTGTATAGCTAAGAATGCCAGGCCGCCGTCAACGGAGGCATTTCCAGCAGACAGACGACTTTACGAGGGGTATGGTGATCGGGCTGAGAAGGGCAGGTTGGTCGCTTCGTCAAATCGCAGCGGATACCCATAGGGATGTGTCCACGGTGCAGCGCCTGTGGCGAAGATTGTTGGCGCAGGGACATGTGGCACGTGCGAGGGGTCCAGGCGTAGCCCGAGTGACGTCAGCACGCGAGGATCGGCGCATCCGCCGCCAAGCGGTGGCAGCCCCGCACGCCACGTCAACCGCCATTCTTCAGCATGTGCAAGACACCCTGGCTGTTCCAATATCGACCAGAATAATTTCCCGTCGATTGGTTGAAGGAGGCCTGCACTCCCGGCGTCCGCTCAGAAGACTACCATTGACTCCACAGCATAGACGTGCACGCCTGGCATGGTGCCGGGCTAGAGCGACTTGGATGAGGGAATGGCGGAACGTCGTGTTCTCCGATGAGTCACGCTTCTGTTCTGTCAGTGATAGTCACCGCAGACGAGTGTGGCGTCGGCGTGGAGAAAGGTCAAATCCGGCAGTAACTGTGGAGCACCCTACCGCTAGACAACGCGGCATCATGGTTTGGGGCGCTATTGCGTATGATTCCACGTCACCTCTAGTGCGTATTCAAGGCACGTTAAATGCCCACCGCTACGTGCAGCATGTGCTGCGGCCGGTGGCACTCCCGTACCTTCAGGGGCTGCCCAATGCTCTGTTTCAGCAGGATAATGCCCGCCCACACACTGCTCGTATCTCCCAACAGGCTCTACGAGGTGTACAGATGCTTCCGTGGCCAGCGTACTCTCCGGATCTCTCACCAATCGAACACGTGTGGGATCTCATTGGACGCCGTTGGCAAACTCCGCCCCAGCCTCGTACGGACGACCAACTGTGGCAAATGGTTGACAGAGAATGGAGAACCATCCCTCAGGACACCATCCGCACTCTTATTGACTCTGTACCTCGACGTGTTTCTGCGTGCATCGCCGCTCGCGGTGGTCCTACATCCTACTGAGTCGATGCCGTGCGCATTGTGTAACCTGCATATCGGTTTGAAATAAACATCAATTATTCGTCCGTGCCGTCTCTGTTTTTTCCCCAACTTTCATCCCTTTCGAACCACTCCTTCTTGGTGTTGCATTTGCTCTGTCAGTCAGTGTATTACAAAAGATGTATATACATTTTTCAACGAAATGTTTAAAACTATTTATTTAATCACTGCATGTTTTAAACATGACGTTTTCATTTTCCAGAACACTGTTGACAAGCGAAATCAGAATTTTTTCTGAGAATCCTCATGTAAAAACATTAGTATACAGGTTTACATTTTGTAGCTCTAAAAGAGTCTGCTTCAACACCTTTTGGTCCAGGGCAGGAGCAAGCCAAGGCCGCAGTAGATAGAATCAGATAGACATTTTACTGTCTGACTCAGGGTTGTCAAAGTCAGGATAAGTTGTCAGCTTGAGTAAGCCAGTTATTTATTAAGATTTTAAATAAATGACCAGTATCAAACAATTATTTATTTTTTGTGTTTCGTCAAATGGGTTTTGAAAAGTGGTTTGTAAATTGCTTTTGCACAGCTTTTCAAACATTTTCCTACTGACACTGTTATTATTAGAAATTATGCATGCTACCTTATAAGCTATAGGCCTATCTGATAATATTTTAAAGACTTGCAAAGTTAGTTCGTCTAAGAAATGTCACATTAGGTTCTTACATGGAAACAAATCAACAACGTCTTTATTTTATTAAAGACTGGATGACAGCATACACGTATGTGCAGTTGTAGCTAATGTAGTGTTATTTTCTCCGCTTTTACTACTAAAAGCAACTCCCTCTACCTTTGCTCCTACTGGGAGATTGGGCCGTGCGGTTAGGGGCGTGCGGCTGTGAACTTGCATCGGGAGCTAGTGGGTTCGAATCCCACTGTCGGCAGCCCTTAAGATGGTTTTCCGTAGTTTCCCATTTTCACACCCGGCAAAATAAAACCTTTCCTCCTTTATAGTTCAGCTCACGTTTTACGTAGACTCCATCCAACAAGTAACAAAATCTTTCATGCTCCTTTAACAATTTTAGTTTCTTTTTCAAGTAATTCCAATGTGAATCATCAATACCCGAATTTCCCCTGCCTAGTTTTGCAGTAAAAGACTGTGAATACTCGGTTGAGGCATTGTAAGAAACGTTGACTGTCTTATCTTCTTTTAAGCTCCAGGAAATGCGAAAAATATGGAAGTGAACCATGTTATTAGTATACAGGGGTAAGATACTTTCTTTGCAAAGGCTATATTTAACTGTTCCTTACAAAATTATACTTCTATTTTGTCGTGGACAGTCACTTTTGAGTTACAAGCAGGTCTAAACAGGAAGTTATAAATACTTTTCTAATTTGACCATTTTAATATCTTGCCCCCCGTCACCTAATGCACGTATATCAGGGTTATCACTCATGAAAATATCATGTTTAATGGCTTTAAAATCAAGAGCCTCGTTTAATGTTAAGGAAGTACCAATTTTCGGAATATTTTCCTCAGTCATATACATTTTGAAAATACAGAGACTTTGGCTGTTAAAATTGACGAAAACTTTGTCCAAATCTAATTTGCGTTTAATACTGAAATTACCCTGAACGTCATCGAAGTCCTTGATCCTGTCATATTCTTCCTCAGCTTTCTTTTTTCCTTCCTCTTCCCGTTTTTCAATTTCTTCATGTCTTTGAATAGGATTTTTGCTCGGTGTTGGAAGATTTTTAGACATAGGCAGGCACATTTTCAAACTTAGGAATAGTGTCGTTTGAGAGTTTTAAATGGTTAGGTTTTACAGTTAAAATAGACTCATCAGGTCTTTTAACAGAATCGTCCCTAATTACGAAACTTCGTCGAAGTGTTTTATGCACACAACTGAGCTTGCTGAAGGGACGAATTCGGTTCGATGGATGGCTATGATCCACTTTTGTTTCCGAAACAAATCAGTAGGAAATTTACAAACAGAAATACAACCAGGTATACAACACGACGTGGCCATAATTCACAATGTTCACACACGTTTATATCATTCAACACCATCGATAGCCTCACTGCTGCCAGGTTCAGATCAGCCTACAAGTCACTGGTGAGAAGTGAAGCGGCTGGTGACTTGTATGACGTAGCGTCCGAAGTGGAGGGGGAGCCTTATGGCCTGTCTATCTAGTTGGCCTTGAGATGGCCTAAATGGACCTGTATTAATGTTCGCTGTTGCACCCATATAATTGAGCTTAATTGCATTATATTAATAAATTGTAATCAATATCATAGGTGGAATATTTCCACACAGTGGAAACTCTGTTTCTCACAATACTACAGGAAGCAAGACCACACACAATAGAAGCTTAAGCTGCTGAAGCCCCTCTAAGTCATGCCTTGTTGTCCCCCAATAAAGCCATTAACTCCGAACAATGCTGCGAGAGGACGCGTAGCTACCTAGAAATCTAGGTCATGGAGCGGTAACTTTCCGCTGTTTGCAAGACAGAGAAAACGCTCAAAGGGAGACAGTGATATCTACCCAACAACCAATCAGAAGCCTTATTTCAAATATTTCGAAAGGAGCGCTCTTAAATATTCAGTCGTTTGACAGAAGCTGACAGTAATTAATAATTTTTCGACGGCAGTAACACTCCAATTTGTGTATCGTAAAGAGTGAGTGAGGTATGTCGTGTTAATATGCAGCAAATATTGAATTAAGTGAAAACGTGTCTGTGAACGAGAGTGAAGGAATATTCCCGCCATAGCCGTCGTACATCCAGTAATACGACAGAAGAAGTATTCCCACCGAAGCCATCTAAATTATTTAAATGTGTGTGATAAATTCAACGATCACAGGACAGTAAGGGAACTACCAGAGGTTTATTTATAAATTAGGACACAAATGAAATCGCAGGTAGGGGTGCATCACTCAAAAGTCGCTCCCGAAATCATGTAAATATTACTCCGCAGACGCACCAAAGGAGGTACAAGCCGTCAGGCAGGGAGATCACTCGTTCGTCAACAGTTGTGAAGTTTAGACGTGTAATCTGAATTCTCTCACTTGAACATTGTAAGATATCTGCTAGCATGTAAACTTCTGAAGAACTTATGGGTTTACTTAATGATATTATAACAATTTACCACGTTATTATATCTAGAACTTTATACTACATTTGGTGATAATAATTAGTCACATTTGCTATTTACCATTCATATCACTTAGTAACATTTTAACATTACATGGGTGACCGAATGAACTTCCTTCAATGAAAGACAGGCTGTCCCGGAAATACTTCTATTTTGAGTCATTCATAAATACAAAATAGAAGGAGAGACTATGAATGAGTAATTCCACTACATACAGGTCATTAACACCACTACAAGGGCAAGAAACTCGTAAGGGGATTTAAGCAGTTCGGAGATGTCAGTCCAGGTGCGGGGAAGTACTTTCACTGAGGAGAAGCGAGCCCAGCGCGCAGATAATTAGCTTGTAGAAAGCTCCAAGTCCGCGTGTGCCGTGAGAAGAGAAATAGTGTATAATAATTGTCTTCATTTTGTGTATATATCTTTAAGTGTCATTGCGTTAGAATTAAGGCAGCAAGAATATTAAATGCGTGTGCCTAGTGTAACAAATACCATGGAAGGATACGTCGATTTTGTGAAGATGTATAATATCTATACGATCATGTTCTAATTCCAACTCGACGGGCGCCCGATGGCGGGCGAAGCTTCATTGCAAAATGAGAGTAATTAATCCTTATATATAAATCTAACATGGAATGTAATATTGAATTTTGTTAGTTACGCGAGCTACCAATTAGATGTTTAAGTATTGTATTTTCATCCCAGGGTGTAGCACAGAGGAGATTTAATAACGATGATTTATTCACGCATGATGTGTTCAATTTCATTTATTTTCTTCTTCTTATTATTATTATTAATATTTCTTTCATTGTTGTTATCAATTTCGATTGATTTGTTTAAATGAATAGGCCTACATTTAAACGATATCAGGGATCATTATTATTATGTTTTTTTGTAAGATTGCACATTATGACGGTTCGATTCGCTTAGTCACATGGCAGAATTTTAATGGAGTGTAAATGTATGTTATTCATGGTTATTTTGAAATAATTTATATTAGTTTCACATACAGTTCGCCCGAATAACGATTATATGGACAGGTGAAAATCGATTCTATTTGTCAACTGATCATAATGGATTTTAATACAATAATTTAATAGGGTTGTGATATGATAGAGGCATTCAATTGGGAGAAAATCATTGAATATTTCGATAGTGGGGACTTTGTACCCAAGTAAGAAAAGATGTTGTGTCATTATGCTCAAACGACGATAGAGATGGGTATTATGTGATGATTAAATATGCACTACAGGCAATTATCTCAAAGTATGAGAAGTTATTGATATATTATCAGCCGGGGAGCTGAGAATGAATGAATAAGCCGTTGGGGCTAAATAAATGAGATGATATTCAAGCTGTGAAAGCTAGTATCGCGATGTTGAAAAAATGTGCCGGTCATGAGAAGCCGAGGAATGAAAGTGAGCGGGAGGACCAGTTTCCTAATGAAATAGAAATGCATTAAAAATGGCGATTATCACGATGAATAGAGGAGGAGGCGACATGACATACCATCTTATACCAAATAATTATATGTAAGCATAGTAGATCGGTCCAATGTAAATGACTCATGAGAGGAGCAAAAATCCCACTTAGCATGCCAAGATCGTATTACAATGAGTATTCTGGTAACTTTTTGATGTGAGTCAGTGTTTTATGACATTCTCCTAAATTTTATTGCCAGCTGATTTTGAATTAATTTATTCTCGATTATTCCTCGATTTTTATTAAATAAATAGAATTAGGGAAGCCATGAGAAGTTAATATGGTCATGGTAGAACGATATCCTTAATCAGAGATTTGGAATTACTGGACTCTGAGTAGGATAATATATTATATGCATAATGATGCAATCTAAATAATATTATGTTTGATTTATATACGGCTAAATGCGTGAGTGAATAATTGTTATATAAATAGTGTAAATATGACGTCAATTCATGCGTTAGAGAGCATTCAACCCTGACGGGCCTATTTTAGTTGTGTTATGAGTAGAATTAGGTGATTCCTCTGTGACTACGATGTAATATAGCTATTTTCCGGTATTCTAAGCCTATTCGTATGATAATTAATGTGTTCATTTAATTGTAAATAGAACGGTAGCTCACTTAAAGTAAGTACACGAAGTGTTAGATTTGAATTATATTCTCACATAACAAGGCACAACAAAATTTGTAGGAATTACTGAACGATTATTTCAGTTACTAAATTGTATTTCAACAAGAAATAAAATGATGATATTGATGTTTGATAGTCAGGAGAATGTTATGAAAGGAATAATCTTGTCAAATGAAAGTTTACGTATTTTTGTGTGTATTTAAAAGTAAAATTTGGTTAAATTGAAGTTCAGTAATATCCAGAGTCAACAATTATATTTGCAGACTAATTAAGTCGAATTACATCACGTTGCACAGTGATTTATTTTAAAATTGCATCGATCCTCAGTATTTAAATGAGAAGATTTAAATGTCAAATAAGTTCTATAGAAGGTGGAGAATATGCTCCCAAAAATGATGGATTGTTCTAACTGTTAGTAAAGGTTGGTTCAAATTGATGATAACATCGTAAGTTCTTTGTTTTCTATAGTGTGATTCTCTAATTCAGACACACACAACTTAATTGGTTTTATAATGAGACAGGTGATTGTACGGGAGATCCCTGTGGTATAAATACTTAATTCAACCAATTTGCGTACTTGATGATGAAGTATGATTAAACCATTATACTATGATTTATAATGGATAATTTCATCCTAGTTATTTTATTATTTGGTCAATTAATTAATTTTTTGTTAATTACAATTAATTGTGGTTATCTACGATGGTGAATTTACAGTTATATAAATTTGGATACTATACTGTGGTCAAAACATAATCCATGATTATTGATTCTGCGCATTTGTTAATAAAGTTTTATTTTATTTATATTCAGTCTGTGTCATGACAGTTATTTAGTGAATAGTCACATAGCAACCTATAGCTAGGCAATCCCTCAGCGGCACCCTCCAGGCGACCAAGGACTGAGCACACCTGAGACAGAATCTCAAAAATGCGGTGAGTATATTTTTTTTAGCAGCCGAGGCAAGATAGAAGAAGATGTTCCGCAACTCTACCGACTAAAGGGTGCACTATTGTGAGTATCGTTCTGCTGTTGAATACTGTTGAGCTGTTTAGTTGTTCACTGCATGTGACTGGGTGAGTTACTGGACTGTCTCTGGAGTCGAACCAACGAAGAGTCATTGTGTGTTGAGTGGTCTGTAGCCCGGTGTTCAGATACAGCGGTCTACACACAGCTGCTGTATGAGTTGACTGGACTTGGGGAAGTGAAAGTAAGCATTGAACGTCCCCGGGTGTAGCAACGGGGCGGACGGCCGGCAGTGCCGTAAGGAAGAAAGACGTAATTATTAAGTGTGGCCATTCACAGCTAATTAGAATTGTGTGTGTATATGTCTGTGTGTATTTGTGCATTTAATGGGTCATCCTGAAACAAATTAGAATAATAAAACAGACGGAGTTTTATTTTTTGCTAGTGGCTTTACGTCGCCCCGACACAGACAGGTCTTATGGAGACGATGGAATAGGAAAGCCCTAGGAGTTAGAAGGAAGCGGCCGTGGTGTTAATTAAGGTAGAGCCCCAGCATTTGCCTGGTGTGAAAATGGGAAACCACAGAAAACCATCTTCAGGGCTGCCGACAGTAGGATTTGAACCCACTATCTCCTTGATGTAAGTTCACAGCCGCGCGCCCCTAACCGCACGGCCAAGTCGCCCGGTGGAGTTTTATTCGTAACATTTATATTACAGTGTAAGTGCTCACCAAGGGAGGATTTTTGGATATTCCATCGCTAAGGGGGTGGAAAGAGGGTTTTTAATTTTTAAAATGAGTATGTCTATATCTCAAAAACTTAACAGTTTGAAGACGTGAAAATTGGTATTTTTGATCTCCTTTAAAAATAAAGAAACACGTACTTATTTTGTTTTTGGAAAATCCAATGAAGGTGAGGTGGTTAATAAGAAGTGAAGAAGGCGTTGAATTATTTTTATAAGGATACAAGTATCTCAAATACTGAAGATGTTACAGACGTAAAAAGTGGAATTTGGAATGCTGTTTAAAAATACAGGAACAACTAATTTTTTCGTTTTCGGAAAAGCCACTTAGTGCGGGTGAAGGTAAGGTACATCCCCAGCATTTGCCTGGTGTGAAAATGGGAAACCACGGAAAATCATCTCCAGGGCTGCCGACAGTGGGGCTCGAACGCACTATCTTCCGAATACTGGATACTGGCCGCACTTAAGCGACCGCAGCTATCGAGTTCGGTCGACGAAAATCCAAGGGGTCCGCAATAGTAATGTAAGTTGTAAGTATTTCAATAGTGGAATTTTATTGTACACACACAATTCATAGATCATTATACTAAAGTTAGGAACAGTGCATTCACTGTTGTATAAGTTACATACAGTATATGTAACTGTTAATTTGGCCGAATGATGGGACAAATTAGCAGCGGATATTACAAGGCAGTATAAGTAATGTAACTGTGAGACACTTGCAATTAATAATTGTACCGGGCGGTACACCTCCGCGCCGCTAATTCAAACTTTGCGCCAGTGAAACTCCTCTACTGGAGGAAGCCTGAACTTTAACTACAGTGCTTATTCTCTAGTTTCTCAGATGATGTTCCTACTTGTAAATTTTGAAGTGTTCTGAACTGTGTCGTTTTCGATGTATTTTTGTTTTGCCTGTAGTAAGAAGTGTGAACATTCTCTTCTAGATAGCACTACTGAAGGACTACAATGGTGCACCCTAGTGCGAAGTGAAAGAACTGTTTTTTGGAGATATTTTGTGTTCAAAAGTTCGTTCTTTGTTAAATTTCTTTCAGTCATTGTTTAGGTTGGCTGTATAACCCTGCTCTTTCCCCTTGTTTTGAATTTACCAATCCCGAATTTGTCTAATTAATTTTCCACCAATAATGTGTTTCTTCTTCATCTGGTGTAGGGGTTTTCGTTGTTAGCCAATAAAATGATTGTGGGCGGGTGTTATCATTCCTGAAAGGTCTCGAATGGTCCGCGAGGGTATTTAAAATGCTGATTTTCGGGTCTCTGCGCCACTTCAGTAACACCTATCGTTGTGTAAATTATGTAGCAGGGGGCGGGAAGCGCCTCTTTCTTCGGGCAGCAGTTCAACCACCAGGTAATGGCCGTCTTATAACTTATTTTCTTGCCAGCTCAGCAGTTTAACCCTCGGGGCGGGTTCGAAACCTTCTATCATGTAACTTTCCTCTAAAATGTAAAAGACTCTTGATTTAAATTCTGCCTCTGTAACTACAAATTGGGATAGAGAGTGCCTATCCCTCTCGAGCTCCCTTTCATATTGTTTTTGAGGTGACTACGTTTTCTCAACCGTTTTTCTTCGTTTCGTAATGTAATCGTTTTCCTATCGTGTCACCTCTTTAGTATGGGATTAGCCCTTGCATAAGCGGCCTAAGGCCAAATTAGGTTTTAATAAAGTATATTCGGAGTGCCAGTTACGCCTCCACTCAAGTTTGTATTTTGGGGCCTTGTAATTTTCCTGTTTATTTACTAAATCGGCCTCAGTAGGTTGTGTATTTTTACCCCTGTGTTTATGTCCTTAGAGGACAGCTTGAAGGTAGAGTTTGGTGTGGCCTTTGATAGGCTTGAACTTTAAGAGCGGGTTGCTCTTTCTTAAAATTTTGATTTCTGCGTGGCTCGAGGAGGCTTTACTGTGTAATTGGGAGCAAGAGCTCCTGGGCATGATTGGGGTCTTCTGCCCCTTTGTTGAATCTCGTATATGTGTCAAGTTGGGCTTATAGCTCAAGAAGTGTGTGTCTGGCTCTCGGAGCCCAAATCTTGTAATCACTGTAATTGTACATCCTCGATTTGTTGCTAGGCTACTAAGTACCTGTTATATTTGTTATTTCTTGATCGTAAAAGAAAATATAACCTTGTTAAATTTTAAATTAACTTTAATTTCGTAGATTGAGACCTGTTCATCCCAGCACCTTCTTTCACCTCTGCTAATCCACCAAACCATGGTAACAATAATAATAATGTTATTTGCTTTACGTCCCACTAACTACTTTTACGGTTTTCAGAGAACACTTGGAATTGCTAGTATCCACACTCAGACCATATTTTCCGCCTTTGGTTGAGATAATCTCGTGGATCAGAAATCGCTTCTTTGAGGAAGATCAACTAGCCGAAGTATCTTGGCAGAAAGGAAACGAAAAAATAAAATGAAATATACAGTAAGTAGCAAGATACCCGTGCTTCGCTACGGTATTATAATGAAATTTATAATTGAATGTTTAACGTTTTATACATAATCCGCCGAAATTCGCGATCTGACTCGTTTTCTGAGAGAATCCGCCAAAATTCACGATCTGACTCGTTTTCTGAGAGATTACGGCAAAGTTCCTCCCATTCCTTCCCTTTCCTTCCAGCAATCGATTTCGTACTTCCCGGGCTAGGTCCAGGTATTCCACCCGGTCAGTTGGGTCAATAAATCTTTGTTACCTTTTCCTATAAGTATTTTTAATAACGATCAAATCCTTGAGGAGATCCGGTGTGGTGTCTTGGGTGCCTTGGCGATACTGAACCCGCGGCCGGACTGCATTCGTAATCATTACCCGGCCAGGACCTGTTTCCAGCGCGGTCCGCACATTTTTGACGGCGGTCCAGAACGTTATTATTATTATTATTATTATTATTATTATTATTATTATTATTATTATTATTATTAGGGTGGGTGAAATTAGATGAATTTAAATTATTATTATTATTATTATTATTATTATTATTATTATTATTATTATTATTATTATTATTATTATTATTATTATTATTATTATTATTATTGTTCCGAGGTATTTGTGGAACAGCAGAGGTGAAAGAAGGTGCGGGTTGGAATGGGTCTAACTACAAGGCCAAAAGATTAACCTAAAATTTCAATAAAGGTTATATTTTCAAAAATATCAAAACTTAACAAGATTTAGAGGCAATTTAACATTTTTCACTAGGTGAAATAACAATGGAAAAATCAGGTACAAGTATATGAGAAAACAAGTTCAATATTCGTTACAAGCCCTGGGCTCCAAGCCCCACTTTACATTCCTTGAGCTACCAGCCCAACCTTGCCAAGGAAATCATTTGATTTAAGGGCAGAAAACCCCATCATACCAAGGAGCACTCGCTCCTAATCACCATGTTAAGCCTCCTAGAGGCCCCCATCAAAATACAAGAAAGAGCAGACCCGCTCTCGATTTTACAAGCCTATCAAAGGCCACAACAAACTTTACTTCTAACTGCCCTCAAGGCACACTTACAAAGAAACAGGGGTATCTTGTACCCAACCTACAGGGCCTTCGCATGAAGAAAAACAACAGGTTAAGTTACTGGCCCAAAATACAGCGAGGACTGGAGGCGTTTACATGCACTCCTAAAGACATTTTTAAAACCTGAGTGGCGCTAGGCCGATTACACAGGGGCTAATCCCAAGCTAGGGAGGTGACTCGTATGAGAAAACTTTTACACATTAAGGAAAAGTAGAAACGGTCATGAAAACGTAGTCACCTCAATTTCAAAATGAAGGGGAGCTCGAGAGGGTTAAGCACTCTCTATACCCGAATTACAGTTCAAGTTATGTGAAGTTTTTACAAGGATTGAAAAGGCTAACATATTTAAAGATATAGGTTACATATTAAAGGTTTAGAACCTTCCCCGCGAGTTAAACTGCTGAGCTAGCAAGAAATAAAGATGTTAAACAGCCATTACCTTGTTGAAGAGCTGCTGCCTGAAGAAAGAGGCGCTTTCCGTCCCTGCTACATATTCACACACAGAGCAAGATGTTATACGAATGGCCCGGAGACAAGAAAATCAGCAGTTTTTATACCCTCGTGGAAAGTTCGAGACCTTTCATGAATGATAACAACCGCCCTCAAACTTTTATTGGCTACAGTACACAGTTACACACAAAATTGAAGAAGAAAGCCCCGATTGGCCGAAAATTAATTACAGAAATTCCTGATTGGCTACATTCAAAACAGGCGGAAAGAAAGGATCAGTATTGCCGACCCACAAATGACAGAACAAAATTTATTAAAGACGAAACTTATGAATACAAAATTTCTCCAAGAAAGTTCATTCCTTCACACCAGAGTGCATTATCATAGTTTTTGGTAGAGACATCTGTTAGAGAATGTCCACACTTCTTGATCAATGAAAAACAAAAGCAAATCAAAAACACACAGTGACATCTTCTGATAAACAGTAGAGTTAGTTCAGTTGTTAAAGTTCAGGGTTTCTCCAGTAGAGAGGTACTTTAAGGCGGAAAATTCAAATGTGCTGCGTAGAGGTGTACCAACCGGTACAATTATTATTACCCCTCATATTGGGATTTTCCGAAAACAAAAAATACGTGTTTCTTTATTTTTAAAGGAGATTCTAAATACCGATTTTTACATCTTTAAACGTTTAAAGTTTTAGGATATAGATGCATTTATTTTAAAATTCAACCCCATTTCACCCCCCCATTAATTGTTTTTCCAAAAAAATACGTTTTTCTTTATTTTTAAAGGAGTTTCCACATATCAAGTTTTAGGTCTCTAGTATCTTCAGTTTCTGAGATATAAGTATCCTCATTTAAGGCGTTCAACAACAACTTTTCATCGTTTTTCACCCCTCTTATTGGGATTTTCCGAAAACAAAAAACGTGTTTCTTTGTTTTTAAAGGAGATTATAAATACCGATTTTTACATCTCTAAACGTTAAAAATTTTGAGATATAGATACACTTATTCAAAAATTTACCCCCCTTTTCACCCCCTTAGCGACGGAATATCCAAAAATCCTCCCTTAGCGAGCACCTACATTGTAATATAAATGTGTCCTCAAAATTTCATTTCGTTATGTCCAGTAGTTTTCGCTCGGCGATGATGAATCTGTCAGTCAGGACATGTTATTTTATAATGTAGACTAGCAAGATACCCGTGCTTCGCTACGGTATTATACTGAAATTTATAATTGAATGCTTATTGTATTAGATATATAATCCGCCGAAATTCGCGATCTGACTCGTTTTCTGCTAGAATCCACAAGAATTCCCGATCTGACTGGTTTTCTATGATTTTACGGCACGTTTCCTCCCACTTTTAAATCTTCCTTTCCAGCAATCGATTTCGTACTTCCCGGGCTAGGCTCAGGTATTCCTCCCGGTCAGTTGGGTCCGTAAATCTTTGCCATCTTTTCCTATAATATTTTTAATATGGATAAAATCCTTCAGGAAATCCGGCGTTGTGTCATATTGGGTGCCTTGGCGGCACTGAACCCGCGGCCGGACTGCATTCTTAGTCATTACCCGTCCAGGAGCCGTTTCCAGCGCGGTCCGCACATTTGACGACGGTCCGGATTATTATTATTATTATTATTATTATTATTATTATTATTATTATTATTATTATTATTATTATTATTATGTTGCTGGAATGGCTGATGACAGGGAAAACCGGAGTATCCGGAGAAAAACCTGTCCCACCCCCGTTTTGTCCCGCACGAATGCCACATGGAGTGACCGGGATTTGAACCACGGAACCCAGCTGTGAGAGGCCGGCGCACTGCCGCCTGAGCAACGGAGGATCCTTATAAGTACATTAATAACAGTAAAATCAATTGGTCTCACCTCCTTCTACACCCCACCGCCGTTAAGTTTATTTACCGCCACACCGCCCCCCCCACCAAAAAAATTAAAAGAATGCTTGTTTCTTTATGTTTAAGGGAGATTAAAAACATCAATGTTCACGTCTATTACCTTCAGTTTTGAGATAAAAAATAATGCACTTTTTTCACTTCATTTCGCAATAATCCCCCCCCCCCTTTTAAATGAATTTTCCCGCAAATAATACTTGTTTCTTTAATAGTAAAGGATCTTCTAAATACCAATTATCACGACTCTAACTTCTTCAGTTTTAGATTTATGTGTCCTCATGAAAGGAATTCAACTCCTTTACACTTCCGCCCTCCAAGATGGTTTTCCCACCAAAACGCGTTCTTCTTTGTTTTTAAAGGAGGTCCAAATAAGGATTTTCACGTCTGTAACAACTTTAGTTTTTATTAGATGTATGTATTCTCATACAATTCAGTCAATTAATTTTTCAATTCTTTCAACCCCCCCCCCCCCTTCATTGGATTTTCCGAGAATACGTGTTTCTTTACTTTTAAAGCAGATTGCAATTATCAAATTTCACGTCTGTAACATCTTCATTTTTGAGATATCAGTAGCCTAATTAAAAGAATTCATCACCATTTTCAGTCACTTTTACCCCCCCCCCCCCCCTCCACCCAAGTGGTATTTCCGATAACTAAAAATACACATTTCTTTATGCTTAATAGAGATAAAAAAATACCATTTTTCACTTCTGTAACATGTTAAGTTTTTTTTAGATATACTGTAAAAATTCTCATTTTAAAATGTCACCCCTTTTGAGTTCCCCTTAAGTGAAGTTTCCAAACCAAATCACCTATATTTCTTTACATTTACAGGAGATTTGCACTCACTCTTTACTCTGTAACATTTTACGTTTCCAAGATATTCTGTAGATACAGTCTTTCAAAAAATTCACCCCGATTTGTCACTCCTGTTTAACCGCCATTAATTGGCTTTTCCAAAAACTAAAAAATACGTGATTCTTTTTTTTAAAGGAGATCCCATATGCAAATTATCAGTTCTGTAATATCTTTCGTTTCTGAGATATGTGTATCCTCAATTAAGGCATTCAACCCATTTTTCACCCTTTTACACCCCTCCTATTAGGATTTACAGGAAACAAAAAATACGTGTTCCTTAATTTTTAGAGGAGATTCTAACTACCAATTTTTACATCTGTAAATTTTAAAATTTTAAGATGTAGACACACTCATTTTAAAAAATTCACCCCCCAATATTTGGATTTTCCAAAAACGAAAAAATACGTGTTTCTTTACTTTTAAAGTAGATCTAAAATACCAATTTTCAGATCTGTAATATCTTCAGGTTCTGAAATATAGGTAGCCTCATGAAAGGCATTCAACCCATAATTCACCCTTTTACACCCTTCCTATTGGGATTTTCCGAAAACAAAAGAATACATGCTTCTTTATTTTTTAAGGAGATTCTAAATACCAATTTTTACATCTATAAACTTAAAAAGTTTTGAGATATAGATACACTCATTTTAAAAAATCACCCCATTTTCACCCCCCCCCATTAATTGGATTTTCCACAAAAAGAAAAATACGTGTTTCATTATTTTTTAAGGAGATCCCAAACACCAATTTTCAGGTCTGTAATATCTTCAGGTTCTGAAATATAAGTAGACTCATGAAATGCATTCGACCCGTTTTTCAACCTTTACCACCCTTCCTATTACGATTTTCCGAAAACAAAATATAAGTGTTTCTTTATTTTTAATGGAGATTCTAAATACCAATTTTTACATCTATAACCTTTAAAAGTTTTTGAGATATAGATACAGTCATTTTAAAATATTACCCCCTTTTCACCCCCCTTAATTGGGTTTTGCAGAAAAACAAAAAATACGTGTTTCTTTATTTTTAAAAGAGATCCCAAACACCAATTTTCAGGTCTACAATATCTTCAGTTTCTGAGATATAAGTAGCCTCATTAATGGCATTCAACCCATTTTCACCCCTTTTCACTCCTCCTATTGCGATTTTCCGAAAACAAAGAAATACGTGTTTCTTTATTCTTAATGAAGATTCTAAATACCAATTTTTACATCTGCAAACTTTAAAAGTTTGGAGATATAGAGTCACTCATTTTAAAAATTCACCCCCTTTTCACCCTCCCAATAATTGTATTTTACAAAAACAAAAAAAATTAAAAGAGATCAAAAGTACCAATTTTCAGGTCTGTAATATCTTCAGTTTCAGAGATATAAGTACCGGTATCCTGATTAAAGGCATTCAACCCATTTTCCCCCATTTTCACCCTTTTTCATCCCTCATATTGGGATTTTCTGAAAACAAAAAAATACGTGTTTCCTTATTTTTAAAGAAGATTCTAAATACCAATTTTTACATCTGTAAAAATCTGTAAAATGTTTTGAGATATAGATACACTCATTTTAAAATTTCACCCCCATTTTCACCCCCTTACCGAAGGAATATCCAAAAATCCTCTCTTAGCGAGCACCTACATCATAACATGAATATATCCCCAAAATTTCATTTCTTTATGTCCAGTAGTTTTGGCTCGGCGATGATGAATCAGTCAGTCAGTCAGTCAGTCAGTCAGCCAGTAAGTTCCGTGAACATATCACAACTCAACGTCTCTGATTGATTTTCGGGTCCATGACATCTCTTATAACCTATAATTTCTGTAAAGGAAATACTGCGTTTGATGCTTTTTATGACAACATACCTGTCTGAGTGTACCTTTTCTGCCTCACACAAATGAAAACTAGGTATAGAAAACAGAGCTAATGTAGAGGCTGATCTTCGGCTTCGAGTAACTGCGCTTGCAAAACGTTTGGTCTTTGGAAAACGGGCATGATCCGACCCATTGATCCAACAACCGCAACAGGTGAATTTTTCAGGTAAGTTTCCAGATCCAGATAGTTGTAATTATTAGCTAAGTGTCATATTGTTTTATAATGTTTTTGCTATTTTTTAATTATTTTTTACGTCGCACCGACACAGATAGGTGTTATGGCGAGGATGGGACAGGAAAGGCCTAGGAATGGGAAGGAAGCGGCCGTGGTCTTAATTAAGGTACAGCCCCAGCATTTTACCCGGTGTGAAAATGCGAAACCACGGAAAACCACCTTCAGGGCTGCCGACAGTGGGGTTCGAACCCACTGTCTCCCGGATGCGAGCTCACAGCTGCGCACTCCTAACCACACGGCCAACTCGCCCGGTTTTTATAATTTCTTTGCATTTATAAAGTATCTAAATGAAGTTAAATTAAAGTTTCAAGAACAGTTAATGTTAGTCCTAAATTATACGAATAAAATCAAACATGGTATCGTTACGAAATTCTTTCTTTTTGTTTACTGAATGCAGTATTATCTCCGTGGTTAAGGGGTCCTCAGAGACAGAAAGTTTGGGAAGCGCTGAACTAGGTCTACGTATACACAAGAATCTCGTTTATCCGGCCCTCATTAATCCGGATCTCCGGTTTATCCGGATCGAAAATAATAAACATCATTTTTACTCGTACAATATTTCTTTTACAGGGTCGACTCTTCATGAAAGTCTTTTCCGCCAAGGATAGTTACGGACAGGAATTGGAAGTAATTCGTCCACGGTCTATCAAAGGTACCGTCCCGGCATTCGCCTGGAAATGGGAATGGGAAACCGTGGAAAAGCATTCCCAGGAGGCCGAGGTGGGGGATTCGAGCTAACGCTCTTCTGAATGCAACGCACTACTAATTCATTGATGGTAAATTCGAAAATGAAATCGGCGCTCAATCAGGAGAAACAATGACTCATGGAGAGGCAACGATGCAACTAGACAAACTGATAGCCTATTTAGAATCCTTGACCGAAACCACACCGGCAGAACTGTTGTTAGTAAAACGTCTTCGTGATCGTGCTGCGCGCAAACGCTACACAAATGTAAAACAGAGAAAAACTTACACATTATTTTAGTGCATAAAACGGAGTGGTAAATGTGTTTTTATAATTAAAAAAAAAAAGGGTATTACTGTACAAATTATGTTAGTAAATAATATAACATGTACTGTACATGGCTTTTTTTAGTTTTTCCTGGTTTTTCAATAATCCGGATCAGTTCCGGTCCCACTTAATCCGGATAAACGAGGTTCATGTGTGCATAAACATCTTCCGAAATGTTAACCAAATCTCCTGGAAATTCACGTCCTACCTTCTGAGCTTTCTTTTTTTTTTTTTTTGAATGTGGCAACAATGCCTGTTGATGCAGTGACAGAGATAAACCTAAGCCGCTCGCCGGGCTGTGGAACCTTGACTAGGCCTATCCCATGTTTATCTCCACTATCTCGACTCGGTAAGTACACTATACGAAATGTTCGACCAAGGGGTTTAGCAATGTAAGATTCCACATAATCCAGTGACGGTGATATGGTTGACAAGAAAAGCAGAAAGAAGAAGGATTAGTAGTTTAAATAACTCCGTCTTTCACAGTTGCAAGTTGGTAACCCTTCATTCGATGTATTTTACTGTCCGTCTCCATCGTTCTCAATCTTCGGCATTAGGGGACGTATCCAATGGGGGGGCGGGGGGCACTGAACTTGATATTTTTACTATACATATTAACATAGACCGTATCTGTGGTATAGTGGTTAGAGTGATTAGCTGTCGGTACGAGGACTGGAACGGGGTCCACTCAGCCGCGAGAGGTCAGCTGAGTAGAGGTGGGTTCGATTCCCACATCAGCCATCCTCGAATTGGCTTTCCGTGGTTTCCCACTTCTCCTCCAGGCAAATGCCGGGATGGTACCTAACTTAAGGCCACGGATACATCCTTCCCTCTTCCTTGCCTATCCCTTCCAATCTTCCCATCCCTCCACAAGGCCCCTGTTCAGCATAGCAGGTGAGGTACTGATCCACATCCCAGTTGTATAGTCTCACGCTCCAGGACACTGCCCCTGAGGCGGTAGAAGTGGGATCCCTCGCTGAGTCCGAGGAAAAACCGACCCTGGAGGGTAAACAGATTAAGAGAGAAAGAAAGAAAGAAAGAAAGAAGATATTAACATATGATGGTATTCCTTGATCTAGAGAAGTGATACGATAGTGTTAATAGAGAAAAGGTGAGAAAACCTGGGGAGAAAAAGGATGTGGTAGGCAATCAATATAACTAACGAAAGCCATGTACAAGAATTGTTCCAGTAGTTTCCAGACTCCAGTGGGGAGAACGGATTGGTTTAGAAACCAAACAAGACTAAGACAACTGCACAATACATTGTTCTGGACTAATGTGCTTGTATTCAGTCATAGAGTAATGAGAGTGCAGAGTACTAAATTCTTAGAAGTGATTATAGATGAAAATCTGTCTTGGAGTAATCAAGTGGAGACTATTTGTAATACCATCATCCCTGTGATCGGTAACCTTATGAAGACTGAGATATAAATTCTCTTGTGGGTTGTTGAGAGGTGTTTACTATGCTCTTATTGAAAGCCATATCTCTTACATGATATTTGTCTTGGCATGCTGCAATAAAGAATTATTTGAAAATGTAGAGGTCCATAGGAAGAGAGCATTAAAAGTAATTTTCAAACTGCCCATTCTGACACCGGCTAAAGATTTGTAAATATATTATCACTTCCAAATCGCCGCATAAAGGCTTATATAGTAATCTGTAAAATTCAAAATATATTAGTTCGCTCAAACACATCAATAATAACCAATTCGTTGGTTCGCTCGTAATCTGTTTACCCTCCAGGGTCGGTTTTTCCCTCGGACTCAGCGAGGGATCCCACCTCTACCGCCTCAAGGGCAGTGTCCTGGAGATTCAGATTTTGGGTCGGGGATACAACTGGGGAGAATGACCAGTGCCTCGCCCAGGCGACCTCACCTGCTGTGCTGAACAGGGGCCTTCTGGAGGGATGGGAAGATTGGATGGGGCAGGCAAGGAAGAGGGAAGGAAGCGGCCGTGGCCTTAAGTTAGGTACCATCCCGGCATTTGCCTGGAGGAGAAGTGGGAAACCACGGAAAACCACTTCTAGGATGGCTGAGGTGGGAATCGAACCCATCTCTACTCAGTTGACCTCCCGAGGCTGAGTGGACCCCGTTCCAGCCCTCGTACCACTTTTCAAATCACCGAGCTCGATAGCTGCAGTCGCTTAATTGCGGCCAGTATCCAGTATTCGGGAGATAGTAGGTTCGAACCCCACTGTCGGCAGCCCTGAAAATGGTTTTCCGTGGTTTCCCATTTTCACACCAGGCAAATGCTGGGGCTGTACCGTAATTAAGGCCACGGCCGCTTCCTTTCCAATCCTAGCTCTTCCCTGTCCCATCGTCGCCATAAGACCTATCTGTGTCGGTGCGACGTAAAGCAACTAGCAACAAAAAAAAAAAAAAGAAAAATTCAAATTTCGTGGCAGAGCCGGGAATCGAACCCGGACCTCCGGGGGGTGGCGGCTAATCACGCCAACCACTACACCACTACACCACGGATTCACAGATTCATAATAATAAAACAAGGATTATTGATAACATTCACTACACTCAGATTCATTGTAGTACTTATGGTCAAAATTCACGTTGCCGGGCTGAGTGACTCAGACGGTTGAGGACCTGGCCTTCTGGCCCCGACTTGGCAGGTTCGATCCTGGCTCAGTCAGGTGGTATTTTAAGGTGCTCAAATACGTCAGCCTCGTGTCGGTAGATTTACTGGCACGTAAAATAACTCCTGCGGGACTAATTTCCGGCTCCTCGGCGTCTCCGAAAACCGTAAAAGTAGTTAGTGGGACGTAAAGCAAAATAACATTCTTATTAAAATTATCTTTGGCATTTTTCTCTAACTATGTATAACCAAACCAAACCCCATGGCACTACAGCCCTTAAAGGGCCCTGGCCTACCAAGCGACCGCTGCTCAGCCCGAAGGCCGGCAGATTACGAGGTGTCGTGTGGTCAGCACGACGAATCCTCTCGGCCGTTAGTCTTGGCTTTCTAGACCGGGGCCGCTATCTCACCGTCAGATAGCTCCTCAATTCTAATCACGTAGGCTGAGTGGACCTCGAACCAGCCCTCAGGTCCAGGTAAAAATCCCTGACCTGGCCGGGAATCGAACCCGGGGCCTCCGGGTAAGAGGCAGGCACGCTACCCCTACACCGCGGGGCCGGCAACTATGTATAACTCACATTAAAATAGAAATGTTTACCAACGTTATCTGTTTTCAAGAGTAATGTAACTAAATACTTAAAGTAGTATGGTAATTACGTTTATTAAGCTTTGTCTTATCTATTACATCATGTTATATTATACTGTGACAGTATGCCAGAGCAAAGTGTAGCTTCCACCGAAGTCCCAGTCTCATCTATGGCTGTGACAATATGGAAGCTGCTGGGGTATGGGTGGTGCTGAGTAATGACATCTGGAGCACAACTAGTGTCTGAGTGTTATGAAGGGTGTTGCTCATACGATGAGTCGTGCTGCAGTACCACCTTCTGGTCCAGTGAGGAAAGCAATGGCAAACTACTTCACTCCTCATCTTGCCTAGTACGCCTCAATTGGGCTCTGCCATTGGTTTTTGCAGTTTCCCTCTAACTGCATAGCCTTTGGTGGTGCTATTTGAGTATCCAACCAGCCTCTGGGCTGATGACCTAACAGACAGGCAGATGCTTCTTATGAGGAGGTAATTTATTGTTTTATTCGAGTGTGTATCACCTGATGTCTGTATTTTGTCGGCGGGATACGTGTGTCTGACCGTGACAAGCAAGGTTTTATTTTTTTCCTTGTGCATCTATTTTTATCGCTTGCAAGGGGACAGAGCCGACCGGCACAAATGAAAATAATAAAACCAAATACCCCGAACAGATGACTCTAACCTGACAAATGTAAATGAATAATAGAGATGGGCAGTTTTTAACGTAACTGTTACGATAACAATGTTCCAGCCTGATAACAAGTTACCAGAATAACATGTTACTCACTTAACCCTGTTATATTTGTAACAGGTAGCACTTCTTGCTCAACCCTTCATTACTTCACTAGTCATTTCGTCATTCTACATTACTTGATAAGTACTGAAGTTATTTTAGTTCATTGCGATTTAGCATGATTGTGTTTCGTCGTCTTATTCTGTGGAACAGTGTTCCATCGCGTTGAATGTTATGGCGAGATAACAGCATCAGCTGCTGTCTCAAAAATCTTGCGTCTGATTTTCTACATTAATCTGAAAAAGAATTTTCGATTTAAAAAAATATTATTATTATTTTAATTTTTGATTTTTATGTTTCTTTTTAGATATTATCTTCTATTGTACAGAGCGACCGACGTTTACTGATTGGAGTATTTTTGCCGTATCTACATCGCAGAAAGGAGTAGGGAGTTGTTATCTGCTGTCCACTCCATCATCATCGGTGACTGTTTTCTGCGAAAATTCTTGCGGCTTTTTTCTACATTAATCTAAAAAAGTAAGTTTGATTTTTAAAATATTATTATCTTAATTTTTTATTTTTTTTATTTATTTTTAGATATAATCTTCATTTGCACCGTTTTCTGTAGCATACAAAGATATTTGTTCATATGATTCAACACTATTATTTTTAAGATGTATCGCGGAGAAAACTGTATTGAATGGCTGTTAAATGAATTACAAGAGTTAGCACATCGTGTTCATTTTCTTATATCACATCCAGTTCCAATTCAAATGACATTGTATGATATGATTATGCATGATGAAACAGATGAATGTCACATCTGTAAACAGCCAATTACATTCCCAGAGATTAAGGTTAGAGATCACTGCTACTTTACTGGAAGATATCGTGGACCTGCACATCATTCATGCAACATTTTATATCGTGTTCCTAAATTTATGCCTTGCTTTCCTCGTAACTTGTCATGCTACGACAGCCATTTCATTGTTCGAGAGTTTGCACATACAAATTGCACAAATGTCGCTGTAATTACAGAAAATCATGACGCTTCATATCATTCAGTCATCGTGTAGGCGATATTAGCATTCGCTTTCTAGATTCCTATACATTTATAAACTTTTCTCTTGATACACTTTTATATGGACTTTCAAGCGAGGATTTAAAATATATTCATGAGTATTTTCCAGATCCTGAGAAATCTAAACTTTCTATAGGGAAAGGTATTCGGCCATATGACTATATTCAAAGCTTTCAAACGTTAGAAGAAACAAAATTACCTCCTCAGTCTGCATTTACTAGTGTATTAAATGAATGTAGTACACCATCACTAAGCTCATTCTCATATGATAAGCATACTATATCGATTTCAAATGAAGACTATTTGCATGCATGTAATGTGTGGTCATCATTTCATATATAGTCATTAGGTGAATATGCAGACTTGTATTTAAAAGTAGACTCACTTTTACTCTGTGACGTGTTTGGAAAATGTGTTTAACTATTTATGGATTAGACCCTTGCTGTTACTACACGACTCCTGGTTTTTGTGCGATGCCATGTTAAAGTATACAGGTGTTAAACTTGATCTCCTTACTGATGTTGACATTCTTTTGTTTCTTGAACGCGGAATTCGCGGTCGACTTGTTTCACTTGTTAACAGCCATGCTATGGCAAATAATCCATACCTCAAGAATTATGATTCATAGAAAGAAGATTTTTATCTTATGTATTGCGATGTTAATAATCTGTATGGGTATGCAATAGCACAGACATTATCATATAAAGATTTTGCATGGCTAACAGAAACTGAAATATAACATTTTGATGCTTTTCTAGCTGCTAAAGATTCTAATCGCGGTTTCGTGTTAGAGGTTACACTTGCATACCCTTCTAATCTGCATAATTCACATTCTAACCTTCCTTTTTGTGTTGAAAAAATGATTCCGCCTGATAATACATCAAAGCATGTTAAACTGCTAGCTACTCTTTTTTCCGAAAAAGCGGTATGTTATTTACATACAATGTCTTGTTCAATATATAGAATACGGCTTACAATTAGAGTGTATTCACCGTATTATTGCGTTTAAGCAGGAAGCATGGCTTAAACCGTATATGGATTTAAATACAGATCATCGTCAACATGCTACATCAACACCAGCGGACCCCTTGGTGCGGAGATGTTTGGTATTTCATCCAGGATTTTGGCACGCAATCTTGTGATTAGAAACTGTATACCACGGTCTCCCCTACCCTGCCGGCCAACGTTCTGATGGTGAAAATGTTTTCGACCCACGGGATGCGAACCGGCTAACTATGGTGTCAAGACCGTTTAGACTTCAATGCGTTAACGATCATGTCCACCAGGCAGGCTGACTATTACTTCATATATTATTATTTAATGTATTTGTTAATGTTCCGGGGTATTTGTGGACCGCAGAGGTGAAAGAAGGTGCCGGGGTGAATGGGTCTAACTACAATGTCAAGAAAATAATTTAAAACTTAAACTGAAGGTTATATTTTCTTAAATAACAAAATTTTCATAACAATGAATGTCAGGTACACTGACGAATTCTAGACAAGACAAGAAATCCAAAATTTAGTGACTGTTTATAAAAAAACTGGGCTTCAAGCCCCTCGCTTTACAGTTCTTGAGCTCCTAGCTTAAATTTACAAAAAGCACAAATTTACTCAAGGGCAGAAATTCTTCAATACATGGAGCGCTTGCTCCCAACTCACAATATTAAGCCTCCCAGAGGCACTTTTACAACACTAGAAAAGAGCTGACGTGCTCTCAGTTTTCCAAGCCTATTCAAGGCGATATCAGAAAATTACAATCACTCGCCATCAAGGCACAACTTACAAATTTGAAACAGAGGTATCTAGTACCCAACCTATTGGGCCGTTGCGGAAAGAATCAGGTTAAGTAAATGGCCCGAAACACAAATTGAATGGAGGCGTGTATTTGCACTCCTAGAAAAGAATTCTTGAATCCTAAAACGCACTAGGCCGATGAAACAGGGGCTGTTCCCAAACTATGGAGGTGACTCGTATAAGAATAAATTGACATTACGGAAAGGAAGAAAACAAGTTACAAAACGTAGTCACCTCAAACCAATATGAAGGGGAGCTCGAGAGGGTACATCACTCTCTATCCCCGATGTACAGCTAAATATTTTACGAAGTTTTTACATTAGCCGGCAGAAAGTTACATTTGTAGGAAAACTAGATTACATAGTTAATGATTCGGACCTTTCCCTCAGGTTAAACTGCGAAGCTAGCAAGAAATAAAGATGTGGCCATTACCTTGTCGGTGTACTGCTGCCTGATGAAAGAGGCGCCTCCCGCCTCCTTTTGACACACACACTAGGTTAGATGACGATCAATTGGCCAAGAGACAAAAAAATCCGCAGTTTATAAATCCTCGGGGAAGTTCGAGACCTTTCACGAATAAACCAGCCACACCCTCTCAATTTATTGGTCAGTTTGAAAGGTTACACTCCAAATCGAAGAAGGCTGTGATAGGTTGAAAATTAATTACAGAAATTTTGGATTGGCTAGATTCAAAACTGGCGGAAAGAAAAGATAAATATTGCAAACCAAAAATAAATAAACATTAAATTAGTAAAAAAACTTATGAATACAAAACTTCTTCAAATCAAAAGTTCTCCCACTTCGCACCAGGGAGCATGATCATAGGTTTTTTGTAGAGACATCTGTTGAAGAAAGTCCAAACTTCTTGATGAATGGCAAACAAAACAAGTAGAAATTCACAAAGTACAGGAAACTTCACATTAACAAAATTATATCAGATTTTAGTGGTGACATCTTCAGAGTAAAGTCCTAACTTGTATTATTGGTTTCACCTTTGGTAGATAGAGGAGTTCTTTTAGGCGCTCATTTTGAAAGCGCGGAGTAGAGGTGTACCTCCCGGTACAAACCTCCCCCCCCCCAACAAATATCCTTCCTGGGGATGACACAGGAAAATTTTGAAAAAATTATCATTTGACTTTGAAGAAAATTTTCTAATTTTTTTTTGTTGATGGGTAGAAACTTGTTAAACTCCAGCTTTAGAGTGTCCTTGTAGTCATAGGAGGTAAAATACATGTGAATATTTTTGACGGCAAGTCCTGCCGCCGCTGCCGATGTCCATTTGAGGTCGCCCGGACCCTCAAGTACCCTCAGATACACCTCTCCCGCTACCATGAGAGGGGTAGTCGTCTTGATGGACGCCGCAGATTAGAAGAATATATACAGTCCCCAGATGAGTTGGCGGTAGGGGCGCCGCACTTCAGAATTTGCCGGGAGATGGACTCCAGCGCGCCGTGCACAAGGATTCTTCACGGGAGTGGAGTGGGCCCGTAGCCCACTTCTGTGGTAGTACAGCTGCGAACGGCTGCGGGGGCACTGAAATAGTAAGATCTCGGCGACAGAAAGGTGTTGTTGAAGACTTGAGATTAGGGGGTACGACCTTTATTGGTGATGTTGAGGGCCGGGCTGCGTGAAAGGCTTTTATGCCAATGGTGTGGATATGCAGGAGACGGGGGCTAGGTAATGGCCACTCAGGAATGGACAGCAGGAAAACCAGAGGGTAAGATCGTACATACAGTTTATATAGAAAACAAAATACAATAATTTGGGGCAGAAGGCCTCCCAAAAATATAACTTTCAAACTGCAGCTAAACGTTGATGGCTAAGTTAACAATGACATTACAAAGGTTTCACCTGAGACAGGTGAACTCTAAAGATCCTCTCCGTGGTTGGATTGCTCACTAATAAGGAAACCGGTGTCAAAAAATCCAATATGATGTACTGCCCATGAAATCTGTGGGCATGCTTGCCCGCGGGAACAAAGTTTCTAACCATGACTTGATCTCCTACTTTTAAATTGGTGCGCCTCCGTCCAGCATCATATCTTTCCCTAACCTTTTCATGTGACACCTTAAGATTGGCCTTAGCCTTCTTCCATAGATCTCTAATATTATCGGGATCTATTGTCTCTGGTAGAATATAATTGAGTGACCAAAGGTTAGAGAGCGGCGTGTTAGGCACAAAGTTTAAACATCAGGGAAGCTGGAGTGAACTTATGGGACTCATGAACTGCTGAATTCAAAGCAGAGGCCAACCAATGCAGGGAAGTATCCCACCTGGAATGATCTTCATGATGAAATGCAATGAGCGCTGATCTATGATTACGTTTGACCCGCTCAGCCAGAGATGGTTGAGGATAATACGCCGATGTAGTTACGTGTGATATAGACAGGTCAAAACCGAATTTACGGAAGAGGTTGGATGTAAATGCCTTAGCATTATCAGAAACTAAATATTGAGTCGGACCAAAGGAAGCAAATGTGGTATTTAAACAAGAAATGGTGGACTGAGCGGTAGCCAGCTTAGTCGGAAATAACCAGGAAAACCTAGTGAAACCATCTACACACACTAGAATGAATTTGTTGGCATTCCCCTTTGATTGGGGGAAGGGTCCGACGTAGTCGATATAGAGGCATTCCATGGGACGCGACGCCTGATGAGAAGATAGCAGACCTAGCTTAGTGGACAAGGTGGGCCTACTAAGCCAACAAGATTTACAAGCTTTTACCAATTCTCGAATTTCACTGTCCATACCTTTCCAGATAAACACCTCTCGGATCTTTTCTCGAGTTTTGAAGATGACTAAATGCCCCCCTAATGGGGTCTTATGGTAGTACTTGAAGATCATAGGTACAAGAACAGCTGGAACCACAACTTTCATCTTTTGATCATGCCTCGACGGGCAACATAAAACCTCATTCCTCAACACATAAGGGACGACATTTTCCCCAGAAGAAAGGGTTTCCATAATAGTGGCCAGCACAGGATCTTCACGTTAATATTTTTCAATATACCTGAACAACATGGGGGCATCAGTTAGAATGGCAATAATGCCCGAAGGTATAGGCGCTGGAAAAAAGGAACTATCTTCCAATTCGGAGGTCTCCAACTCATTAGCAAACATGCGGCTTAGTCCATCCGCCACAACATTTTCAGATCCTCTGATGTGCCTAACATCAAAGTGGAATTCAGAAATTCTGATGGCCCATCGGGCTATACGACCAGTACGACGCACCCTAGCTAAGACCCAACTTAAGGCTTGGTTATCTGTTTCCAGGTCGAACTTAACATGTTCTTGATAGAGGCGGAACTTTTCTAATGCAAATAAGACTGCCAAACCATCAAGTTCTTAAATAGAATAATTGGCTTCCTGAGCCGATAGTGTCCTATGTGCGTAGGTGATGGGTCGCCTTCCGAGTTCAGTTTCTTGAAGAAGCACAGCAGCCACTGCCGACGGCGAGGCGTCGGTTTGAACGATGAATTTCGTCGAGAAATCAGGCATAGCAAGGACAGAACCGTTGCAAAGAGCTAATTTTAGATCTTCGAAAGCGGCTTGCTGAGACGGCCCCCACTCAAATTTAACGCCTTTCCTACGAAGTAAGTTCAAGGGCGCCGCTCTGTTAGCGAAGTTGGGAATAAATTTCCTGAAGAAAGTCACCATGCCGATGAACCTGGCAATACCTTTGATGTCCTTAGGAGGTTTGAAATCACGGATGGCCTGTGTTCTAAAATGATCAATAGAAAAACCATCGGGCGTCACAATATGCCCTAGGAATGACATGGAAGGCTTAGCAAAAGCTACCTTAGATAACTTCACAGTCAACCCTGCCTTACGCAGGCGATTAAGGACCTCTTTTAGATGATCAAGGTGTTCTTCAAAGGTCTCAGAAAATACGACGACATCATCAAGATAATGGTACAAGTATTCGAATTTGATGTCGGAGAAGACACTATCTAGCAGTCTCGTGAGCACGGCTGCATCCGTGGGGAGCCCGAAAGGCACGCGGTTGTACTCATACAAGTTCCAATCCGTGGCAAAAGCTGTTAGATATTTTGATTCTTCTGCTAGAGGGATCTGATTGTACGCCTGATTAAGGTCTAAGATGGCGAAGAACTTAGCTTTCCGAAACCATGAAAAACAAGAGTGAAGGTCGGGAAGAGGCACATATTGTAACACCACCTTCCTATTTAATGCCCTATAGTCAATCACAGGCCTGAAGCCACCTTGGGGTTTCGGAACCAGGAATAGGCGATGAATACGCCGACTTAGAGGATCGAATAATACCATCCTTTAACATCTGATCGATGATTTCCTTGAGGGCCTTCATTTTAGGAGGAGATAGCCTATAAGGTGGAAATCTGACCGGGATCGAATCGGTAACCTCGATCTTATATTCAGTAAGGTCAGTAACACCAAGAGTATCGGAAAATACATCCGGAAATGACTGACTCAACCTTCGAATACTATCTGCCTGCTCCTCAGGTAGATGTCTAAGGTCTAACAACATCTCATCCTGGGTAGGCGAAACAGATGAACATGATGCAGAATTACACTTAAGCAAGGGAATTTTACAATATTTGGCAAATTTGAAAGTGCACGACTTGCTCTGAATGTCGAGCACTAGAGCAGTAGAAGACATGTAATCCGCTCCCAATATTACCGGGCAAGACAAGTTCTTAGCCACAAACAATTTAACTTCCAGGTGAATTTAGAAATACGAATTTTGGCGAAGATAAACCCTAAAATTTCTAAGGGAGAGGAGTTGGCCGAAATGCATTGAACCAAAGATGAACGATAGTCAGAAAGTTTACAGACAGACTTTAATTTAGAATACCATTCAGCCGAAATAATGGAACATACACTCCCTGAGTCTAATAGAGCGGTAACGGGTTCATTATTCAATTCCACTTTCAGAAATAGTACAAGTGCGGGAGTCTCCGCCGCAATCCTAAGGCGTTCTTTACGGTATTCAAGTGCGGAGTTAGAAGAACTTCTACTTCGTTCCGAGCCTGAGCTTTCGGAGGGTTTAATAGGGGCTGAGCCTTGAAAAGATGAACACACTGACTCAGCCGGAGACACTAGTCATTTCCTATTATTTGAGTTGGTGGAGGTGGCACCGGAAGTTGAACAGGAGGGGGTGCTATTGGCATTAGGACAATTCTTGGCGAGGTGATTAAAGGAGCCACACTTGAAACATCCTTGTAATGAACCTGCTCCATTCTTTATCTCACTGGATTTTATTACTGGGCACTTGTTACGGAGATGATCTGCCGACCCACAAGCATAACATTGGCGGGTGGTGAAAGTTCGGCGAGGTTGAGGCCGAAAATTATTCGAAGACGGAGGGGGCTCCTTAGCGACTCGTACGGTGTCGGCATACCTATCTCCTTCGGCTGAGACCGCCATAGCCTCTAATTCAACAAAAGTTTGAGGACGCGACGGGAAACACAAGTACGACCTGTAGGGTGGGGAAATCCCTTCAACAATAGTCTGCACAGTTTGATCTTCTGGGAATGAAGAGCAAATACCCTTGTGTAGAACTTAATATCCTGAATGAAGTCGGCGAGATTTTCATCCAGTCGCTGTACTCTGTAATTGTACTTTTGAATTAAAGATGACATTGCTCGAGCCGGAATGAAATTCGCCAGAAGGTGTGCATGAAAGTCTTCTATAGAATATTGCTCAGTTATGGCTCTGACTATTTTGTCCGAGAGGACACCTATGGAGTAAGGGTAAATAATTTGAAGAATTTGAGAAGGAGAGAGAGAAAACACTAGAGTGTGATCTTGGAATTCAACTAAAAACCTTAAAAATGAAATAACCTCGTTAGTGCAATTAATAGAAAATTTAGAGTTTCCCCTAAGCAACATAGCCAAGGGATGAGGCAAACTACTGAACCCGGGTGATATAATAGGTAACTGCCTAGGGGGTGAAGAAGCTTCAGACACAGCATTATTTAAAAAGAAAGGTGGAATTGAGGTACGACGATCAGGCTCATTTCCTAACGGGGCGGATGTTTGTTGCGCTGCTACAGATTTCCTGCTTTCTTCGCCTTTGGAAGAATCATCCTCACTTATGATGTTTACAGCCGTGGCTTGGTCGGTTTTGGGAGTAGCAGCCCCAGTCAACAATTGACTAACTTTACTGGATATTTTTGAATGATGATCAATTAAATTACTCGCCTCCTTAACATGATTATCCTTTAATTTTAGGGACAATAGATCGCTCACCCTTTTATAGAAGTGGAACAATTTGCTTTTACTCTTTTAAGTTGGTTAGGAGATGGATCACTCACTTCAAAGAAACTAACTACGGATGCTAGTTCGGTAGTGATGTCCGTGATAGTGGACGGAGCCTCATCAATATTCTTCTCTCCCAATGTTGGGAGACTAATGGGTAATTCAAGGGATTCCTTAAGCTTGGTGGTATCAGCCGTAACCGTGCCTCCAGATTGAACATTGCTAATAAGTAATTTATAAATTAATTCCTCCTTGCGCAAATAGCCGGGATGGAGGGCTTCGCGAGGGCCGGACATGATAACAGAAGTTTACAAATTTAGAAAATAAGAAAAAATATCCAGTGACTGAGAAAATTGTTAGAGTACAAATCGAATCCTATGTTTAGCCGTCACAATGGGCTAAATTGAGACCCATTCAACCACGCTCTGCTACCACTTGTTCCGGGGTATTTGTGGACCGCAGAGGTGAAAGAAGGTGCCGGGGTGTCAAGAAAATAATTTAAAACTTAAACTGAAGGTTATATTTCCTTAAATATCAAAATGTTCATAACAATGAAATGTCAGGTGCACTGACGATCTCTAGACAAGACAAGAAATCCAAAATTTAGTGACTGTTTAAAAAACTGGGCTTCAAGCCCCTCGCTTTACAGTTCTTGAGTTCCTAGCTCAAATTTACAAAAAGCACAAATTTACTCAAGGGCAGAAATCCCTCAATATATGGAACGCTTGCTCCCAACTCACAATACCAAGCCTCCCAGAGGCACTTTTACAACACTAGAAAAGAGCTGACGTGCTCTCAGTTTTCCAAGCCTATTCAAGGGGATATCAGAAAATTACAATCACATGCCATCAATGCACAACTTACAAATTTGAAACAGGTATCTAGTACCCAACCTATTGGGCCGTTGTGGAAAGAATCAGGTTAAGTAAATGGCCAGAAACACAAATTGAATTGAGGCGTGTACTTGCACTCCTAGAAACGAATTCTTGAATCCTAAAAGGCACTAGACCGATGAAACAGGGGCTACTCCCAAACTATGGAGGTGACATCACTTTCTATCCCCGATTTACAGTTAAAGATTTGATGAAGTTTTTACATTAGCCGGCAGAAATTTACATTTGTAGGAAAACTAGGTTACATAGTTTATGATTCGGACCTTTCCCTCAGGTTAAACTGCGCAGCTAGCAAGAAATAAAAATGTTAAGTGGCCATTACCTTGTCGGTGTACTGCTGCCTGATGAAAGAGGCGCATCCCGCCTCCTGCTTGACACACACACACACACACACACACACTAGGTTAGATGACAATCAATTGGCCAAGAGACGAGAAAATCCGCAGTTTATAAACCCTCGGGGAAAGTTCGAGACCTTTCAAGAATAAACCAGCCACACCCTCTCAATTTATTGGTCAGTTTGAAAGGTTACACTCCAAATCGAAGAAGAAGGCTGTGATAGGTTGAAAATTAATTACAGAAATTTTGGATTGGCTAGATTCAAAACTGGGGGAAAGAAAAGATAAATATTGCCAACCCAAAATAAATGAACATCAATTAGTAAAAAAAACTTATGAATACAAAACTTCTTCAAATCAAAAATTCTTCCACTTCGCACCAGGGTGCATGATCATAGGTTTTTTTGTAGTGACATCTGTTGAAGGCCCCTGTTCAACATAGCAGGTGAGGCCGCCTGGGCGAGGTACTGGTCATACTCCCCAGTTGTATCCCCGACCAAGAGTCTGAAGCTCCAGGACACTGCCCTTGAGGCGGTAGAGGTGGGATCTCTCGCTAAGTCCGAGGGAAAATCCGAACCTGGAGGGTAAACAGATGATGATGACATCTGTTGAAGAAAGTCCACACTTCTTGATGAATGGTAAACAAAACTATTAGAAATTCACACAGTACAGGAAACTTCACAATAACAAAATTATATCAGATTTTAGTGGTGACATCTTCAGAGTAAAGTTCTAACTTGTTGTATTATTGGTTTTACTTTTGGTAGATAGAGGAGTTCTTTTAGGCGCCCATTTTGAAAGCGCGGCGTAGAGGTGTACCTCCCGGTACACTTAATATTACGATCTTTACTGTTTTTTATCATAATGTGGTGAGGAGAGCACAAGAAAAACGTTTCATTTTCCCTACTCCTTCTTCTTCTACTTCTACTACTGCTACCACCACTACTGCTATGTTTTCATTCCTCCCCTAAAGGGACAGGCGGGCCTCCTAGACGGTGAGGCTGTGTCTCAGGCCAGGAGATTTGTAGTGGAGAAGGAGATTAATGTTAAAGGTGACGGTTTGGCGGTCGTGGCTATGCTAGGAAATTTCCCTGCATGGAAAATAATGATTTATTTGCCCACCACGCAAACCTTCCAATGTATTACGTAACGTTTTAATATTTCAAGCACGTGAACCCACTATCGGGGGTGGTATTCCGGTTCCCTTGTGGTTGCTTCAATCCCTTTGCCAGGATATCCAAATACCTTTCTTAAGGATGGGCGCGACTGAAGCCTGGAATCGAGAGCGTCGACTCCATCGACTCCGAACACCGGTCTCGGTTCGCATGAAGCCTCGCGACTCCAAGTTAACCTGATGCGCATTGCGGGGCCACACGCTCGCTTCGCATGCAGCCTCGCGACTCCAAGCGAACTTGACTCTCATTGCGGGGCCGCTTGCGTGTCGAGGCGCGGAAAATAACATGACATATCATACATGTTGCTGCTCATTTGTCCATTGGGTTTTTTTAAGAGTACTGTAGAGTGAAGTACGGTATCGTTAACGAAGACGACGAGCGCAATGGTGTAGTTGAAATAAAATTAAACGTGTCAAGTCAGAAAGTATCGGAATAGCAGACCACGGGCATTTAATTTGACGTCTTTATTTGTCGTGATTAGGAAATTGATAAACAGATATCGATGGCAAATCATTATCAATTGCACATGAACGATGAAAACAAATCTAATATGAGTAAATCCACTAACATAATTCCAACATAGAATAAACCATTGAAAGCCTCCGTGGCTCAGGCGGCAGCGCGTTGGCTTCTTACCGCTGAATTCCGTGGTTCAAATCCCGGTCATTCCACGTGAGATTTCCTTTTCTCTGTCATCTTTCATTCTAGCAACACTCTCCAACATAATTTCATTTCATCTGTCAGTCATTCATCATTGCCCCAGTGGAGTGCGACAGGCCTCGACAGCCGGTACAATTCCTATCCTCGCCACAGGATGGGGGTCTTCATTCATTTCATTCCTGACCCGATCATTGACTGAAAAACAGGTTGTAGCTTTTCACTATAATTCAAGGACCACGTTAAGTCTTGTTGCATTCTTCTTCTTATTATTATTAATCTGTTTATCCTCCAGGGTTGGTTTTTCCCTCGGACTCAGCGAGGGATCCCACCTCTACCGCCTCAAGGGCAGTGTCCTGGAGCTTCAGACTCTGGGTCGGGGATACAACTGAGGAGGATGACCAGTAACTCGCCTATGCGGCCTCACCTGCTATGTTGAACAGGAGCCTTGCGGGGGGATGGGCAGATTTGAAGGGATAGACAAGGAAGAGGGAAGGAAGTGGCCTTGGCATTAAGTTAGGTACCATCGCGGCATTTGCCTGGAGGAGAAGTGGGAAACTACGGAAAACCACTTCTAGGATGGCTGAGGTGGGAATCGAACCCACCTCTACTCAGTTGACCTCCTGAGGCTGAGTGGACCCCGTTCCAGCCCTCGTACCACTTTTCAAATTTCGTGGCAGAGCCGGGAATCCAACCCGGGCCTCCGGGGGTGGCAGCTAATCACACTAACCACTACATCACAGAGGCGGACTGCTCGCCGGTGTTTTGTTATTATGTAATTGAATTTCATATTGACGATTACGATTCTGTCATAATACATTATCAATATTATAAAAAGCAATTGGTGAAACATTTGTTGTAATGTTCCATTAGTACTTGAAAGCTGTTTGTATTATGTACTTCAAGTTCACGTTGGCGATTATTGAAGATTATCGTATCGTATCGTAATCTGTTTACCCTCCAGGGTCGGTTTTTCCCTCGGTCTCAGCGAGGGATCCCACCTCTGCCGCCTCAAGGGCAGTGTCCTGGAGCTTCAGACTCTGGGTCTGGGGAGGATGACCAGTACCTCGCCTAGGCGGGCTCACCTGCTATGCTGAACAGGGGCCTTGTGGGGGATGGGGAGATTGGAAGAGATGGACAAGGAAGTTAGGTACCATCCCGGCATTTGCCTGGAGGAGAAGTGGGAAACCACGGAAAACCACTTTCAGGATGGCTGAGGTGGGAATCGACCCCACCTCTACTCAGTTGACCTCCCGAGGCTGAGTGGACCCCGTTCCAGCCCTCGTACCACTTTTCAAATTTCGTGGCAGAACCGGGAATCGAACCCGGATACCGGGGGTGGCAGCTAATCACACTAACCTCTACACCACAGAGGCCGACGAAGATTATTATTATTATTATTATTATTATTATTATTATTATTATTATTATTATTATACACAAAAGCCCCTTTTCGCGATAGCCCTGGTAGGCCTTGGCCTACCAAGTGACCGCTGCCCAGCTCGAAGGCCAGAGTAGATTACGAGGTGACGTGTGCACAGCACGACGAATCCTCTCGACCGTTATTCTTGGCTTTCTAGACCCGGTCTCTATCTCACCGTCATCACGAAACCTGAGATACAGGTAAAAATCCCTGACCTGGCCGGAATCGATCTCGGAGCCTCCCTAGACTGCGGAGGCGGCTATTATGATGCACAATGTTTGGTAAAATATTTGTTGTAAAATCATACGCTAAGCACTCGCTTCTCATTTTCTGTTTTATGCCCCAGGCCCCATTTACAATTAAAAAACGTATCCTGACCGGGAATCGAACGCGTTACCCCCTACACCGCAGGACTGAACTCATTAAAGGCAATATTGGTGATTATGTAAACCTATAGTGTCAGATTATTATTACCACTACTATTATCGTCATCATTATCATCATCGTCGTCAAAATAGACCTACAACATTAACACTAACGATGATAAAATTCCGAAACAATATTTAATCATCTTGTATTCATCGTATCACAAGTTATCAAGGGAGGAACGTGGAACAGTGTTGCCAACTTGGGGGTTTTCCCCCTAAATTTAGGGGGATTTAATCGTCCTAGAGGGCAAGTTGGGGGATAAAAGAGTCGGGGGGAATTTTAGGGGGAAAATTATTTTTTGAGGAATTTTGAGGGGCTGTGGGAATGACATTTATTTATTTATTTATTTATTTATTTATTTATTTATTTATTTATTTATTTATTTATTTATTTATTTATTTATTTATTTATTTATTTATTTATTTATTTAATTGCTATGGTATGGTTGGGTCCGCTAGTGTGTCAAATTTATCTTGTGGTTTAATTTTTCACTGTTGGACAGCCTGTCTCAGACACTGCAGTTAATCACGCAACGTCATTATTTTCTCTTCTAGGTAGTGATGGGTCGAACTAGCTCTTTTGAGGGAGCTAGCTCATTCGCTCCCGCTCCTAACTGAGAGTCGTTCAAAAGAGTCGACTCTTGGGAGCGGGAAGGTAGGAGCGAGCCAGGAAGTCAGAGGCCGCTCTCCGCTCCAGGTTCGTTCGTTCATTCGTTCATCCGGTTTAGGGCAGACGGCTCTTTATGACATCCGGTCGCTCTTCATGACTTCCGATCGCTCTGTATGACTTCCGGGAACGAACGATATAGCGCAAATCTATATATATAAAATAACTTGTCCTGACTGACTGACTGACTGACTGACAGATTCATCATCGCCGAGCCAAAACTACTGGACATAAAGAAATGAAACTTTGGAGATACATTTATATTAAAACGTAGGTGCTCGCTAAGAGAGGATTTTTGGATATTCCGTCGCTAAGGGGGTGAAAAAGGGGGGTGAAATTGTAAAATGAGTGTACCTATATCTCAAAACTTTAAGAGTTTACACATGTAAAAATTGGTATTTAGAATCTTCTTTAAAAATAAGGAAACACGTATTTTTTTGTTTTCGGAAAATCCCAATAGGAGGGGTGAAAAAGGGTGAAAAAGTGGTTGAATGCCTTAAATCAGGATACCGGCACGTATATCTCAGAAACTAAAGATATTACAGACCTGAAAATTTGTACTTTTGATCTTTCTTAAAAATAAAGAAACACGTATTTTTTTGTTTTTGGAAAATCCAATTAATGGGAGGGTAAAAAAGGGGGTGAATTTTTAAAATGAGTGCATCTATATCTCAAAACTTTTAAAGATTACCGATGTAAAAATTGGTATTTAGAATCTTCATTAAAAATAAAAAATCACAAATTTTTTTGTTTTCGGAAAATCCCAATAGGAGGGGTGAAAAGGGGTGAAAAATGGGTTGAATGCCTTTAATGAGGATACTTATATCTCAGAAACTGAAGATATTACAGACGTGAATTTTAGTGTTTGGGATCTCCTTCAAAAATAAGGAAACACGTATTTTTTGTTTTTGGAAAATCCAGTTAATGGGGGGGGGTGAAAGGGGAGTTAATTTTTAAAATGAGTGTATCTATATCTCAAAACTTTTAAAGTTTATAGATGTAAAATATGGTATTTAGAATCTCCTTTAAAAATAAAGAAACACGTATTTTTTTGTTTTCGGAAAATCCCGATAGGAAGCTTGGAAGAGGGTGAAAAAAGGGTTGAATGCCTTTAATGAGGCTACTTATATTTCAGAACCTGAAGATATTTCAGACCTGAAAATTGGTATTGGGGATCCACTTTAAAAATAAGGAAATACGTATTTTTTCGTTCTTGGAAAATCCAAATAATCGGGGGGTGAAAAGGGGGGTGAATTTTTAAAATTAGTGTGTTTATATCTTAAAACTTTAAAAGTTTACAGATGTAAAAATTGGTATTTAGAATCTGCTTTAAAAAGAAAGGAACACTAATGTTTTTTTCGGAAAATCCCGATAGTAAGGGTGGAAGAGGGTGAAAAAAGGGTTGAATGCCTTTAATGAGGATACTTAAATCTCAGAAACTGAAGATATTACAGACCTAAAAATTGGTATTTGGGATCTCCTATCAAAATAAAGAAACATTTTTTTGCTTTTGGAAAATCCAATTAATGGGGAATGACAAGGGGGGGGGGTAATTTTTATACAGTACCTCTCAAAAACTTAACATGTTACAGAAGTGAAAAATGGTATTTTTATCTCTGTTAAAAATAAAGAAACGTGCATTTTTAGTTTTCGGAAATACCACATGGGTGGAGAGGGGGGGTAAAAGGGACTGAAAATGGTGTTGAATTATTTTAATTAGACTACTGTTATCTCAAAAATGAAGTTGTTACAGACGTGAAATTTGATATTTGGAATCTGCTTTAAAAGTAAAGAAACACCTATTGTCGGAAAATCCAATGACTGCGGGGGGGGGGGGGGGGAGGTGAAAGAATTTAAAATTAATTATCTCAAAACTAAAGGTAATAGACGTGAACATTGGTGTTTGGAATCTCCTTTAAACATAAAGAAACACGCCTTCTTTTAGTTCTTTTGGGGGGGGGGGTAAATAAACTTAACGGCGGTGGGGTGTAAACGGAGGTGAGACCAATTGATTTTACTGTTCATAATGTATTTATAAGGAGCCTCCGTTGCTCAGGCGGCATCGCGCCGGCCTCTCAAAGCTGGGTTCCCTGATTGAAATCCTGGTCTCTACATGTGTCATTCGTGCTGGACAAAACGGAGGCGGGACAGGTTTTTCCTGTCACCATTCATTCCAGCAACACTGTCCAATATCATTTCATTTCATTTGTCATTCATTAATCATTGCCCCAGAGGAGTGCGACAGGTTTCGGCAGCCGGCACAATTCCTGTTGTCGTCGCTAGATGGGGGCTTTATTCATTCCTTTCCTGACCCTGAGGAATGACTGGAAACAGGCTGTAGATTTTCGATGTACTTATTCTGATCATAAACCGATCATTATTAATGTTTCCTGGGTTCGTTTTCAAGGGCCATCTTTTCCTTCGGAGAACGTTCTTAGATTACAGTAGATTCTCGTGGCATATAAAAAAAAATTTAAACACATTTGAAATAAACGATAGCAATGAGATTGACCGTCCTATTTTTCACCTCTATAATAAGGCCAATAATGCACGGAAGTATGTCATTCGTATCGCCAGAAATCCCGCACACTTGCATACGCGCGACAATGGTGCTGGTCATATTCTCAACAATGACAATGGCAGCACATGTAATTTACCGCCAAGTAGCGGTCTTAATAATAATAATAATAATAATAATGTTCTGGACCGTCGTCAAATGTGCGGACCGTGCTGGATTATTCTTTATTCTTTATTCAAATAGTTATTTCATTCCTGCCCGGTAAGGGGCAGGCGGGCCACCAGCTAAACATGTAGCTCTTTGGCCGGTGAGTGAGTACATAAAAGTAGAATTTTGAAACACATACATAGAAGTATGTCTCGTACATACTGAAAACAAAACATAATCAAATACAGATTGAAGCAGAGAACATAAAAAACATAAACAAGTATATAACAAGGAAATATTATGTGATTTCTTCCATGTCAGTCTATTTTTCATTGATTTCGATTGGCACACAAAGTATAAACGCACAACACATCGTACTGAGAGAGAAATGTCTTCAGTTCATCTTGACGTACGATACGAAAAACACTATGGTGGAAGCAGAAAGAAATGGACGTACACTAGTGGAACAATGAGGACGCGAAAAACACAGAATGATTGAAAATGAACACGGATAGAGATGACACTGGTAGTGTCGTAAAGCACTCAGACACAGATATTGGAGGCCGGTACCACTGCCGCGAGGAGCATCGTAATATCCAGTAAAAGAAAAATTAGAATAAAAAGGCAGTGGGACAGGGGGGGAAGTTACGTGATAGGGGTGGGGAAAAGGTAAGAGATAGCAGGAGAGCGGTCATTATTAAGGATAGCGGTGGCAAGAGGAGAAAGGTTAAGGGCTTCTTTAATCGCAGAGTGATTGATGGCTAGGGCAGATTGTAAGTATTTGAGACGAAGATCATGGACATGAGTAAGGATGGTGGGGAAAGAATAAAGAGGTTGGAAGTCAGCAGAAGGGGTGTCAAAGGGGAGATGGTATGCAATACGCATAGCATGTCTGTCAAGTTTAAGCAAGGTCACGTATTGTTGTCTGTCAGCTGTGAGCCAGGTCAAGGAACTGTATGTTACGACAGGGCGAATAAAAGATTTATAAACTGTGAGGATTTGGGAAGGACGGAGGCCCCACGTTTTACCAGTGAGAATACGAAGGGCTCGGAAGCGTTGAAGGGCACGTTTGTATACTTGTGTTAAATGATGTTTCCAATGAAGGTTGTTCTGGAATTGAATACCAAGGTAGATTAGGGTATTAGTTTCTGTTAGTGGAGTATTATACAACGTTAAAAGAACTCGGTGACGGGGTCTAGTGAGGCGGGATTTTTTCCGAAATACAATAAATTGGGTCTTGGTGGGATTAACAGCAATATGCCAGGCGTCGAACCAGGATTCTAGAACGGAGAGGTAGGTCTGTAAATAACGGGTAAGAGTAACAGTAGTAGGTGTAAGTGCAAGGATAGCCAGATCATCGGCATATTGATAGAGTCTTAAAGGGGGGTCGGGATGTGGGATATCATAAGTATATAAAATATATAAAAGTGGGGAAAGTGGGGAACCTTGGGCTACGCCCGCAGTCATACGAAAGGAATAGGAACGGGTACCACGGATGAGGATCTGTGCTGATCGATGTTGAAGATAGTTGAAAATAAATCGAATGATAGTGATAGGAATGGGAAGATGGCGTAACTTAAAAAGCAACCCAGCATGCCAGACTGAATCAAAAGCCTTATTCACATCGAGGCAAACTAAAGCGGCAGTTTTACGGGGGCGAAGATAGGCATTGAGAGAAGAGGATATGTGAAAGAGGTGATCGTGAGTGGAGTGATGGGATCGAAAACCGGCTTGAGAGGATGGAATAAGACCTAGAGAGTCGAGATAGGAGGAAAGTCTCCTACTCAGAATCCCTTCTAGGATCTTGCTGAGGACAGGGAGTAAGGAGATTGGGCGATAAGACCGAATGTCAGATGGGAGTTTATGGGGTTTTAGGAATAGGAGGAGATTGGCGTTACCCCAATGATCGGGGTTCGCGCCTGTATAAAGAATGTAGGTGTAAATAATGCTAAGAAGATAAAAAAGAATAGGAGGGGCTTCTTGAATATGACGATATGAGATGGTATCGGAGCCAGGGGAGGTGTTTTTCCGATGTTTCAGGAAAAGCCGGATATCAGTGGGTGTAATGGGAGCATTTAATGGATGAGTATAATCAACATGAGAAAAATGGAGGAATGAAGGTTGAAGTTCAGGGAGGTTAGGATCAGAGTAAGCAATGATGGTAGGTTCGTGAGGATGATGGAAATTAGGGGCGTGGGAGGGGGAAAACACAGTTTGATAATAGTCAGCGAAAAGATTAGCCTTGTCTTGGTCAGTTTGTGGATGAGTGGGGGGATGTGTAATAGGGTAGCGAGGAAGAAGGTTGGTAGTTTTGGTTAGTTTTCGAAAAGTCGTCCAAGAACGTCGAGGGTCGTGATAATCAGCTAGCTCAGTACACTTGTCCATCCACATTTTACGTTTAATAGCTTTAATATATGAGCGCGCGTGGCGTAAAGTTCGGCGGTGTTGTTGGAGCGTAGTAGGGTCCTTGGTTCGAGTATATGCAGTAAAGTAGTCATGAGCTAGCTGCAATAAGCGGAGAGCTGTGGGGGGTATAGGAGGTTTAGAGGGGTGGTAGGAGTGACGAGGAATATGAAGAGAATCTGCGGTAAGGATAGCTCGCTCTATTTTAGAAATTAGGGCGAATAGAGTGGGAATATTAGTAGGCGGTACAGCATCACTGAGTAAGTTAGTGAGAGTAGTGCGATAAGTATTCCAATTAGTGTGATTGAAACGACGAGTAGGGGGAGGGCGAGGAGGGGGTAAGGTCTGACGGGGAAGAACACCAGGAAAGGTGAGAAGGGCTGGGGCGTGATCGCTACCTATAGAAACGAGCTGCTGGATGGTGAGAGATGTGGCAAGGGAGGGAGAAAGAAGGAGGACATCAGGGGTGGAATTATTGGCTGGGAGGGTGTGGAAAGGAAAATGGAAGCGCATGCCCCGGAGAGACGTACATAAATTAGTGAACTCGGAGATTTGAGTAGGGGTATATGAAGTAACATTAAGGTCTGCAACTATAATATATTCAGAAAATGTAGCGTCTATGTATTTAATAAAATCAGAGGGAATGAAAGGTTTAGACGGTATGTAGATAGTAGCTACCGTAATGGTTTTCTGAGGAGTAATTACTTCGAGTATTAGATATTCAGAGAAATTAGTAGGGAAGTGAAAGTAGTGCTGAATAACAGTAAAATCCCGTCTGACGCCGATAGCCACGCCACCACGGCCTTGAGTCGGACGATCAGCGCGATAGAAAGTAAACCGGGGAAATTGAGGCATTTGGGCCGGCGTCAGAAATGTCTCATTCAGAACAAAAATATCCGGGGCATACAATGAAAGGGAGGTGTCCAGCAGCGGCCGATTGGACTTAAGAGATCTTATGTTGGCATAGTAAAGCTTCAATACGCTAACGCATAAAGTGAACAGTACTTAGGGGAAAAAATGCAAAATGCATTTTATTCCCCGAGTACGCCACGTCGACATGAGTGTTCAAAACCAATCGAGCCGCTAGCTGGATCTGATTTAGGATGTGTGGGCGATGGAAGGGGAGGACGTTCTGTAACACCATCGTAATAAAACGAATGATGTTCTCAGAACTCGGAGGGAGGAGGAAGGAGGAAGAGGCAGGGGTAGGTAGGTCTTGAGATTGAACAGGGACAACGGTTTCAGGATGATCAGGTTCAGGAGCAGGTTTGGAACGACATTTATAACTGAAAGCAGGATGATGTTGATTACAATTAACACATTTTGGATTCGACTTATTGGGACAAGCATGAGTAGGATGCTCCTCACGTGAACAGATGGCACATACCTCCGGATGAACACATGGTGTCCCTGGGGCGTGGTCGAACCTCTGGCACGTCCCGCAGCGGATCTTCTGAGGTGGCGATGTTCTGGAGGGTTCCACCCGATGGCGCCGGGCGTAGATCATGGCGCCGTCACGGAGCAGGGCGTCGAGCGTCGAGACGTCGCGTGATAGAATGCGAACCAAGGAAGTGGGTCCTTGAGCGTTCCGAATACGGATGACTCGGTAGATGTGGTGACCCTCGAGTGGGAGTTGAGCAGCCACCTCATCGTCGGTGTAGTCTCGGTCGACTCCATAAGCAACCACAGATAGAATTGTTGCTGGTCGGGTGGGCGGTGCAGGACGTTGTGTTGGACGCTGTGTGGTGACATTAGTGGCCCGTGCATGTGTCCCCAGTTGATGAGCTCCGATGTTATTCATGAAGTGATGGTAAAATGGTTGGCAGGTTTTAAGATTATAACCATCTCTCGACCGTTGGATTTCAAGTTTATAATCCTGAAGATTGGGCGTAAATTTTGCAATTAGTTGATAGATGCACCTGACGTTGGCCTTGGTGATGTCCAGATTTGTAAGCTTTATCAGATAGAAAGGCGGTTGAACAGTTGGCTGGAGCGTTGGAGTAACAATACTGCGCTGGCGAATATTAGGTGGTATTGCTGGGTTTTGCGCCGCCTGAGCATAACTACGTACATGTGCAGGCATGTACGTTGCAGGTTGGTCCAACAGGTTGGGCAGTTGGTGGGCGGTCGATGGTCCAGGGCCCAGCAAATGAATCCCAAGGTCCGTTCCAGAAGATTCCAGACGAGCATGAGATCCCGGTGAGGTTTCGACAGAGCCTGGAGAACGTTGTATCAGGGATTGTGTCGGACAAATTCTTTTCCTTTCTCCATCAGGACTTCCAGAACCAGATTCCGATAAACGACGAGGTTGTTTGGTTTGAGTAGTTTCCATGTCCTTTGGTGGCGACCTGGGGGAACGTGATCGCGTTGGTGATGGCGGCGGTGAAGGAGTCATCGCGTAACTTCCAGAAACTTCCTGATATGTAGACGTAAGACTGTCGACGTGTAGAGATTCCGGTCCGATCATATACTGTAGACTGAGAGTGACCGTGCTGGAAACGGGTCCTGGACGGGTAATGACTAAGAATGCAGTCCGACCGCGGGTTCAGTACCGCCAAGGCACCCAAGACGACACCACCCCGGATCTGCTGAAGGATTTGATATATATATATATATATATATCAAAAATGCTTATAGGAAAAGATGGCAAAGATTTAGGGACCCAACTGGCCGGGTGGAATACCTGGACCTAGCCCGGGAAGTACGAAATCGATTGCTGGAAAGAAAGATTGAAGGATGGGAGGAAACTTGCCGTAATCTATTAGAAAACGAGTCAGATCGCGAATTTTGGCGGATTCTCTCAGAGAACGAGTCAAATCGCGAATTTCGGCGGATTATATATAAAACAATAAGCATTCAATTATAAATTTCAGTATAATACCGTAGCGAAGCACGGGTTTCTTGCTAGTAGTTTATATTTCCCACAACAGATGGCAGCACAACGTCCAGTTCAGAAAGCTACTCTTGAAATAAAACAAATAAACAACTAATATATGCACTCCTGGCAACATTGGCAAATAATCTAACGATAAAGCTTTATATACAGTAACGAAGAAATATTTAACAAAAATGCAGTATTAATGGATAACATCTAATATTACTTTGCCCATTTTCCTTTTATTCTTCTATTCGAAGAATAAAAGGAAAATGGGCAAAGTAGTTATTTCATTCCTGCCCGGTAAGGGGCAGGCGGGCCACCAGCTAAACATGTAGCTCTTTGGCCGGTGAGTGAGTACATAAAAGTAGAATTTTGAAACACATACATAGAAGTATGTCTCGTACATACTGAAAACAAAACATAATCAAATACAGATTGAAGCAGAGAAAATAAAAAAAAACATAAACAAGTATATAACAAGGAAATATTATGTGATTTCTTCCATGTCAGTCTATTTTTCATTGATTTCGATTGGCACACAAAGTATAAACGCACAACACATCGTACTGAGAGAGAAATGTCTTCAGTTCATCTTGACGTACGATACGAAAAACACTATGGTGGAAGCAGAAAGAAATGGACGTACACTAGTGGAACAATGAGGACGCGAAAAACACAGAATGATTGAAAATGAACACGGATAGAGATGACACTGGTAGTGTCGTAAAGCACTCAGACACAGATATTGGAGGCCGGTACCACTGCCGCGAGGAGCATCGTAATATCCAGTAAAAGAAAAATTAGAATAAAAAGGCAGTGGGACAGGGGGGGGAAGTTACGTGATAGGGGTGGGGAAAAGGTAAGAGATAGCAGGAGAGCGGTCATTATTAAGGATAGCGGTGGCAAGAGGAGAAAGGTTGAGGGCTTCTTTAATCGCAGAGTGATTGATGGCTAGGGCAGATTGTAAGTATTTGAGACGAAGATCATGGACATGAGTAAGGATGGTGGGGAAAGAATAAAGAGGTTGGAAGTCAGCAGAAGGGGTGTCAAAGGGGAGATGGTATGCAATACGCATAGCATGTCTGTCAAGTTTAAGCAAGGTCACGTATTGTTGTCTGTCAGCTGTGAGCCAGGTCAAGGAACTGTATGTTACGACAGGGCGAATAAAAGATTTATAAACTGTGAGGATTTGGGAAGGACGGAGGCCCCACGTTTTACCAGTGAGAATACGAAGGGCTCGGAAGCGTTGAAGGGCACGTTTGTATACTTGTGTTAAATGATGTTTCCAATGAAGGTTGTTCTGGAATTGAATACCAAGGTAGATTAGGGTATTAGTTTCTGTTAGTGGAGTATTATACAACGTTAAAAGAACTCGGTGACGGGGTCTAGTGAGGCGGGATTTTTTCCGAAATACAATAAATTGGGTCTTGGTGGGATTAACAGCAATATGCCAGGCGTCGAACCAGGATTCTAGAACGGAGAGGTAGGACTGTAAATAACGGGTAAGAGTAACAGTAGTAGGTGTAAGTGCAAGGATAGCCAGATCATCGGCATATTGATAGAGTCTTAAAGGGGGGTCGGGATGTGGGATATCATAAGTATATAAAATATATAAAAGTGGGGAAAGTGGGGAACCTTGGGCTACGCCCGCAGTCATACGAAAGGAATAGGAACGGGTACCACGGATGAGGATCTGTGCTGATCGATGTTGAAGATAGTTGAAAATAAATCGAATGATAGTGATAGGAATGGGAAGATGGCGTAACTTAAAAAGCAACCCAGCATGCCAGACTGAATCAAAAGCCTTATTCACATCGAGGCAAACTAAAGCGGCAGTTTTACGGGGGCGAAGATAGGCATTGAGAGAAGAGGATATGTGAAAGAGGTGATCGTGAGTGGAATGATGGGATCGAAAACCGGCTTGAGAGGATGGAATAAGACCTAGAGAGTCGAGATAGGAGGAAAGTCTCCTACTCAGAATCCCTTCTAGGATCTTGCTGAGGACAGGGAGTAAGGAGATTGGGCGATAAGACCGAATGTCAGATGGGAGTTTATGGGGTTTTAGGAATAGGAGAAGATTGGCGTTACCCCAATGATCGGGGTACGCGCCTGTATAAAGAATGTAGGTGTAAATAATGCTAAGAAGATAAAAAAGAATAGGAGGGGCTTCTTGAATATGACGATATGAGATGGTATCGGAGCCAGGGGAGGTGTTTTTCCGATGTTTCAGGAAAAGCCGGATATCAGTGGGTGTAATGGGAGCATTTAATGGATGAGTATAATCAACATGAGAAAAATGGAGGAATGAAGGTTGAAGTTCAGGGAGGTTAGGATCAGAGTAAGCAATGATGGTAGGTTCGTGAGGGTGATGGAAATTAGGGGCGTGGGAGGGGGAAAACACAGTTTGATAATAGTCAGCGAAAAGATTAGCCTTGTCTTGGTCAGTTTGTGGATGAGTGGGGGGATGTGTAATAGGGTAGCGAGGAAGAGGGTTGGTAGGTTTGGTTAGTTTTCGAAAAGTCGTCCAAAAACGTCGAGGGTCGTGATAATCAGCTAGCTCAGTACACTTGTCCATCCACATTTTACGTTTAATAGCTTTAATATATGAGCGCGCGTGGCGTAAAGTTCGGCGGTGTTGTTGGAGCGTAGTAGGGTCCTTGGTTCGAGTATATGCAGTAAAGTAGTCATGAGCTAGCTGCAATAAGCGGAGAGCTGTGGGGGGTATAGGAGGTTTAGAGGGGTGGTAGGAGTGACGAGGAATATGAAGAGAATCTGCGGTAAGGATAGCTCGCTCTATTTTAGAAATTAGGGCGAATAGAGTGGGAATATTAGTAGGCGGTACAGCATCACTGAGTAAGTTAGTGAGAGTAGTGCGATAAGTATTCCAATTAGTGTGATTGAAACGACGAGTAGGGGGAGGGCGAGGAGGGGGTAAGGTCTGACGGGGAAGAACACCAGGAAAGGTGAGAAGGGCTGGGGCGTGATCGCTACCTATAGAAACGAGCTGCTGGATGGTGATAGATGTGGCAAGGGAGGGAGAAAGAAGGAGGACATCAGGGGTGGAATTATTGGCGGGGAGGGTGTGGAAAGGAAAATGGAAGCGCATGCCCCGGAGAGACGTACATAAATTAGTGAACTCGGAGATTTGAGTAGGGGTATATGAAGTAACATTAAGGTCTGCAACTATAAGATATTCAGAAAGTGTAGCGTCTATGTATTTAATAAAATCAGAGGGAATGAAAGGTTTAGACGGTATGTAGATAGTAGCTACCGTAATGGTTTTCTGAGGAGTAATTACTTCGAGTATTAGATATTCAGAGAAATTAGTAGGGAAGTGAAAGTAGTGCTGAATAACAGTAAAATCCCGTCTGACGCCGATAGCCACGCCACCACGGCCTTGAGTCGGACGATCAGCGCGATAGAAAGTAAACCGGGGAAATTGAGGCATTTGAGCCGGCGTCAGAAATGTCTCATTCAGAACAAAAATATCCGGGGCATACAATGAAAGGGAGGTGTCCAGCAGCGGCCGATTGGACTTAAGAGATCTTATGTTGGCATAGTAAAGCTTCAATACGCTAACGCATAAAGTGAACAGTACTTAGGGGAAAAAAATGCAAAATGCATTTTATTCCCCGAGTACGCCACGTCGACATGAGTGTTCAAAACCAATCGAGCCGCTAGCTGGATCTGATTTAGGATGTGTGGGCGATGGAAGGGGAGGACGTTCTGTAACACCATCGTAATAAAACGAATGATGTTCTCAGAACTCGGAGGGAGGAGGAAGGAGGAAGAGGCAGGGGTAGGTAGGTCTTGAGATTGAACAGGGACAACGGTTTCAGGATGATCAGGTTCAGGAGCAGGTTTGGAACGACATTTATAACTGAAAGCAGGATGATTTTGATTACAATTAACACATTTTGGATTCGACTTATTGGGACAAGCATGAGTAGGATGCTCCTCACGTGAACAGATGGCACATACCTCCGGATGAACACATGGTGTCCCTGGGGCGTGGTCGAACCTCTGGCACGTCCCGCAGCGGATCTTCTGAGGTGGCGATGTTCTGGAGGGTTCCACCCGATGGCGCCGGGCGTAGATCATGGCGCCGTCACGGAGCAGGGCGTCGAGCGTCGAGACGTCGCGTGATAGAATGCGAACCAAGGAAGTGGGTCCTTGAGCGTTCCGAATACGGATGACTCGGTAGATGTGGTGACCCTCGAGTGGGAGTTGAGCAGCCACCTCATCGTCGGTGTAGTCTCGGTCGACTCCATAAGCAACCACAGATAGAATTGTTGCTGGTCGGGTGGGCGGTGCAGGACGTTGTGTTGGACGCTGTGTGGTGACATTAGTGGCCCGTGCATGTGTCCCCAGTTGATGAGCTCCGATGTTATTCATGAAGTGATGGTAAAATGGTTGGCAGGTTTTAAGATTATAACCATCTCTCGACCGTTGGATTTCAAGTTTATAATCCTGAAGATTGGGCGTAAATTTTGCAATTAGTTGATAGATGCACCTGACGTTGGCCTTGGTGATGTCCAGATTTGTAAGCTTTATCAGATAGAAAGGCGGTTGAACAGTTGGCTGGAGCGTTGGAGTAACAATACTGCGCTGGCGAATATTAGGTGGTATTGCTGGGTTTTGCGCCGCCTGAGCATAACTACGTACATGTGCAGGCATGTACGTTGCAGGTTGGTCCAACAGGTTGGGCAGTTGGTGGGCGGTCGATGGTCCAGGGCCCAGCAAATGAATCCCAAGGTCCGTTCCAGAAGATTCCAGACGAGCATGAGATCCCGGTGAGGTTTCGACAGAGCCTGGAGAACGTTGTATCAGGGATTGTGTCGGACAAATTCTTTTCCTTTCTCCATCAGGACTTCCAGAACCAGATTCCGATAAACGACGAGGTTGTTTGGTTTGAGTAGTTTCCATGTCCTTTGGTGGCGACCTGGGTGAACGTGATCGCGTTGGTGATGGCGGCGGTGAAGGAGTCATCGCGTAACTTCCAGAAACTTCTTGATATGTAGACGTAAGACTGTCGACGTGTAGAGATTCCGGTCCGATCATATACTGTAGACTGAGAGCGTGCCATTTTCCTTTCTTCTTAAAATGATGCTTTTCAAGACTGAATGCACCGTGACGAGACGTATGTTCATGATATTGGCAATATTTACACGTTAATAAATAATTGTTTAAGAATGTAATGGGATGTAAGTTACTATAGTATACACTAAGCCATGAGTTATTTATTCAAAAACGCCCAAAATAGCGTGATTTTACATTTTCTACTTTAATCATGACTCCCGATTTTATTTGAAGGAGCGAGATGGCGCGAGATAGTTCACCTTTTCCACAACAGATGGCAACACAATGTACTCTTAGAATAAAACAAATGTACACTGCTGGCAACATTCGCAATTAATCCAATGATAAAGTTTTATACACAGTAACGAAGAAACGTGTCACAAATATACAGTGTTGGTTGATGACATCTAATATTACTTTGCCTAACTTCCATTCTCCTTAAAATGATGTCTTTCAAGATTGAATGGACCGTACGGGACGTATGTTCGAGATATTGGCAATACTTCCGTTCGACCCCGGCAATCCAGATAAGCATAAGAAGAATCCCTATTCCTGTGCACGTAGTTTACATTTCACTCAAAAGATGTCATCAGAATATCCTCTTTCGACACTCCGCGTTGGAACAACAAATTCTTTCATTCATTAATGCAGCTGATTAAACGCGATCTTTAACGAAAATAATGGAAACTACTATCAGCACAAATGTACATATAACCAAGTATACTACAGTACGCATAGCATTTTGCCTATTTTTCGTGGACAGTATGGTCACACTCTCTTCAATTTTTTTTTCTTCAAGAACGATTAAACCGTATGAGTCGTATATGTTCGATATATTGGCATTCCTTACACTATCTAAACTTACTTCTTCTTCCGCTTCGACCACTTTTCCCACACTTGTGGGTTCGCGGGTGCGAACTGTTCCGCAAATGTGGATTTGGCCCTGTTTTATAATAAGTAATAATGTTACTGGCTTTACGTCCCACTAACTACATTTACGGTTTTCGGAGACGCCGAGGTGCCAGAATTTAGCCCCGCAGGGGTTCTTTTACGTGACAGTAAATCTACCGACACAAGGCTGACGTATTTGAGCACCTTCAAATACCACCGAACTGAGCCAGGATCGAACCTGCCAAGTTGGTGTCAGTAGGCCAGCGCCTCAACCGTTTGAGTCACTCAGCCCGGCTGGCCCTGTTTTATGACCGGATGTCCTTCCTGATGCTAACCTTAAGCGGAGGGATGTAATCAATATTGCGTGTTTCTATGGTGGTTGGTATTGTGGTGTGTTGTCTGAATATGAAGAGGAAAGTGTTGGGACAAACACAAACAGCCAGTTCCCGAGCCAGAAGAATTAAATTCCCGACTTGGCCGAGAATCTAATCCGGGACCCTCTGCAGCGAAGGCCTCAATGCTGAGCATCCAGCTAAGGAGTCGGACTTCTTACACGTCAATAAATAATTATTTGAAAATGTACTGCGGTATACACTTTGGTATGAGTTATTTAGCCTATATTTTAAAGCCAAAACTAGTGTTATTTTCTATTTGCCTAAATTCGATTTAAAACTACGGTATATTATTTTATCCACTGTACCGTAAAACCGAAAGATTTTGGCAATATGTTAATTCATAACTACGAACGCATTTAAGAAACGGGTGAGGATTTGTCAGAGTATTTCTTAATTATTTCAGACAGAATAAAACTACGCCGTTTCTACTTGCCGAGTGGTATATTCAGTATTCTGGATAGTGGCTGTTTGTTCGTGCTTAGTTGAGGTTAGTTAACACGAACTTCGTGTCGTTTATTTGCTCCTAACCTACTGGATCTATACTAGGCCCTACATCCTTCATAGATTATGAGTGCATGCAGGAAGTGAACTGGTAAGTATTGCTCAATAACATGTTGTTTATTTCATTTCATTGTTTCGTTACGTTGCAAATTGCCAGAACTATGGCACAAAAACGTACCTAACAAACAGACCACAACCACTGCACTCAGAGCACTGACTGAATGCGGGAAGAGGCTAGACTGGGCAGCCTATAAAAAAGAAAGCGGCTTCTGTACGTCACGTGATTATCTGAGGCATGGCATTGGCTAGAAATGAACGAGAGTCGAAGTGACGAGCTAGCTCTTTCTTGGAGTCGCTGTTGATAAAAGAGTCGGCTCGTGCTAGCTCTCAGGGAGCAAGGAGGGAGCTAGCTCATACAAGAGTCGACTCGTAATTGAACCACTAGCTCTCAAGGAGCAAGGAGGGAGCTAGCTCTTACAAGAGTCGACTCTCATTGAGTCGTTCAAAAGAATCAGTTCGTTCATGAACGACCCATCACTACTTCTAGCAGGTCTTAGTCTACGTCTCTCCAGGTCGGTCCATCTTAAACGTCTAGCAGTTCATCATCTTCTTCGTGAGGCTGCCAACAAAGTCAAAGATTCCCGAGGAGAACATGGTTGTTATAAAATTCATATTAGAATAATATTTTTCTTAAGTTATTCTTCTTATCCTTCTTCAGCGATATATATTGCTAACTCTTTAAAATTGCGTATAATATATTTTACCTTTTTCGGGGAGAAAATCTTCAGAATTAGCTTAAATAATCTTCAGAACTATTTTCCTCTTAGCCTCCGCGCCAATAAAATAACCTTCCTTCAGTTCTTATCTTTCTTGTGCAGTTCGTATAATTCTTCCCTGCGATAATGTTGGACTTGCTCTTTGGGTTCCAATAAGCGTATTTAATCCGAGCTTGCTTATCTGAAGTATTTTGGCTATTCACAATATATCTTTGGATTGATTATCCCGTTTTCTTCTTAATGAATATAGTCTTTCTTCAAGAATTTCGCCGAAATCTCATAAAATTCCGTCCTATACGTAGCGCGTTCGCAGTTCACGTCTTGACTCTGCCAATTCAATTTTTCAAGTATTTTTTTAATAATCTCTCCTGTTCTATTTTTGCTGTTCTGCACCGCCTTCGGTATACATCCGTTCCCAGTTATACACGGCCTTCTGTTATACCACGATATCACGCCTTCATTGTGTATTCTTTTAAGTTGAGTGGGCCATACCTTCCTCCGGCGCCATTTTGTAAACGTCTTGGAAATGCAACGGGCACAGTCTTAATGGCAGATTGTGCCGAAAGCCTGCAGTCTAATATCTTGGAACTTGAAAATAGGTGCAATAAGTATGGTATGAAAATTAGCCTCTCGAAGACTAAATTGATGTCAGTAGGTAAGAAATTCAACAGAATTGAATGTCAGATTGGTGATACAAAGCTAGAACAGGTCGATAATTTCAAGTAGGCCCTATTTAGGTTGTGTGTTCTCCCGGGATGGTAATATAGATAGTAAGTGAGATTGAATCAAGGTGTAGTAAAGCTAATGCAGTGAGCTCGCAGTTGCGATCAACGGTATTCTGTAAGAAGGAAGTCAGCTCCCAGACGAAACTATCTTTACATCGGTCTGTTTTCAGACCAACTTTGCTTTACGGGAGCGAAAGCTGGGTGGACTGAGGACATCTTATTCATAAGTTAGAAGTAACAGGCATGAAAGTAGCAAGAATGATTGCTGGTACAAACAGGTGGGAACAATGGCAGGAGGGTACTCGGAATTAGGAGATAAAGGCTAATTTAGGAATGAACTCGATGGATGAAGCTGTACGTATAAACTGGCTTCGGTGGTGGGGTCATGTGAGGCGAATGGAGGAGGATAGGTTACCTAGGAGAATAATGGACTCTGTTAGGGAGGGTAAGAGAAGTAGAGGAAGACCAAGACGACGATGGTTAGACTCTGTTTCTAACGATTTAAAGATAAGAGGTATAGAACTAAATGAGGCCACAACACTAGTTGCAAATCGAGGATTGTGGCGACGTTTAGTAAATTCACAGAGGCTTGCAGACTGAACGCTGAAAGGCATAACAGTCTATAATGATAATGTATGTATGTAAAAGGAACTGGTGCTGCTGCTGTCAATATTCACTTTCGAATTGCCACAAAAATGTTCATATCTACTATAAATTTCAAATTCGATTGTCGTAAAGCTTCTTAAGTTTGGAAAAGACTAGTCGGACAGTCGCGTAGCATTTTTCGACTGTATCATCATGCAAAGTTTTCATTCCCTTCCCTCGGGGTGAGGGGCGGGCTACTTAGAAGGTAAACGCCTTCTCTCTGGCCAGGAGATTCGACGGGGATGTGGGTTTAATGGAGTAGGAGGATGGGCTAGGGTGATTTGGCATGGTGAAGGAGGTGGGGAGAATTTTTCTCTGGCTGTGTGCTTTATTACTAACTTGGGTCTTTTTGCAATTATATCAGAATTTTACATCGTTTCATTTACATATTACGATTTGCACCTGGTGCATTCTTCAGTGGTGGTATATACAATGATGTATGATTACGTATGTACAGTACTGTACATACAACCATGTGAAAAATAATACTAATAATAATAATAATAATAATAATAATAATAATAATAATAATAATAATAATAATTGGATTATTTACAAAGATCTAACTGGGTAGTTGTCCTTACATACATGTGGTGCGTCCAGTCGACATTTTTATTCAGTCGGTTAGGAAGTGTGGAAGGCGTCTACGAGGGCTCACCGAGATGTTGACTTGCCTTTACGATGTGATTTATTGTCTTGTGTGGGTGTTAGGAGTGCGGGTGGGGTAATGGCGTGTGGTGGGGAGTTGGTCGTTACCGTCACAGTTCTCTTGGAGGCATCGCCTTAGGGTGGGGGTAGGGATCGGTAAAGGTGGTAAGGAGTCTGAATGAAATGTGGGGAAGGGGGAGGTGAACCACTGAGGAGGTGGTTTAGGGAGGGGTGATCCCGGTCAAGGGCTCGTCGGTAGGCGCGCTGAAATTGGATGAGGACATAGGAGACTAGTTTTGGGATGGGAAAGATGACGTGGAGGTCCGAGGTGGGATAGCGGAATGGAAGCCTGAGAGCGTGGCGTACGGTGCGTCGTTCTACGGAAAGGGAGGGGCGATCGAGGTTAGGGTTGGATTTGGCTATGGCTGCCCAGGTAGTGAGTCCATAAGTTATGGGTGGTCGAACAAAGGACGTGTATGTGTCGAGGAGGAGGGAGGATTTGAGACCCCACCGTGTGCCGGCCAGGCGGCGCACCAGTCGGGCACGATTGGCTGTCGTGGATTTGAGGTGTTGGAAGTGGCCCAATTCCACAGATCCTACCGCCGAGCCCTTGAACGGGACAACCCATCCCTCAACCTACTACTCCGCGGAGACCCTCCCCCCAACCCCCACTTCGTCCAAACCCCATATCACCTCCACCGATCCCTCCCCCCACCCGATGGGGACGATGCATAGAGGAACAGGCTGTGATGTCTAATCCAGCGGACAAATCACCATAACTTCTCCAAACCCGAACCCCCACACACCTACAACATCAACAACCCAAGAGTCCCCACCGAGCTTCCCCCCCCCCTTATCAACTACACCCAAGCAATGTGACTAACCTGTATCAATTCTGTTACAGAAGCAGGGCATACCAACAACACGAGGCCCCATTGCTCGTAAGGACGAGAGGTATAACACAACAAATATGTGAAGATTGCAGAACTTCAATAATCAGCTGTACATAATGTAAAGAAGCATATCCTGTAAAAACCACAATAACAAGTTGTAATAATGTAAACAACATAATACTGCAAATAATTCTGTGTAGATAATTGTAAAAAACCTCAATAATTCTGTATATGCAAATAATTGTAAATAATTGTAAATAATTGTAAATAGCCAAATATTATAAAATATTTGTACAGAACGAACAAGTTAAGAACACTTTGTAAATATCCTTATAACCCCCCAATAAAAACAAAAACAAACATAAAAAACCGGGGGTTAAGGATATCCTTCAGAACACAACATACAATCAGACAGGGAAGAAGAAGAAGAACAAGAAACAAACAATTTTGTATAATCCAAAGTATCAAACAAATGTAAAATGTAAAATATTGTAAAATACTGTATATACACTGGAAGTTCAATAAATACTTAGCCGAGAGGTCGAGACCCCCTCCCAACTCCTTCAACAATCACAAAGCTCCCCCTTGGTCCTTGGAAGTGGGGACGGAAGGTTAGGTGCTGGTCAAAAAGGATGCCGAGGTATTTTAGGGTGGGTTGGGTGCGGATGCGTATGTCCCGTACATAGAGGTTGAGGTGGTCGGGAATGCGGGTGGTGCTGAGTTTACCGCGGCTGGGGCGGAAGAGGATGACTTGGGTCTTAACGGAGTTTGGCTTTCGGTGCCACCGGTCGTACCAGGAGAGGAGGGTGTCGAGGTAAGTTTGGATGGTTTGGTTGATGGCTTGTACTGCGTATAGGGGGTTCGACTGTAACCTCTAAAAAGGATATTACTATAGTTAAAATGCTGGCGATCAACTGCAAAATTCCACTTCTTGTAACATTGTAAAGCAATAGCGGTTATAAACTGTTATAAATAACATAACGGAATGGTCCGTCTCTGACCATGGTTTCGCCTCCAACTCTCCGTCAAGTGGAAATCGGATCAAGAAAACATTTTGATGGACTGAACCAGGCTCCACCCCTCACCTCCTTTAACAATTTCTTAACAAGCCCTTAGTTACTTAAACTAGGGCATTCAAAAATTATATATGACTCCTTCAGATTGTTCTCATGGTGCACCTGTCGCTGCTGCTGCTGCAGAGCTTTCATTCCCCGCCCGAAGGACGGGGCGGGCCCCCTAGATCGTGTCGCGATCTCTCGGGCCGGGAGATGTGGAGAAAACAGTGGGATGTTTGAAATGAAGAAGAGGGAAAAACGGTGTGAAAATTTGGATGACTGGCTATACGGATTGAGATTTATACAGGAGTGTCGAGAAGGAAGTTTCGTGGAAGTGTAAGGTGGTAAAGTGTCGAAGCGATGTGATAGAGGACAGTTGTGAGGTGTCGGAGATGTTCAAGGGTCGGTGGTGGTGGGAGGGAGATATTAGCAGAAGAAGGAGTTGGACGGACATAGATAGAGCGTTGGAAGGGAGGATGATCAGGCCGGGTATGGCGACGAGAGGTGGAGTGGTGATATCTAGGGCGGGGAGGTGAACGAGAGGGTTCGACGGGATGACGACGGCCGTAGAGAAGTGCTCCGCTGGAGATCAGGTGGGCGACGGCTGCTGCACTGGAAAGCTGAAGTCTGATTAAATACGTCGGACCGGTGGAGTTGTAGATACGGAATGCCCTCTTGACGGGTATGGCTTGAAGGCGAAGTTGTTCTTGAATGTCAGTTGCCGGGATGAGTGGGCTTACGCCGCGGACGACGCAACTGAAGACTTCGTTTGTGGCTGATGTGTCTGACGGTGTTGGAGGTTGATGAGCGGCTGCTGCTGTTACGACGGACAGTGGTGGTGGTGGTGGTGGTGTCGTGGTCGGCAAGGCAGATGTAGACAGCGTAGAAGGGCGGGTGAAGTAGCGGGGAGGAATACGTAATAGTCGAGGTGGATCAACAGGAGGTAGCGCGGGGAGAGAGGTGGATAGAAGCGGCGATGAATGGGACGACGTAACAGTTGTGATGGAAAGCGAGGAAAAGGTGTGAGCAGCGGTCGCAAAGGTAGTGGTGATGGTCGTGGTGGTGGTCGTCATGGTGGTTGGTGGTAGGGAGGCTGACATCCAACGAGGAGTCGGCCTATATGCTTTGTTGGCTCGGCGCGAGTGGAAAGTAAAGATGTGTAGCCACCCGGCCGATCAAAAATAACAGGAGTGTCTTCTGCGACGAGTTGTGGAGTTCACTTGAGGTTTACCCAGATTTGAGAGCCTGGAGAGAAGATCCGCACCTGTCGCGTGAACTTCAATATAAATTGAGAACGGAATGTTTACTATCAACGAGTACTTTTTACAAATTAATTATAATAAGTCTTTACGGAGAAAAAGCTTCCAACTAGATGTATACCGTAGCAATGAAAATATTAATATTCACCAAACACATTTAATGATTTTAACAGGTATGAGTAAATGATCTAGCACTGAAGAATAGAATTTGAAATAAGTACAGATCCATTCGCACCGTTCGATTTAAGCAATCGACTTCCTTAGTGTAAGTTTTTCCTGTTACATTGTTTTCTTTCAGAATTTGTCACAGGTTTGGAAGAGACGGCAGTTTTGAGATACGGCTTAACGTTGGAGAAATTTCTGTGTCTATAAAATCAGTATTATTTTGATACAGAAAACTTCAACAAGGAGGCTTGTGCTTGACGTATGATTGTGCTGGTATCTAGCGGTGAATGTTCAAATTGGCTGCAACAGTGTGCACCGTGGTGTCTACAAAGCGAACCACGGCCGACTTGATACGTCGCTGTAGCTAGAAAGGAGCGCAGCGAGGAATCCAGTCGGCCAAGTAATAGCGTTATCCAAGGGTAACCTTTGCCGCTAGATGGCAAGAGTATAATACTCGAACTAGAATGATATTGTTCTCAGTACATATTGTATCCCAAGACGTGTATTATGGGTCGGTAGATGCAGAGTGTGTTGTTGTCCCATAAGCTGTGTACTCTGACCGGCCAACCGAGCAGAGGAGAGGTGGTCACGGCTCTACCGTGGCTCTACGCCTCTGCATTCGGGAGACGGGCCTGACACACACACAGTGCTGCATTTCTCTCCTGGCCTCGCCGTCGGCTGTCCTGAGAATGGACATCGCCTCTCTAAGTCGAGAATCACGACGATCACGCCTATTTTTATTACGGCAGGGGAACTTCTCAACTTTAACTACTGTACACTGCCGTGCTAACTAGCAAAATTGGGCCAGACACAACCTTGCACCCAGCCACCTCCCTACATCCCGCCACACCAGCTCCCGTCCTACACGTATACAAACCCAACGACAACCATTACCACCACTACCGCAACCTATCTAACCCCCACCTCCTGCAAAACCCCTATAACCACAACAGTCCCGTCACACACCTCCCGTATAATGATGTCTCCCATCTCCACATCCCCAATCAGCTCACCCAACCCAGCAGCGCGGCCACCCACACCCACCAAGGAAGCATCTGAAACAGCAAGACCAGCAACACCACCACCACCACCACCACCACCGCCCGAATCCAATAGAAGATCACCACCACTGGAATGCAACCGCAGCTGCGTTGTGAGGGGTGTTAATCCAGAAATCCCGACATTCCTCATCAGCCAGGAACTGCGCCTCGCTGGACTCCACTTAAAAAGAGCAACCAGAATCCACAACGAAACCGGGCCCACCTTCATGCTGCGACTACAACTCCAAACTACAGATGAAGTCCAACGTCTCATACAGCAGGGGATAAAACGTTTCGGCCGCCACCATCGAGTGGAGCCATCTCGATCTCCCCCGCAACCCTCCTCCCAGCCCGCCACTCCGCGAAACCGTGCCCGGCTTCCCAACCCGCAATCTCACCCGTCCAACCTACAAAACCGCTCCTATCTTCTCCAAGTACTCCTCATATCCTTACTAAACTTCTCTTCTCTTTACCAGCAAACCTTCAACTTACTTTTCCCAACCTCCCAATAAGTGACTAATTATATCTGTACTATAATCATATTGTAACTCAATTGTAAATCATAATGTAATAACCTTTGTAATAAAAATTCAATAAAAAGCAAAAGAGCAGATCTACACCCTTAGCCAAGAGGCCCCACCATCACATCACCAAACAAAAACACCCTTCTTTTATCATCAAACCCCTCCAAATACCCAAACCCCGCCAAATCACCTGGCCAGAGAGAAGGCGTAACCTTCTAGGTGGCCCGCCTCTTCCCTTCAGGAAGGGGAATGAAAACTTCCCCCTTGGTCCTTGGAGAATGGTTCAAAAGAGACGATTCTCGCCGAGCTCAGTGCGGAGGGAGTGCCTGCTCGGAAGGCCTTTCGCATCCGGAATGCGGAGGGTCCAACATTCCTGGTGCGGATTCTTCTGCCAACACCAGCTGATGTGGACAGACTGCTTGCCAGTGGTGTATCGATACATCGCCACCATCACAAAGTCGAACCTTCTCGTGCTCCACTTCCACAGTCAATCAGTTGTGAAAGATGCCTCCTCTATAACAATCACACAACGGCCCAGTGCAAAGCAAATCATCCAATTTGTGGTCATTGCACTCAGCATCATGTCACTACCAAGTGCCCCAACACCCTACACCCCGCCCGCTGTAACACTTGCGGGGGCAGCCATCCAGTCTATTCTCGCCGCTGTCGAGGAGGTCCGACACCTCCCTCAAATCACCCAGAATTCATAGCCCCGATTCGCACTATTGACCCACCAACCACGCCCACCCGTTCTCTTTTTCCCCACCCTACAATTAAAGATCTTGTCAGATTTGTTACAATATCCATCCATACAATAGACACCTGGTTCTCACACACCTCCAGGCTGCAGCTAATCAGATCCTCAATCTCCATTTTCTCACTACCCATTCAGGCTTAAATACTCATTTTAACTTCACACCCTTAGAAACTCTCGTATAAATCCCCTCAACCTCCTCTCAGGATCAAGAAATGGACAATAGCATCATATCTTAATAACGCATTGTAATGCACAAGATCCAGAATCACTTCAGAATGGCATGCTATTAGAACCACCGAATTCTTGTATTGCAAACGTCCTTCTTCTTAGATGTATTTATAGCATAATATTTTGTATAGCATCAGGCGAAGGATGAAAAAAAAGAAAAGGAAAACAGCAAAAAAGCGGCAACAAAGAAAACCACCCCTTAAACTCTTTAAAATTATCTAATAACGAAAATATTGTTTATGTTTATAAATTCTTCTCTGTAACTTTTGGAAAAGCACATTCAATAAAGCTCAGTAAAGAGGCCCAACCCCCTACCATCCCCTCTATTTCTCACATCCTCCTACCCAACTCCCTCATCCATCAAACCTCCCCAACCCGCCCGCGACTCTTGGCCAGAGCGAGGGCGTCACCCTCTAAGTGGCCCGCCCCACCCCTTCAGAGTGGGGAATGAAAACGAGTAAAGTAAGTAAGAGAATGGTTTTCCGTGGTTTTCCATTCTCCTGCACTAAGGCGAATGCCGGGACAGTTCGTAGTATAGGCCACGGCCGTCTACCCCCTCACCTTCTCCTCACATCTCCTTCACCGTAACAAATCTCCCGGCCTGAGAGACGGCGTCACCGTCTAAGAGGCCCGCCTCCCCCTACAGGGGAGGAATGAAAACGTTTCGTAGTAGTAGTGTATTATGTAATTCGTAATTCAGAAGGTATTTGGATATACTGGCGAAGGGATTACAGCAACCACAAGGGGACCGGAATACCACCCCCGATAGTGGGCTTACGTGCTTTAAATACTAAAACGTTACGTAATACATGGGAAGATTTGCGTGGTGGGCAAAAAAATATATCGTAGATGCAAGAACACGTTGATAACGGCCGGTTCGTGGGCCTACGCCTCTGTATTACAGAGAAGGGTAGGGGTTAGCTAGACCCTACCGTCGGCTGGCCTCAAATTGGTTTTCCGTTATTTTCCATTCTCCTGCACTAAGGTAAATGCCGGAAAATTTCCTAGCATAGGCCACGACCGCCAAATCGTCACCTTTAACATTAATCTCCTTCTCCACTATAATCTCCTGGCCTGAGAGACAGCTTCACCCTCTAGGAGGCCCGCCTCCCCCTTCAGGGGAGGAATGAAAACATAGTAGTAGTAGTAGTAGTAGTAGTAGTAGTAGTAGTAGTAGTAGAAGAAGAAGAAGGGTCGATTTCTCCCTCGGACTCAGCGAGGGATCCCACCTCTACCGTCTCAAGGGCAGTTCCTGGAGCTTCAGACTCTGGGTCGGGATATAGCCTACAACTGGGGAGGATGATCAGTACCTCGCCCAGGTGGCCTCACCTGCTATGCTGAACAGTGGCCTTGCGGGGGATGGCAAGTTTGGAAGGGATAGACAAGGAAGAGGGAAGGAATCGGCCGTGGGCTAAAGTTAGGTACCATCCCGGCATTTGCATGGAGGAGAAGTGGGAAACCACTGAAAACCACTTCCATGATGGCTGAGGTGGGAATCGAACCCACCTCTACTCAGTTGACCTCCCGAGGCTAAGTAGACCCCGTTCCAGCCCTCGTACCACTTTTCAAATTTCGTGGCAGAGTCGGGAATCGAACTCGGGCACCAGGGGGTGGCAATTAATTACACTAACCACTACACCACAGAGGCGAACCCTCACCACGTTATGATAACAAAAACAGTAAAGATCATAATATTAACAAATACACTTAATAATTATGTATGAATTATAATAGTCAGCCCGCCTGGTGGACGATCCCTTCACATGCCTCGGGATTCCCTCTTCTTGTCTCTTTTATGAACCAAGCAGCCGCCTTATTCTTTACATTTCTGTTGACTACAAGCGGATAGGTGTATTTATATGAAATCTACTGATTTTTTCAATTAATAAGAACTACAAACTACCAATACGGTACATCAAAACATTACAAATATGCATATCTCTCACTTTCTCTCTGTATCTTCTTGTCCTTGATAACCGCAGCAGCATTTATTCCTATTGCATACATGTCCACATCTTTTTTCGGCTGGGTGGTACTCTTCTCCTCACTATCTTCACTGTCTCAGCCGGCCCAAAAATAATCAAACGGGCAGACGCCTCGTTGGCTGTCGCTTTCCTCCACCATGTCTTCTTGTCTCATCAAGAATGTGGACACCGCTTATTCACCTAAAGACATCCGGATCTCGCTTCAGAACGACAACATTGCGACCAAGTGGGTTCTCCGTCTCCAGGATGCCTTATCTGGACAACCTTCGCCCGACGTTTTGGTCTTCTTTGAATACTCCATTCACGGACCAAAGTTCATCGCTTAAGGCACCATCTCTCTCTTTCACGTCCAGCACAAAGTTCTTCCCACTCCCGACTATCTCTTACAACAACTGGCCTCTGATCCTACTTTACCTATTACAGTTCCGATTTCCTATCTCACTTCGACTACTACCACTGTCCCTTCTTCCGTCCATCAGTCTTCGCCTACTCTTACTACTACTACTACTACTACTACTACTACGTACATTACAGTTACCACCTCTGTTCAGCTTTCCCCGTATTCTTCTATAGCCACTCTTACGTCCAGTCATCCTTCCCCCATCATGTCTACCCCCACCCCCTCCCTATCTACGACCCTCCCCAGTCCCCAACTGCCCCCTGCTGATTCGCTGGATACCGCCACTACTGCTCAGCCAGCCTCCTACGGCGCATCTGGCGCTACCACGGCCAATCAACCACCTTCAGTGTCGAGCTGTGTCCTTCGTGGCGTCGACCCTGCGATCTCTGAACAGGATCTACTTACCGATCTCCTCACGGCAGGGGTCCCGGCACGGCGCGTCTTCCGTATCTTCAACGTCCACGGTCCGACATGGTACGCCTTCAGCTTTCCACCAATGAAGACGTCAACCGCTTGCTCACCGATGGCGTACGTTTCCAATCATCCTTTTGTGTACCGTAGTATTTCTGTAGATTTTTTAAAATATTGTGTTTAATCAATATGATGGTGACGAAAATAATAATTATGATTTGGTTTTTTTGTCTCATTTAGAGGGATTTTATAAGTGATCTGGGGGGAATTTGGACTTAGGAGTTGGCAACACTGCTCTCCAGTGACTTGTAGGCTGATCTGAACCTCGCAGCAGTGAGGCTATCGATGGTGTTGAATGATATAAACGTGTGTGAACATTGTGAATTATGGCCACGTCGTGTTGTATACCTGGTTGTATTTCAGTGTGTAAATTTCCTACTGTCTTGTTTCGGAAACAAAAGTGGATCATAGCCATCCATCGAACCGAATTCGTCCCTTCAGCAAGCTCAGTTGTGTGCATAAAACACTTCGACGAAGTTTCGTAATTAGGGACGATTCTGTTAAAAGACCCGATGAGTCTATTTTAACTGTAAAACCTAACCATTTAAAACTCTCAAACGACGCTATTCCTAAGTTTGAAAATGTGCCTGCCTGTGTCTAAAAATCTTCCAACACCGAGCAAAAATCCTATTCAAAGACAAGAAGAAATTGAAAAACGGGAAGAGGAAGGAAAAAAGAAAGCTGAGGAAGAATATGACAGGATCAAGGACTTCGATAACGTTCAGGGTAATTTCAGTATTAAACGCAAATTAGATTTGGACAAAGTTTTCGTCAATTTTAACAGCCAAAGTCTCTGTATTTTCAAAATGTATATGACTGAGGAAAATATTCCGAAAATTGGTACTTCCTTAACATTAAACGAGGCTCTTGATTTTAAAGCCATTAAAGATGATATTTTCATGAGTGATAACCCTGATATACGTGCATTAGGTGACGGGGGGCAAGATATTAAAATGGTCAAATTAGAAAAGTATTTATAACTTCCTGTTTAGACCTGCTTGTAACTCAAAAGTGACTGTCCACGACAAAATAGAAGTATAATTTTGTAAGGAACAGTTAAATATAGCCTTTGCAAAGAAAGTATCTTACTCCTGTATAATAATAACATGGTTCACTTCAATATTTTTTGCATTTCCTGGAGCTTAAAAGAAGATAAGACAGTCAACCTTTCTTACAATGCCTCACCCGAGTATTCACAGTCTTTTACTGCAAAACTAGGCACGGAAAATTCGGGTATTGATGATTCACATTGGAATTACTTGAAAAAGAAACTAAAATTGTTAAAGGAGCATGAAAGATTTTGTAACTTGTTGGATGGAGTCTACGTAAAATGTGAGCTGAACTATAAAGGAGGAAAGGTTTTATTTTGCCTGGTGTGAAAATGGGAAACTACGGAAAACCATCTTAAGGGCTGCCGACAGTAGGATTCGAACCCTCTAGCTCCCGATGCAAGTTCACAGCCGCACGCCCCTAACCGCACGGCCAAATCTCCCAGTAGGAGCAAAGGTAGAGGGAGTTGCTTTTAGTAGTAAAAACGGAGAAAATAACACTACATTAGCTACAACTGCACAAACGTGTATGTTGTCATCCAATCTTTAATAAAATAAAGACGTTGTTGATTTGTTTCCATGTAAGAACCTAACGTGACATTTCTTAGACGAACTAACTTTGCAAGTCTTTAAAGTATTAACAGATAGGCCTATAGCTTATAAGGTAGCATGCATAATTTCTAATAATAACAGTGTTAGTAGGAACATGATTGAAAAGCTGTGCAAAAGCAATTTACAAATCACTTTTCAAAACCCATTTGACGAAACACAAAAAATAAATAATTGTTTGATCATCATCATCATCATCTGTTTACCCTCCAGGGTCGGCTTTTCCCTCGGACACAGCGAGGGATCCCACCTCTACCACCTCAAGGGCAGTGTCCTGGAGCTTCAGACTCTTGGTCAGGGATACAACTGGGGAGAATGACCAGTACCTCGCCCAGGCGGCCTCACCTGCTATGCTGAACAGGGGCCTTGTGGAGGGATGGGAAGATTGGAAGGGATAGGCAAGGAAGAGGGAAGGAAGCGGCCGTGGCCTTAAATTAGGTACCATCCCGGCATTCGCCTGGAGGAGAAGTGGGAAACCACGGAAAACCACTTCCAGGATGGCTGAGGTGGGAATCGAACCCACCTCTACTCAGTTGACCTCCCGAGGCTGAGTGGACCCCGTTCCAGACCTCGTACCACTTTTCAAATTTCGTGGCAGAGCCGGGAATCGAACCCGGGCCTCCGGGTGTGGCAGCTAATCACGCTAACCACTACACCACAGAGGCGGACTGTTTGATACTGGTCATTTATTTAAAATCTTAATAAATAACTGGCTTACTCAAGCTGACAACTTATCCTGACTTTGACAACCCTGAGTCAGACAGTAAAATGTCTATCTGATTCTATCTAGTGCGGCCTTGGCTTGCTCCTGCCCTGGACCAAAAGGTGTTGTACCAGACTCTTTTAGAGCTACAAAATGTAAACCTGAATACTAATGTTTTTACATGAGGATTCTCAGAGAAAAATTCTGATTTCGCTTGTCAACAGTGTTCTGGAAAACGAAAACGTGATGTTTAAAACATGCAGTGATTAAATAAATAGTTTTAAACATTTCGTTGAAAAATGTATATACATCTTTTTTAATATATTATTGAATAACAATAGAAAAGTTAGCGTAGACAAACTCATGGCTAAGAAGAAGAAATCCTTAGGAAAATAAAAATAATGTATAAACTGAAACCTTAGGAATTGTTAGGTAAGTTTTAAGTTGCAGCTTAATTTCTAAGAAAGGTTTCAGACTATTGTTGTGAATTGCCATCATGTATTTTCCTAGTAACATTAGAACTATTTGTATACGTATTATGCGTTCTAATCTTTTACATGATACCGTGTTCAATTACAAGTGACAGACGTCAGCATAATTTTACGTAAAGAACTGTACATATACTGCCCAACCAGTTTTCTCCCCGCATAAAACTCGTGTAGTATACAAGCCTAAATAAAGCCACAATTGAAGGAGTGTTTAATTATATCGTTAAGGTTGAATAAATGAACAATATCATGGTGAAAGTGAGAGCTGGCCCTACACTGCCATGCTGAACGCCAGCCACTCTCGTGACATCACGGTCGGAGCCTATCTAGTGCGGCCTTGCTTCATGCGAACCGAGACCGGTGTTCGGAGTCGATGGAGTCGACGCTCTCGATTTCAGGCTTCAGTCGCGCCCATCCCTAGTGATGGGCTACCGACAGAATCGCGTAATGTGCTCTTAGAATAGTTATACTCGAGTCCAAGCATACTAGTGTCGCTATCTGTGGACACGTCTTAGAACTATGATCTATTGTACTGGAGTGCACGGCATTCAGGGTTCCCCACAGAATATTTTTGTGTTGTGGACTGCAGCATGTTTTCTGCTAATGATTGGTTTTGTTGAGTCATCGGCCGTTAATAATTTGATTGTTAGGATTATTATTATCATCACAGGCTCTAAAATTTATGACTTCCAAACAAACTGTCAACTCGAAAGATAGACAAGTAGGACCGAAGATGAGCGTGGGATGGTGACAGTTTCCCCACTGTGTCCCCACCTTCTCTAATGCCGATAACGGCAGCGTTCTAATGTTATTATTATTATTATTATTATTATTATTATTATTATTATTATTATTATTATTATTATTGTGCAGCCTGGAAGTAGCCACCAGGGAATTGTTTATAGCTATAAAATATTATTCCCGCGACGTCCTTGTAGAAAACTTGTACCGGTAATAATATTGTGCGAAATAATGACAATATTAAACTTACTGCCAGAGAAATTTATTTCAAAGATACATGTGTAGGGCTTGAAAAAACGTATATGTGCTGTAGTATAGTTGGGGACAAAACATGACGGCCTCAGTTCCTAGAAGCGAGCTGCAAGCCAGTAGTCAATCACACCCAGCACTCTGCTGAGTTAACGAGTTGTAAGTGACCCTTGTTTGTTTTGCAGAGGCTCCCAAATCACTTTCTTCCTCACTCACTGTAGTATTTACCCTTTCTTCGTGTAGACTGCAGTAGTCGACTTGGCAACTCTGGCTGCAGTAGAGGTAGTAAATCCTATAAGTCGCTAATAAGACACCGAGCTCCCGCTGGAAGGTAGTGGTGTGAGGCGAGGTCGTTATGATTTGTCCCCAACTATATCATTTATTGGTATTGTATTCACGCAGTCTGCATAAATAACATGCAAATCTCATCTGACTCGTATTAGATTAAATCACATTCATTCACTGGCCATTTGCTAATACCTGTAATTGTATATTTCATCAGACAATTAACACACAAAGGATTCGGTTCATATCTATATATATATATAAAATAAGAGTTTTGTCTGAACAATGCTCAGAATTTAAAAAGGATGGTATATCTGTATCAGTCGTGCCCACAGTAACAAGGAAATGCACGTTTTACTTTTCCGTGATTTCTGTCTGTCTGTCTGTCTGTCTGTCTGTCTGTCTGTATGTATGTATGTAGGTCTATGTATGTACACGCATCATTAAAAAAGGGCTGAAGAGAATTTAATTAAAATCGGTATGCAAAGTCGGGGAATAAGTCGCTACAATCTAGGCCATAAATAATTTTATTCACGCTGACTGAAATGGTAGTTTAGGGGAAGGCCTAAAATTTAATTCTCAAATAGTTATGTTATTAGTGGTCGTATCTGAATGAAAATCGGTATACAAAGTCGGGAAATAAGTCTCTATAATCTAGGTCATAAATAGGTTTACTCACGCTGAGTGAAATGGTAGTTTAGGGGAAGGCCTAAAATTTAGTTCTCAAATATTTGTTATTAATTGTCGTATCTTAACGAAAATCGGTAGGGCAAGTCGGTGAATAAGTCGCTGCAATCTAGCCCATAAATAATTGTATTCACGCTGAGAAAAATGATAGTTTAAGGGAGGGCCTACAATGGAATTCTCAAATATTTATGTTATTAATGGTCCTATCTTAATGAAAATCGGTATGAAAAGTCGGGGAATAAGTCGCTATAACCTAGGCCATAAATAATTTTATTCACGCTGAATGAAATTGTAGTTTAGGGGAAGGCCTAAAATTTAATTCGCAAATAATGATGTTTTTCAGTGGTCGTATCGATAAATACTACATAACTAAAGTTATACAGTATTATATTTCCGATCATTTATGTCTTATACATTGTTACCATACCGGCTATGATCAGAGATATTCATGAATTTGGATTTTTGTTACTAAGTCCTTATCAGCGCCGAGTCACGAGAAAATGGGTAAACAGGATTTAATGAAAATTGGTATGTAAATTCGGAGAATAAGGAACTACAGTCTACGTTATAAATAATTTTATAAGACGCCCTAATATTACAGAGTCCAAAGAAAACTAAATGTGAAGGCCTTGACCAGCAACGGATCTACAGTATATATTTTTGTTGCTGTAGGAAGAAAAATATTGATATTAATCGACTTGGAGAAAAGCAGAGCACAAAATATTTATTTTAAGTAATAGATTGTTTTATGTAATACACCACAAAATTGATTTTCTGTTATTAAACTACGTTAACATTGTTTACAAAACTATCTTTGTCAATCCCACGATGGTGACGTAATTGCCCTTCAGGCATTCTCACACTGATTTCATGTACTGCATTCAGGTGTTTTAGCATGGTGTTTGTACTGCTGTTATAACTTAGAGTGTTTTTAACATAAAGCTTTTTTGAGAACAGTTTCAGAGACATGGCCGATCTCTTCCTACTTGTCATTGTTGATGTTTACGGCACTGCGTACATTCGCTCAACTTCTAAAGACTGCAATTGCAATACACTCGGTTTTGTTCCTTTGCACAGTCGTGTGTTGCAACGATAAACGTCAAAACGGAGGGTATACTTTGTTCATTGCGTTCCATCAGCTGTTTAGCTGGAACAGAATGACGTTCTGTCTGATGATTTGCTGCGTGTACATACATCACATTCTGGACGCCCAAACTTAATTCCCTACATTATATCTAATGAAAGTATGTTGTGGATACAAACTATTCACTTGTTCCCCGGACGATTGTAGTCTTTGGCGCGGTTAGTAATAGGCTATGGTTACAATAAGTCTGTCATACTACAGATCATGTTATGGCATAATGGCTACCTGAGATCTAACTTTCCAGTAGCGAAGCAACACAATGTGTGCAGAAAGACCGTTTATAAAAATAACACGTGTTTAAAATACACTACATAAAACATATATACCGTGACAGTGATTTATAATAATAATAATAATAATAATAATAATAATAATAATAATAATAATAATAATAATAATAATAATAATAATAATAATAATAATAATAATAATAATAATGTTATGAGTTTTACGTCAAATTTCGTACATTTTTATGGTTTTCGAAGATACCGAAGTGCCGGAATTTAGTCCCCAGGAGTTCTTTTACGTGCCAGTAATTCTACCGACACGAGGCTGACGTATCTGAGGACCTTCAAATACCACCGGATTAAACCATTATCGAACCTGCCAAGTTGAGCTCAGAAGGCCAGATAAGCTATATTATTAACATTAGAATAGATGGCATATTCAGTGGAGTGGGTGAGAGACGCTGTGAACGGATATTTTCATATTTTATTATGCGTATATAATTGTAGTATTATCGTTCTCAAGTCATCATCAAATTTAGATTATTTCTTTTGCTCATTCATTGTTTTTTTTTAAATATCGTACCGCGCTATAAAACCTCAGCGACCACTTGTACGCATGCTTCATCCATCCAAGAGCGGGCGAGAGAGCGAAAGTGTGACGTCATGCTGTCATCGAGTCTTCGCAAGCGAAACGAGTCCGAGCCTGGACTCGAAAGTGTCGAGTACCGCAATTCCAGGCATCACTCGCGTACATCACTACTTAGCAGTTGTTATTGATTAGCGGTTCTATCTATGCTATCTAGAGATGAGCTTAACCGATGCTTTACAATATCGGTGACAGGCGTATCTGTGACTTTTATCGGTGATCCTGTCACAGGTAGCACGACCACATGATTATCGTCATGGTCTCTCCTTGGTTGTGGGCGGCCAGTATGGAAATACTATACGGTAGTTGAATTTTTTTTTTTGGGCGGGGCGGCCCCCTAGAGAGTGACGCCCTCGCTCGGGCCGGGAGATGTGAAGAGAGCAGTACGGTGTGGCTGAATGAAGAAGATGGGTGAAGGGATGCGAATATTTATTGAGAAGATAAGATGGGGTCTCTTGGTTATGGAGATGGGAAGAAATGGTCGTTTACACGGGAGTGCTTAAATGGAAGTTGCGGGGAAGGGTGAGCTGGTGAAGTGTGGAGGCGATGTGATATAGTATAGTTGTGAGTTGTCGGAGATGTTCGAGTGTTGGCGGCGGTGGGAAGGAGATATTAATTGGGGGAGAAGGTGGACGGACGTTGTGGGGTGATTGAAAAGGAGGATGATCAGGCCGGGTGCGGCGACGTGGTGTGGTGAGGGGATATCTAGATTGTGGAGGGGAACGAGAGGGTTCGACTTTATGGAGACGACCGGAGATGGGGGCACCGGTGGCGATGAGATGGTCGACGGCTGTTGCGGTGGGTAGCTGTAGGCGCACTAAGTATGTTGGGCCGGTGGAGTTGAAGATCCGAAACGCCCTCCGAACTGGTATGGCGTGAAGGCGTAGCTGGTGTTGGACTTCTGTTACGGAGATGAGTGGGTAGATGCCGCGAACGACGCAACTGAAGACTGTGTTGGTATCTGATGTTGATGGCGATGATGCTGGTGGACGGGCGGCCAATGCTGATGCGGCCGGAGTTGACGGTGTCGTAGATGGTGGCTGTGCAGACGAAGAGACAGGTGGTGAACGGCGGCGCAGAAAGCGAGGAGGTGGTACACTGACCTGAGGAAAAGTTTGTGGCACGGAGAAAGATGTGGACATAAGTGGTGTCGGATGGGATGACGTAATAGTCGTCGTAGGGTGGGAGGAAAAGGTGAGGGCGGAAGTATTTGTGGTGGTCGTCATGGTTAAGCGTAGTAGGGAGGCTGACATCCAACTGGGAGTCGGCCTATATGCTGATTGAGGTCGGCGGAAGCTGTTGTTAGAGGTGAGAAGCCACCCGGCCGATCAAAAAACGCTGGAGATGCTGCTGCGAAGATATGTCCACGTACAGCGAGGTTTTTCAATCCGTGAGTTGATATTGTGATAAGTTATATCATCGGGCAGTATTTTTTCGGAAGATTCGGGACATTATAAGTGGGAAAAAATAATATTCACCTTTAAAATTTAATGTAAAGTTTTAATAATGCATAGGGAAAAGGTTGTTAACATGATATGCAATAAATTAACAAACGGAATGTAATTACCCATGTCGTGTCTCCAGTATACCAATTGCTTGCAGTAGGCTACTTAAATGTAGGTTTAAGAATAAAATAACTAACTTTTATGACGAGTGTTAATCATACAATATAATGTCATACAAGTACAACATACAATAATAATGTTATTTGTTTTACGTCCCACTAACTACTTTTTAAGGTCTTCGGAGACGCCGAGGTGAAGGAATTTAGTCCCGCAGGAGTTCATTTTACGTGCCAGTAAATCTACCGACACGAGGCTGTCGTATTTGAGCACCTTCAAATACCACCGGACTGAGCCAGGATCGAACCTGCCAAGTTGGGGTTAGAAGGCCAGCACCTTAACCGTCTGAGCCACTCAGCCCGGCAGTACAACATACAACAGGGGCTGATACTCAACCTTGAGGTTCGTTACAGAAACAATCTTAACTTTATTTATGTTATACACCTACATTACAATACCTAAGTGAAATGAAGATTGAAGAAAATAGAACTGAAAAACTAAGGCATATTATATTGATAGTTTCTTCGCTAACAACGAGTAAGAAATTGATGAACTTAATACAAAGATTCCTCCCATATATATTTATCATTCAATACTGTGTTACAGTGTAAACTCTTGCACACTTCTTAAAGCTTACCGTATCACAGTTGCAAAGTACTGTAACAAACATTCATCAGCTTACAATTGGACACACTTAATGTTCTGCATGATAATTTAAGTCCTTCCACCAACCAGTTTTTCTCTTTATCTGTATACTAGCTGGTGGACCCGTGCTTCGCTACGGAATTCTACATTGTATACGGAATTCTAGTGTACACGTTGTGAGCAAGATTGTATTAAATTGCATAGCACTTAATGTTACCCTAGAAACGCGACGGGCAAGTCACCAAACATCTTTTCTCATATGAAGACTGAGTTAGGGAATTTTCACTGTAATGGTAGACCCGCTTGCATACCATCAGTCACAATCAGGTTGGAAAGTTTTCATTATAATGGAAGACACTCCCTCTTCACCTGCCTTTTTACATCCTCAGAAAGACTGTCTTGGTGGTTTTCCCAACTGAAATGAACATACATTACAATGACGTCAGTAGGAATGGCGCGATTAAAAGCAATGCTTTCATATGAAATACTCGATCAAATGAAACACCACACATTTACTCACTTTTAGCGAACAGGACTACACTGCCCATCTAACAGTCCAAAGTTCCAGAGCTGGAATGTCCAAGCCGCAGACAACCGTGATTAGTGAACATTCTTCGTCTTTTTTCGGTGGGGAAAGGGTCGGATAATGGAGACTCCCAGGGCAAAAACTATGCCCTTTTACTAATTTGTTTCTTAGGAGTACCCGATGAGTCGGAAAATATCAATTCACTACACTGGCGGCGGAAAAATCTATCTGACTTGGAGGCAAATTTGTCCTCCATGCCAGAGGAGAAACCCCCTCTTCACTGCTAATTTTGAATATAATGAATGTTGAATTTAATAAAAGTGAAGAGGAAGAAGCTTTTCTTAAGAAACGGCTCTTTTCAAGGTTGAATGTTGAGTTATTTAGTCAATTGTGGTGCCATAATTTGGTATAGGCCTAATTTTTTTTTTTTTTTTGCTATTTGCTTTACGTGGCACCGACACAGTTATGTCTTATGGCGATGATGGGATAGGAAAGGCTTAGGAACGGGACGGAAGCGGCTGTGGCCTTAAGTAAGGTACAGCCCCATCATTTGCCTCGTGTGAAAATGGGAAAACCATCTTCGGGCTGGGATTCGTATCCACTATCTCCCGATAGCTACTGCAGCTATCGAGCTCGGTAAATTGTTATTCTAGACCAGGCCACACTACTACTACTACTACTACTACTACTACTACTACTACTACTAAATCAGCATCTGTCTTAAGTATGCACACTGCTCATTCAAAACAGCGCGTCAGAGTAGGGATCGAATAACTGGAATCCTATGAAGAATCAGTGCGTTACGTACCAGCTGTATCAGAAAATGTATGAACCAGTGGAATGGCATGCTAAAGAAGAAAGTTTTCTAACTCCCCGGCTATTTCCCGCCAATATTCAGTCAGGCTATTATACTCGCTACGCAGCAGTAATCCCATCTATCGGAGTTGAGAGGCAGCATAAGAGACAAATAATATCACAACAAACAATGGTCAATGTAATGTTATTGTTGATCAATGTTATGCGCTTTCGATATTGCAGGCCTTCACATTTAGTTTTCTTCCGACTTTCAAATACCACTCATCTTAGTCGGTACGGTAAAACTGAATAAAACATAAATGTCCGGAAATTGTATTCTCTGTAACTTTTGTTATGTAGTAGGACCAAAAACATAGGTATTTAAAAATTAAATTTTAGGCGCCTTCCCCTAAACTACAATATCATTCAGGGTGAATGCAATTGCTTATAGCTTAGACTGTAGTTTCTTATTCCTGGACTCTATATACCGATTTTCATCAAATTCTGTCAACCCATTTTATCGTGGCTCGGCGTCGAAAGCAAAAAAATTACAAATTCATGAATATCTGTGTTATCATAGCCGGTACGGTAAAACTGTATAACACACAAATAGTTGGAAATTTAATTCTATATAACTTTGGTTATGTAGTATTTATCGATTCGACCACTAATAGTAAATTTTATTTGAGAATGACATTTCAGGCCTTCCTCTTAACTACCATTTCATTCAGCGTGAATAAAATTATTTATAGAATAGATTATAGTGGCTCATTCTCCGACTTTGTATACCAGTTTTCAATGCGATAGGACTACTAATGACGTAAATTTTTAAGAATTAGGCCTTCCCCTAAACTACCACTTCACTTAGCGTGAATAAAATTATTTATAGCCTCGATTGTAGCGACTTATTCCCCGAATTTGCATACCGATTTTCATTAAATTCTCTTTAGCCGTTTTCTAGTGATGCGTGTACAGACAGACAGACAGAGAGACAGACAGACAGACAGACAGACAGACAGACAGACAGACAGACAGACAGACAGACAGACAGACAGACAGACAGACAGACAGACAGACAGAAATTACGTAAAAGTAAAAAGTGCATTTCCTGGTTGCTGTGAACATGACCGATACAGAAATACCATTCTTTTCAAATTCTGAGCAATGTACAGACAAAACTCTTATCTATATATATATAAAATAACTTGTCCTGACTGACTGACTGATTCATCATCGCCGAACCAAAACTGCTGGACATAAAGAAATGAAATTTTGAGGATACATTTATATTACAATGTAGGTGCTCGCTAAGGGAGGATTTTTGGATATTCCGTCGCTAAGGGGGTGAAAAGAGGGATGACTTTTTGAAATGGGTGTATCTATATTTTAAAAATTTTTAAAGTTTACAGGTCTAAAAATTGGTATTTAGAATCTCCTCTAAAAATAAACAAACACATATTTTTTTGTCTTCGGAAAAACCCAATAGAAGCGGGTGAAAAGGGGGTTGAATGCTTTTTATCAGGATACTTATATCTCAGAAACTGAAGATATTACAGACCTGAAAATTTGTATTTGGGATCTCCTATAAAAATAAAGAAACACGTATTTTTGTTTTCGGAAAATCCAAATAATGAAGGGTGAAAAGGGGGTTGAATTTTTAAAATGAGTGTATCTATATCTCAAAACTTTAAAAGTTTACAGATGCAAAAATTGGTACTTAAACTCTCCTTTAAATATAAAGAAACACGTATTTTTGTTTTCGAAAAACCCCAATAGGAGGGGGTGAAAAGGGGTGAACAGGGGTGAAAAAGTGGTTGAATGCCTTTAATTAGGATGCTTATATCACAGAAACCTAAGATATTACAGACCTGAAAATTTGTATTTGGGATCTCCTATAAAAAGAAATAAACGCGTATTTTTTGTTTATGGAAAATCCAGTTAATGGGGGTTGAAAATAGGGGTGATTTAAAAAAATGAGTGTATCTAAATCTCAAAACTTTAAAAGTTTACAGAGGTAAAAGTTGGTATTTAGAATCTCCTTTAAAAATACAGAAACAAGTATTATTTGCTTTCGGAAAATCCCAATAGGAGGGCTCAAAAAGGGTGAAGAAGGGGTTGAATACCTTTAATGAGGATACCTAATCTCAGAAACGGAAGATATTACACACCTGAAAATTGGCATTTGGGATCTCATTTAAAAACAAAGAAACACGTATATTTTGTTTTTGGAAAATCCAATTAATGGGGGTTAAACGGGAGTGACAAATTGGGGTGAATTGTTAGAAAGATTATAACTACAGTGTATCTCAGAAACGTAAAATACTACAGACGTAAAAATTGGTATTTGGAATCTCCTATAAAAGTAAAGAAACATAGGTGATTTGGTTTTGGAAACTCCACTTAAGGGGAACTAAATCGGGGGGGAAATTTTAAAATCAGCATTTCTACAGTATATCTCAAAAAGTAACATGTTACAGAAGTGAAAAATGATAATTTTATCTCTATTGCAAATAAAAGCAACATGCATTTTTTTGTTTTTGGAAAAAACACTTGGGTGGGTGGTGGGAGGTAAAAGTGAATGAAAAAGGGGTTGAATTCTTTTAATTAGGATACTGATATCTCAAAAACTGAAGATGCTACAGACGTGAAATTTGGTATTCGAAATCCCCTTTAAAAATACGTAGAAATACGTAGTGTTTGTATTCGGAAATCCACTATAAGGGGGGGGGGGGAGGGAAATTGAAAACATTGTTGAAATATTTGTATGAAAATACTATTATCTCAAAAAGGAAAGATTTTGCAGACGTGAACACTGGTATTTGGAATCTGATTTAAAAATAAAGATAGATGTACAGTATTCTCGGATAATCCAATGAAGGGGGGGGGCGGAGGTGAAAGAATTGACAAATTAATTGAATTAATTGTATGTGGATACGTACATCTAATAAGAACTAAAGTTGTTACAGACGTGAAAATTGGTATTTGTATCTCTTTTAAATACAAAGAAAAACGCGCTTTGGGGGGGGGGGGGGAATCATCTTGGGAGGCGGGGGTGAAAAGGAGTTGAATTCCGTTTATGAGGACACATATCTCAAAAACTGAAGATGTTAGAGTCGTGATAATTGGTATTTAGAAGACCCTTTACTATTAAAGAAACAAGTACTTTTTGCCGGAAAATTCACTTCGGGCGGGGGGGGGGGGGGGTGAAAGGAAGTGAAAATATGAATTATTTTTATGTGGATAGCCATATCGCAAAACTGAAGGTAACAGGCGTGAACACTGGTATTTGGAATCTCCTTTAAACATAAAGAAACACGCCTTCTTTATTCTTTGGGGGGTGGGGGTAAATCCACTTAACGGCGGTGAGGTGAAAAATTAGTTGAGACCAATTGATTTTACTGTTCATTATGTACTTATTCTGATAATAAACCGACCATATTTAATATTTCCTGGGTTCGTCTTCAAGAGCCATCTTTTCCTTTGGAGAACTTAAAGTTAGTTTATAGTAGATTATCCTGGCATATAAATAAAAACTTTAACACATTTGAAATAAACGATAGGAATGATATTGACCGTGCAATTGTTCACATCTATAATAAGGTCAATAATGCACGGCAGTATGTCATTCGTATCGCCAGAAATCCTGCGCACTTGCCTACGCTCAACAATGGTGCTGGTCACATTGTCACGTTTGATCCATATTAGAAATACTTACAGGAAAAGATGGCAAAGATTTAGGGACCCAACTGACCGGGTTGAATACCTGGACCTAGCCCGGGAAGTACGAAATCGATTGCTGGAAAGAAAGATTTAAAAATGGGAGGAAATTCGCTGTCATCTCTCAGAAAACGAGTCAGATCACGAATTTCGGCGGATTGTATATAAAACGTTAAGCATTTAATTATAAATTTCAGTATAATACCGTAGCGAAGCACGGGTATCTTGCTAGTGAAGAATATTTCTGTAATGTGAGACGTATCTCTCAACATCACATGAAGTAGTACTTTCCGCCCTCGATTTCATTGCAGGACCCTATGAATCTTTTCCCTGATAGCGGCTACATTTGCAGAAGTTTGCTGAAGACTTCCCAAGAGATGTGGCTTTTAATTTTAAGCTGCCCACATGCATTGGGCGGAACTTGAGGAGCCAGTGATTATGCCATTTGGCTATCACGTCCCTTGACACAATCCTAATGGACTCCAAAAGGGCCACGCCACTTCTCTCCAACTGGATGAAGGCTCCAGGCAGCTTACTCAATTGCCTTCAGGAACGCCAAATCTGATCGAACCGATGGGCAGGACGTGACTTTCTTGACTTCTTATATAGACTGCATTCTCATCGTCCATGGCCTAAAACTATATAGCGCTGCAACAAATTGCCACGAAATGTGAACTTTGTTCTCAATTACGAAGAGATAAAACGGACTTCCTTACTTCACGCTTCCAGTGGTAGTGAAGTTGGGATCTCCAGTGATCCACTGCTTTAGCAAGTGGGACTTGGAAGATTTTTATGTATGCATTGCCAAACACACTTCTTCACAGCCACCGATTACCGAGATGTTAAGGCCCCTTTAAAAACATAATCATCATCACTTCTTCAGAGTAGATCTCAACACGATCTCAAGACAGTGTCCAAGACTTACACCGTGAGGGAGGTAGGAAATGTGGATGTGTACAACATAGTTTGAGGATGATTAGTTCTCGCATATCATCTTAGGAGGTGGGAGGCTTCGTGGTCAAATTGTTCCTTGTTTGCCCTTAAGTAAATTTCCCCAAGCGCTATTTCTAGAGTCCGCCTATGTGGTGTAGTGGTTAGCATGATTAGCTGCCACCCACCCCAGGAGGTCCGGGTTCGATTCCCGGCTCTATCACGAAATTTGAAAAGTTGTATGAGGGCTGGAATGGGGTCCACTCAGCCTCGGGAGGTCAACTGAGTATAGAGGGGTTCTATTCCCACCTTAGCCATCCTGGAAGTGGTTTCCTGTGATTTACCACTTCTCCTCCAGGTAAATGCCGGGATGGTACCTAACTTAAGGGCACGGCCGCCTCCTTCCGTCATCCTTGTCTATCCCTTCCAATCTTCCCATCCCCCCGCAAGGCCCAGTTCAGCACAGCAAGTGGGGCCGCCTGGGCAAAGGTACTGGTCATCCTCCCCAGCTGTATCCCACCCCGACCCGACGTCTCACGCTCCACGCCACTGCCCTTGAGGCGGTAGAGGTGGGATCCCTCGCTGAGTCCGAAGGAAAAACCAACCCTGGAGGGTAAACGGATTAAGAAAGAAAGAAAAATAGAAAGTAAGAAAGAAAAAAGAAAGAAATATATTTCTGGAGAATTCTGAGAATTCTCCTTAATGTTAGTGGGCTAAACAGATGTTGAGAAACGAGAAATTAAATCTTTTGAGCACACCGGTTAGAATATAATGAAATGAAAGAAAAACGCACTCTTTAAATGATTGCAAAAAAGGGCATTAATGTGTCCGTGCGACTTAAAGCCAATAGTAAAATAAGGCATTAACTATGCAATTTACGTTCGCAGTGACATTCTCGCACAGCTATGATGTAGTGTGATGCAATGTAGGTGGATCGCTCATACCGATCTCATGTGTTGATGTTTGTGAGAGCTATTCAGCTCCCGTGAAATGTAACGGTCACCAATCCACGCGGATTTTAGGCCTATATTGCTTAACAAAGAAATCTCCGATTACGAGTTATTGTATGAAATTATGAAAGGGAGTGGAATAGAGTCGCTAAGCTCAGTGTATCACGTGGTGGAGCAGAGGATGTAAACCACTGTATAGTTTAGACGTTAGTCTGGTAGTACAGTGTAGTCCAGTTAGCGTAAAGCGGGAGAGAGACGCCTCAAAAAACAAGTAAATACGACATTAAAGCATTGTTTGGACTTCTATACCATACTGGTACACTGCGAGCGCGCGTCCTCACGGATTAACTAGGTCAGAAGTTATAGGTCTGTCACTGATGGAAAATTGTACCAGGTTATTATATTTTTAATAAAAATCTCCTGAAAAATTCAAAGTATTAAGATTTCTTACATATTTCACTGTATTTATTTATTTAATTTATTTATTTATACTTATTTACTCCATCGCATTTCAATAGTTGCCTGAGATCCATAGGTCTACATTATTTCTAACTGGCAGCACTCAACTCTACTTAATGCAGTGGGGACCCCTCTTTCCCAGAAGGGCTTCACTTCCCCTCAGCGGAACTTCCTTCGTTGAGCCACTATACCGCCGCGACAGTTCCCCACACACTGCAAGTAGTAACATAATATTGTACACACAAAGCATACATGCATTACTTACGAATCTTGTTTATCTGCGAAACGTTGCGTAGAACGAATTCGGTGAGGTCTCTCACACACTGTTAAAGATGGGAACGGCGTACTGAAAGTGTTGCGCTCCGTCTCGACGCTGAAGCTGATAGCATTGGTACGGAAGGCGTCCCAAGAAGAATGTATGAGATACAGGGCTGCCCACCATGCAAACAAACACCAACCAAACCAGAATAGTCTGTAAAAAAGCAAATGGAATTCCATATTTCATTAACGTTGTTGAAAACGAATCAGTTTTGAAATTGCATGTGTTCTATTATTTTCATTCAGATCGCCTATAGAGCGTCAGATTCTACCAAAATGCTTTCAGTCCGTGAAGTTCCAAAACGACATTCATTTCTGAAGGAAACACATACACCAATCCACATTCATCACCCGCAATAAAAGCAGAAATTTGATTAACCATTGTACCACCCCCTCTCGCGGTAAACACTAGGAGATAGCCGTATACGAGAGAGAGAGAGAGAGAGAGAGAGAGAGAGAGAGAGAGAGAGAGAGAGAGAGAGATAAATTCATCGAAAATTTACGAAGCAGTGGAAACGACTAAATAATAGTAGACTCGGCCGGAGAACACAGAAAACAGCCTGGAGCTGAACCCACGTCTCCTATCATACGCTATAGGTATACATGGAGAGCTACTGTTCCAAATAAGAAAGAAAGGGTAAAAGGAATGATATTTATTCAACGAAAAAAATAGAAATATACCGTATGTGTAGGTCTCAGAAATAAAGGGAGAATTAAAGATTTTTTTGCAATTTGTTTTACGTCGCACCGCCACAGGTAGGTCTTATGGCGACGATGGGATAGGAAAGGGCTAGGAGTGGGGAAGGAAGTGGCCTTGACCTAAATTAAGGTACATCCCCAGCATTTGCCTGGTGTGAAAATGGAAAACTACGGGAAACCATCTTCAGGGCTGCCGACAGTGTGGTTCAAACCCACTCTCTCCCGGATGCGAGCTCAAAGCTGCGCGCCCCTAACCGCACGGCCAACTACCCCGATTAATTAAGGATCAAATTGGTACTCACACGCATATGTACAGCTTTAGGGTAATCAAAAATACCAACGTGTTGCAGAGGTATTAATAGCCGAGCAATCAGTGATTTCGATTGAATACATTTAACACACAGCTCCTTACAGTATGCCCCCCCCCCCCTTCCAACTGAACACACTTCAGTTAAATGCGAAGTAGTAACGCACATTTCTTGTTTGATGAAATGGCGTATGGCTTTTAGTGCCGGGAGTGTCCGAGGACATGTTCGGCACGCCAGATGCAGGTCTTTTTGATTTGACTCCCGTAGGCGACCTGCGCGTCGTGATGAGGATGAAATAATGAGGAAGACGACACATACACCCAGCCCCCGTGCCAGGAAAATTAACCAATTATGGTTAAATTCCCGAACCTGCCGGGAATCGAACTCGGGACCCCGGTGGCCAAAGGCCAGCACACTAACCATTTAGCCATGGAGCCGGACTTCTTGTTTGATTACTTGACCCAAACGAACGGGCCGAAGTATTTTTACGCCCAAGCAAGAGAATTAAACCATTGTTACACCCACACAGAATACTATAGAGCACGGAAAATAAACAGGGCTGACGAAAAGAAGGGATGAAGGGACGAAGATAACAAAGAGCGCGGCGGGCGAATGGAGAAAGGAAATTTTCACCACAATAAACATGAAGTTGCCATAGCTATCCCTAGGAAATCATGAATTTAAAAAGTGAAAAATCCCCCGTCCGCCTCTGTGGTGTAGTGGTTATTGCGATTAGCTGCCACTCCCGAAGGCCCGGGTTCGATTCCCGGCTCTGCCACGAAATTTGAAAAGTGGTACGAGGGCTGGAACTGGGTCCACTCAGCCTCGGGAGGTGAACTGAGTAGAGGAGGGTTCGATTCCCACCACAGCCATCCTGGAAGTGGTTTTACGTGGTTTCCCACTTCTCCTCCAGGCAAATGCCGGGATGGTACCTAACTTACGGCCACGGCCGCTTCCTTCCCTCTTCCTTGTCTAACCCTTCCAATCTTCCCATCCCCCACAAGGCCCCTGTTCAGCATAGCAGGTGAGGCCGCCTGGGCGAGGTACAGTTGTCCCGCCAGACCCAGAGTCTGAAGCTCCAGGACACTGCCCTTGAGGCGGTAGAGGTGGGATCCCTCGCTGAGTCTGAGGGGAAACCAACCCCTGGAGGGTAAAGAGATTAAGAAAGGAAGAAGAAAATCTGCCGAAAGATAACATATTAATGCGAAACAAGCAAATGCATGGAAAGGGGAAATGGGATGAAAATAACTCTCAAGCGGTAGATGGTATCCACTCATTCTCACAGCCACACGACCAGAGACCCCAATAGTAAGGCCTATTCTACACGAGCTCTTAAAACGCTGCTGTTAGTCCGCCTGCAACCGTGCCTTCGAACATCTCCTGGCTAATAAGACGGAAAGTTTCCATTGCGTCTACATGAGCGTTCTCACGGCGGGCTTAGTTGGTGTTTAAAAAGCTACAGGCGGTGGCAACGCCTTCGGAGGTTTTGTAACTGCTGGAGATAGGTACGCGAACCTATCTACACGAGAAAGTAACAGCCCGTTAAACAGCGTCCACACTGTATCTATCATATGCTGGAGTAATACCAGTACCGGCCGGCCTTTAACAACTCCCAGACGGTGTCCTCCCAAGAGAACGAAAATAGATTTTTTAAAATCTTCTCTCGACATTTCAAAGTCAAACATTGGGCTCTAATAATGCTAAAAAATTACATTTCATTGTAAAACTGTAAATTCTCATCAATAAGGAAGACTGTTCGACAATATCAAACTTAGGTGAGTGACTTTTAGCATGCAGTTCACCGGTAAATGTTTTCAAGTTGAGGACCTTGTGTTACGGACTCCCGAGCTTCCGTACGAGAATATAGTGATGTCGAGGGGGTTGAGATGTAAAGGGGAAATGCGCCGTTGGACGGTTTCGGGGGGAAGAAAGGTGTGGGAAGAGGCTTTAAGCTTGGCAGAGTCCGGGCAGTAAAGACGTCCTCATAAACCCTTCCACGAGCATGCGCCAGCCAAATCTCCATGGTTGCATATAATACAAATCATAATAATTCATGGCCTTATTTGCCCTATTATTTATATTTGAAGAAGAAGAAAAAAAAAAGAATTATATTAACATTTGAGACGAGGAATTTTGATTCAAATTACCAACATAAGTAACATGGGCCTCTGCATAGCCGTCTATTTTCATCCCGCGTTTTGTGAGGGTTGGCAGTGGTTAGTTTTCGCGCGGGGAACTTAAATGAGTAGGCTTGGGTGGCTTTGTGAGGATAAGGCGACGCCGTCTGCTAACAACCGTTGGCTTGCGACATAATTCGTACGGTATTTGCTTCTCCTTGCTGCCAAGCAACTCATTCTTAGGTAGGACGAAAGCGCGCTAGTGGTGCTAGTTATTACTGTACTCAGATGGCGACAAGTTGTATTCGTATAAGCAAGGATTTCTCAAGTTTTGAGTTCACAGGGATAGTGATAATTGATAATGATTGAAAAAATGAACACAAGCTCCCTGAGATTTATGTATTGCTTTATGATGTGTACGTAATTTCCACATCAGATTCTCAGTGATGGTATTTGTTACCGTGTTTTGGTGGATCAGCAGAGGTGAAAGAAGGTGCGGGCTGGAATGGGTCTAACTACAAGTCCGAAAGACGAATTAAAATGTAAATAAAGGTTATATTTTCAACAGATAACAAGATTTAACAATTTTTCACTAAGTGAAATAACAATGAATATTCAGGTACAATAATAATCTGTTTTGTTTTAAGACTAGTTGCCCTTCCTGACGCAAAACTGGCGGTATCTAGCCTCTTACATCATACACTATTGTTTTCGACCGGTTGCCCTTCCTGACGTCAAAGAACTCGGATTAAGAATCTGTTTTACAACTACTTGCACTTTCTAACACGAGAATCGGGGATTTACAGCTAGATGCACTTCTTAGATTTTAAATCGCTGTATCACGAACTATTGTTTTACAGCCGGACGCCCTTCCTGACGCAAAACTAAGATTTTAAATCGCAAGAATTTGTTTTAAGACTAGTTACCCTTCCTGACGCAAAACTGGCAGTATCTAGCCTCTTACATCATACACTATTGTTTTCGACCGTTTACCCTTCCTGACGTCAAAGAACTCGGATTAAGAATCTGTTTTACAACTAGATGCTCTTTTTAACACGAGAATCGGGGGTTTACAGCTAGATTCACTTCTTAGATTTTAAATCGCTGTATCACGAACTATTGTTTTACAGCCGGATGCCCTTCCTGACGCAAAACTAAGATTTTTAAATCGCAAGAATTTGTTTTAAGACTAGTTGCCCTTCCTGACGCAAAACTGGCAGTATCTATAGAGCATCCAGAGTTAAGAAAAGACTACAGGCCTTATGGGCCTGCTGCCTTCCACTGTTGCCATACTCGCTCACTCAGCGCGGCTCGGACACTGCTTGCGAAATACAGTCATGACATAAAATTATACAACGCTTGGTACAGCTGTTGCAAGACTAATAATAATATAAATGCCAGATTATCTCCAGTCATTAATGAAATTTCGTTTTGCCATAACGATTCTAAGGATAATAGCCCACTGACTGTATCATTCGAAATAGAGGAAGAGTTTGAACATGCAGGGATGCGAACTGCGAAATGATTGTCTTGTTTCTGATAACTGAGAAAGTTTCATGATCGTTGTTGCTTTAAGGGAGCGCAGTGCTGAGTCTATTAGCCCCCAGAAACATTTCATTATTAAGGCATATACTGTGTGGTTACAACACAGGAAGCTGACGGCGAGATATCTCTGTCTCGGTGATGTATCCTTCAGCTCATTTCAGTTAAATTTACTCGTAAGTGACAACAGATGCAAGGGCTTCATGTTTATCACAAAATACGATAACTTAAATATTCTTCCGCAACATAAAATACGGAATGCTGAATGACCTATTCGTATGATTTCTTAAAATCAGGTAGTTCGGAGTTGCTCTTTTTCGGAAGTGAGGATTGTGTTCTGAGTTGGCGGTTCATCTCTAAAATAGAATTCATGAACAGTGCGCCGTATTCCACTTCTGACAAAATCATGGTATTTAATGAGTCTGGAATTACTGCGAATTAACTGTTTCCTTTCCCGCTTCTTGCTGGGACTCTGGAGTGCCCTTCGCTGGCTTCCTTCCTTATTTTGAAGACGGAAGTCTTTGAAATTCCTAAAAACTTTGCGGCTTTATCTACTACCCAGTTTACACTTCGTCCTGGATGCTTTGTTTTCAAATATGAAAATGAATTAAGCACCATTTGCCGTTCCTTTCTCCTGACAACTTCGGTACTTATCCTTTTCACATGTTCAGCTATAATTTAAATGTATTACTCGCTGACTGATTATATAAAAAATACTAAACAGACAAAAACTATACACGATACACACAACCAAAAGCAATGCAATACACGAAAAATGAAACACAATAAATTATACTGTATTTATAACAAAACACTATGCGCCCCAGGAAGACGATCACTTCACTCTGCCGAATATCTCCCAATCACTGTAATGAGTGACACACACAAAAAGGGAAACATGCCGCGCTTACTTCACCAATGATGATTCGCAGTGGTTAAGCTGAGTTATTACACGTGTTGACTACTGTACACACTTCCGCACTACACGTTGAAATGTGGCGCGCAATGCGACAAGCATGGCCGGCTGTTCCGTGTACTGAACCGCATATACGGTATTTAAAAGGATAAACTCAAAGATATCAAAATGATTTTACGTCTTATGTAGTATTGTATGGCACAACCAATCCTTGTTTCATAAGAAAAAGTATACATTTTGATAGGAATTCATTATAATGTTTATATACATGTAGAACTAAAGTGGGTAATACCAACAGAAGTAAAAGCCCATAAGGCCTGTAGTCTTTTCTTAACGCTGGATGCTCTATAGCCTCTTACATCATACACTATTGTTTTCGACCGGTTGCCCTTCCTGACGTCAAAGAACTAGGATTAAGAATCTGTTTTGTTTTAAGACTAGTTGCCCTTCCTGACGCAAAACTGGCAGTATCTAGCCTCTTACATCATACACTATTGTTTTCGACCGGTTGCCCTTCCTGACGCCAAACAACTCGGATTAAGAATCTGTTTTACAACTACTTGCACTTTCTAACACGAGAATCGGGGATTTACAGCTAGATGCACTTCTTAGATTTTAAATCGCTGTATCACGAGCTATTGTTTTACAGCTGGATGCCCTTCCTGACGCAAAACTAAGATTTTAAATCGCAAGAATTTGTTTTAAGACTAGTTACCCTTCCTGACGCAAAACTGGCAGTATCTAGCCTCTTACATCATACACTATTGTTTTCGACCGGTTACCCTTCCTGACGTCAAAGAACTCGGATTAAGAATATGTTTTACAACTAGATGCTCTTTTTAACACGAGAATCGGGGTTTTACAGCTAGATGCACTTCTTAGATTTTAAATCGCTGTATCACGAACTATTGTTTTACAGCCGGATGCCCTTCCTGACGCAAAACTAAGATTTTTAAATCGCAAGAATTTGTTTTAAGACTAGTTGCCCTTCCTGACGCAAAACTGGCAGTATCTAGCCTCTTACATCATACACTATTGTTTTCGACCGGTTGCCCTTCCTGACGTCAAAGAACTAGGGTTAAGAATCTGTTTTACAACTAGATGCTCTTTTTAACACGAGAATCGGGGTTTTTCAGCTAGATGCACTTCTTAGATTTTAAATCGCTGTATCACGAACTATTGTTTTACAGCCGGATGCCCTTCCTGACGCAAAACTAAGATTTTAAATCACAAGAATTTGTTTTAAGACTAGTTGCCCTTCCTGACGCAAAACTGGCAGTATCTAGCCTCTTACATCATACACTATTGTTTTCGGCCGGTTGCCCTTCCTGACGTCAAAGAACTCGGATTAAGAATCTGTTTTACAACTAGATGCTCTTTTTAACACGAGAATCAGTTATCTACAGCTAGATGCTCGCCGGATGCCCTTCCTGACGGCATAAGTTGTCAGGATTTGAATCGCGGTATCCATCATTGTGTCTGACTTGCGTGTATGCAAGCTCACGCGTATTTTTTTGCTGAGATATCATGCTACTTCCGTTCGCCAGCTAGAGCGGAAACTCGCAGTACTGCGTCTATTTCGTCTTACAACTTGGAGGAGACAACATGTGTACATATAATTTATGATCTTTCATCCCCCTTATTTTTTTAAAAAAAACATGTAAGTATGTAGTATCTCGGAACATTCTTATCCGTGTGTGTGTGTGTTTCGAGAAAAAAAGAGTAACGTGTATCAGTGTTCTAGTCGTGTTGCAATTACTAAGCGAGTGACCCGAGCGAGTTGGCTACGCAGTGTGCTTTCTTGATTTTCGTATGACATATATCAGTGTATTTGCAACTACTAAGCGTCTTAGCAGTGTGATGAACGAGTTAGCTACGCGGTATAGATTTTTTTATTTTCGTATTAAGCAAATCATTTGAAGTGTTGCCGAGTTAGCTATGCGATATGTGCACAGTGTGTTTTTGATTTTCATACTAGGTAAGTGATAGGCGAGATAGCTATGTGATATGTGCACAGTGTGTTTTTTTGATTTTTACACTAGGTAAATCATTGAAGTTGTACTTTTGCTCTGAACACATCAAACAATGTTCTTACAGTGTTCGATTCTAGTCTTGCTATGTTTCAATCTAATTTTCTTAGAACAAAGGCATCCCCTAACATGTTGTATCGGATCACATGTTAAGGTTAACGACATCGAGTGCAGTGTTCGATTCTAGTCTTGTTATGTTTCAATCTGATCTTCTTAGAACAAAGGTATCCCCTAACATGTTGTACAGTGTTCGGTTCTACTTGTTTAGTGATCTGAACACATCAATCAATGTTCTGATCACATGTTGTATCGAGTGCAGTGTTCAATTCTAGTCTTGTTATGTTTCAATCTGATCTTCTTAGAACAAAGGTATCCCCTAACATGTTGTACAGTGTTCGGTTCTAGTCTTGTTATGTTTCAATCTAATTTTCTTAGAACAAAGGTATCCCCTGACATGTTGTACAGTGTTCGGTTCTACTTGTTTAGTGATCTGAACACATCGATCAATGTTCTGATCACATGTTAAGGTTAACGACATCGAGTGTAGTGTTCGATTCTAGTCTTGTTATTTTGCAATCTAATTTTCTTAGATCAAAGGTATCCCCTAACATGTTGTACAGTGTTCGGTTCTACTTGTTTAGTGATCTGAACACATCAATCAATGTTCTGATCACATGTTAAGGTTAACGACATCGAGTGCAGTGTTCGATTCTAGTCTTGTTATGTTTCAATCTGATCTTCTTAGAACAAAGGTATCCCCTAACATGTTGTACAGCGTTCGATTCTACTTATGTAGTGTTCTGAACACACCAGACAATGCTTTAATCACATGTTGAAGTTAACGACATCGAGTGCAGTGTTCGATTCAAGTCTTGTTATGTTTCTTTCGTAATCCGCAAGTCTAAACATGCATATCGCTGCACACTCTTGCCTTCGCGATGCGTGTTCGATAAAGTTATGCCTTGACAGAGGAGGAGGCGGAGGTGGTAGGGGAGGAGGAGGAGGAGGAAGAGCAGGAGGTAGAGGAGGTGTCGTATAATCTCCTTCAAGATAGTAGATGAGAGGTTTGGTTAGCGAATGCACTAATGTTTAATGATGATAGCTAACGGAATTTCAAATTATCCGTCACCACAATTCAAAGGGATAGCAGCACGGTGCTCTGTTGATTAAAGATGGCATCTAGATAGAATTTCAAATTGCCGTCACCACATGTTAAATGTATGTAGCTAGAGATAGCAGCACGATGCTCTGTTGAATAAAGATGGCGGATGATAGCTAACGGAAGGTTTTTTATTTTCAAATTATCCGCCACCACATGTTAAATGTATGTAGCTAAAGATAGCAGTACGAAGCTTTGTTGATTAAAGATGACGGATGACAAGTAACAGAACTTTTCAAATTGCCCACTACTACAGAGAACAGCACGGCGCTCTGTAGATTAAAGATGGTGGATGACAGCTGAAGAAATTACCCGCATGATAGCAGCACAGTGCTCTATTGATTAAATATGGCGGATGATAGCTGTCAAAAAAGCACGTGGCTTTGTTTACTAAACAAGAGCACGTGGAATTTGCCGCCACCACATTTCAAAGGTATCTAGCTAAAGATGGCAGCACGGTGCTCTCTTGATTAAAGATGGCGGATGACAGCTGTCAAAAAGCACGTAGAATTTGCCACCGGCATAAAGAGGGCAGCACGGTGCTCTCTGGCGGTTGAAAGCTGTCAGAAAAGCACATGGGTTTGTTTCCAAACAAGAGCGTGTAGAATTTACCACCACCACATAGAGGGCAGCACGGTGCTCTCTAGATTAAAGATGGCGGATGATAGCTGATAAAAAGCGCATAGGTTTGTTTCCAAACAGGAGCATAAAGAATTTTTCAATTTGCCGCCACTACATTTCAAAGGTATCTAGCTAAAGAGTGCAGCACTGAGGTTTGCGATGCAAGATGGCGGATGACAGCTGTGACGTACCACATTTCAAAGGTAAGTAGCTAAAGAGGGCAGCACGGTGCTCTCTGGATTAAGGATAGCGGTTGACAGCTGCACGTGGCTTTGTTTCCAAACAAGAGCACGTGGAATTTGCCGCCACTACATTTCAAAGGTATCTAGCTAAAGAGTGCAGCACTGAGGTTTGCGATGCAATATGGCGGATGACAGCTGTGACGTACCACATTTCAAAGGTAAGTAGCTAAAGAGGGCAGCACGGTGCTCTATGGATTAAATATGGCGGATGACAGCTGTCAAAAAAGCACGTGGCTTTGTTTCCAAACAAGAGCATAAAGAATTTGCCACCACTACATTTCAAAGGTATCTAGCTAAAGAGTGCAGCACTGAGGTTTCGGATGCAAGATGGCGGATGACAGCTGTGACGTACCACATTTCAAAGGTAAGTAGCTAAAGAGGGCAGCACTGTGCTCTATGGATTAAAGATGGCGGATGACAGCTGCACGTGGATTTGTTTATCTCACGCTAGTGAGGTTAAGTTGGTAGCACGAAGGTTTAGGCCCGCCAAGATGGCAGCACTGCCGATGACAGGTGACGAATTTTACATCTACTACGATAAAGAGGGCAGCACAGTGCTCTGTAGTTTAAAGATGGCGGATGACAGCTGTCAAAAAAAGCACGTGGCTTTGTTTACCACGCGCTAGTTAGGTTAAGTTGGTACTACTGAGGTTTAGGCCCGTCAAGATGGCAGTACTGAGGTTAGCGATGCGTTGTTGTCTGTCAAAAAGCACGTGGCTGTCAAAAAACACGTGGCTTTGTTTATCTCGCGCTAGTTATGTTAAGTTGGCACTACTGAGGTTTAGCCCCGTCAAGATGGCAGTACTGAGGTTAGCGATGCGTTGTTGTCGATGACAGCTGTCAAAAAGCACGTGGCTTTGTTTACAAATTCAAATTTCCCGCGGATGGTGGAGGAGGCCTCTGGGAGGCCTCTGGCTGTGGTGGTGGTGGAGGAGGCATCTGGGAGGCCTCTGGCTGTGGTGGTGGTGGAGGTGGCCTCTGGCAGCCCGGTGGCGGTGGCGGCGCCAGAATCCCTGTATTAGGCTTCGGCCACAGTGCAGGCGGCGAGCGGAGCGTTGCGTTGTGTGGCGGCAAAGATAAGACTCAAACCTGCGTTAGCAAATGCATGTGGCCATAGTGCCAGCGGCGCGTCATTTTGGAGGGGAAGTTGGCTCAAGGACAACGCTGCCTGCCGCCACCCGCTCACTCCTGTTTGAGATTTCAGCTGCGCCGCTCGCAATGACTGTTCGTGAGTTAACAGGAGAGGAGATGAAAGTGTTAATTTCTGAAGTTCAAACCTGAACTTTCCTATGGAACGACAGAGAGAACAACTTCGAAAACCTAACAGCGACAAGGGAAGCCTGGAAAGAGATTGGAACGATCTTAAATGTACCAGATAAATTCAGTTAAAAATTAATCACGGTTATGGACATAAACAATATTGTCTTTAATGTATTATTATTATTATTATTATTATTATTATTATTATTATTATTATTATTATTATTATTATTATTATTATTATTTTACGTCCTATTGTTATTGTTTAATTAATATTATTATCCTTTGTAATATATTGCCGATATGAAAACTTGTGTTCGTCATTACATCTGACTTTTATGGGTCTCTGGAAGTTGGTGACTTGCTTCTGCAATCGCGCTTTACGTTTTACAAAGAAGTCAAAAGGTTGAATGGACATAGAAGTTATATATTTCAAAAATCTTAGCAGGAAACCAATTCAGTTCTCCATATAAATGATAAAATTCCCCATGCATTTCACGTTATTTATTTACCTACTGGATGATTACGAAATTCTCTCTTAGTCCTGCGTCGAATTCTTCAGTTTAGATTTTAAAAATTCTAAAAGCAGAAACAAACGAGAAAATTGAAATTGTCATCATCTAATCACTACGTACAGGGGAGACGCCGCGCCGCTTACTGACTCTCGCTAGATGTCCACACAGGCGCTCTCTCTTCCCCACTCTTCAACTTTTCGACAGCGGCAACGCTCCGCTCGCCGCCTGCACTGTGGCCGAAGCCTTATACTACTATCGATGACCCTTTGAAAAGCGGCAACTCCATTGGTGACACCAAAGGGTATTCTTGTGAATTGATAGAGCTCCCCGCAGGCTTCAGATGCGGTGTACTGTTTATTTTCATCAATCAATGGGTTTTGGTGATACGCGCCACGAAGGTCCATCGTACCGAATATTACAAATTTGGTCACTTTGTTTACTATATTTCCGATTCTATGCAAGGAATATGGGTCCAATAATGTGAAGCTATTGATGGTTCGAGAATAATCAAATACCATTCTCTTCTTATGATTTACTTTCGCAACGACTAATGCTTGAGCTCTCCGAAGAATAAAGCTACGTTCGATGGTGTCTTCTCTTAAGAGTTGAGTCTCCTCCGCTTCTATGAGCTCGGCATCACTATTAGTGAGGCGGTGTGATTTGAAAGCGTTGGACTTTCAATCCTTTAGACTGGAAAACAATGAAGCTGGCCGGACATGGGCCACACCAAGGCTACAAATAGTTGGAGGGTTCATATCCCCGCGAAATAGTCCGGTTCAATCCCTAAATGGTTAACGTGCTGGCCTTTGGTCACAGGGATCCCGGGTTCGATTCCCGGCAGGGTCGGGAATTTGAACCATAATTGGTTAATTTCGCTGGCATGGAGGATGAGTGTAGGCTATGTGTCGTCTTCATCATCATTATTTCATCCTCATCACGACGCGCAGGTGACCTACGGGCGTCATATAAAAAGACCTGCATCTGGCGAGCCGAACTTGTCCTCGGACACTCCCGGCACTATAAGCCATACGCCAATGCATTTCATCTCCACGAAATACTAACTTGACAGTCGAATGCTTTCCTAGTTTATCGTGGCCAATGATGATATCAGAACAAAGATTAGGCAGAAGAGAATGTTCCACATTACTGTAGTATCCCGAGAGTAACGTTACATCGTCCAACGATACTTGATGAGTGAGAGTTTGAGGCCAGCGACACAGTGCCCAAAGTAGGTAGGATGAACACTCCTAATCTCTGTGCAGTCTTCTCGTTAATAGAACTTAGAGAGCTCACAGTATCCACCAAAGCTAGTACATGCTTTCCATTAATCATTGCGGCGAGCGTGCTCTTCTCTAATCCACCTGGAGTGGAAGCGAGCCCAATAGATCCGACAACCCCACCCGAATGCTCAGTTTTATGACTTCGAGGAGGGCCGGATTTGCATACTTAAAAATACCCCCGTTTACCTCATCTATGACAAGTGACGTTTCTGGCTGGACACATAGTAAGTACGCGTCTTTCATTCCCACCGACGGCACCTAATGTAGGGTCATGCACACCAAACTCAGTATGTACAGAGTTTTGATCTACCGTACTTTAAACGGGGCAGGATTTGAGTCTTTGACTGGTTGGAAAGGGACAGCATTAACAGTCGAAGGTGAGTAAAAGGACAGGGATTGTAGATGTGTCAGTTCAAGAGAACGAGTCAGATCATTAAACTTCTACTAAGGTTAAGGAGGATTTCTCTGGCAATCGTTGGCGGATGCCTGTAGGTTGTAGGCCGCTGATAAAGGCATCACGAATGAAGTCATCTCGATTTTTATCAGCTGTAACAGCCTTGAACTGACAATCCTTGCTCAAAAGCTTTGTGCCTGATGATATTGGTCGATTGATTCATCCAGTTGTTGCCGGCGAGTCGCTAACTTATGCCTTGTGCGAAAACCTCGTTAACTGGTTTTACGTAAATCCTTTCTAAGATAAAGATTGCATTGTTGTAAGACTAGCAATTATTCGCTTACTCATAGACTTCGGAATATATGTAGTTGACAAGGATATTTATTTTGATGACTTCAGTCGGTGGTAGATCTATATGTCTTTTCACGAGAGTTTAATCCTGATGTAAACAAGGTATGTCCACGCCTCCGCCAAAGAAAGAGTTGTGATTCGCTGAGCGTGTAGTACCGACCTCCACCCCGTCAACGTCTCGTGTTTGGATGTACAGGGCTGTGCATCACATACCGGTACGACAACAGTGCGAAGATCTGAACTTCTGAATAAACGACTAAACCTGGATTCTGTTCACTTAGTTTATTGAACACATTCTCAATGAGCGGTTTTCCTATTTTGTGCTTCACTACACGAGATGGTCCCACCTCTTGCTCCATTTCTCTTACTATGAATACCGACACTGGCTGCTGCTGCAAGATGCAACACCTTATCTGCACGCTGTACAGCTTGGGACTTTCCCTCTCTACGAGAAGACTTCCTGTATTACACCACCCCTTGTGCCTTCATTTCTCGGTATTTAATCACTATTTTATTTAAACAAAAGCATATACATATACCGGTATATTTGACAACCACATTTTAATTTGATTACGTACTCTTCCAAACTCTCTAAATGTAATAAACTAAAATAAAATAAAATTAATGCGACGTACTACTTTTCTATAGCTAAAGCTCATTCCACGTTAAGCAAACAGTATTGCTCTTATTGACCTACAAGTAGTGAACACACCCCCTCTTAGACACCCATAATTCCTCGTGATTAAGGGATATTATACTGTACTTTGTAATGTATTAAGAAAGGTAGAGAAAAAAGATGAGGCATTTTTGCCCGTGAGTTATTAAAATAAGTACATAACATTTCCTTTTTGATAAATATATTCGTAGGGGGAAAGCACAATGGCAGGAACAGCCATCGCTTCGTTGCCTTTCTTCATTTACCTTCTGTGTTGCTCCTGTACAAGCATCGGGTAATCCCTCACTCTGTGAACAGCCGGCAACTCACTTTTATAGTAAAGTCATCTACAGATGTATTTGTTGCGTGTGCATTTTTAGGTTTTAAATAAGTGCGTACTTGCCTTGTGTTGAGTGAGAGTTAGTTGTATATTGCATAGTATTTGTGTGTGTTCTATTAATTTCGTACTGTACAGAAGTTGTTACTGGGGATTTTGGTGTTGTGGTGTGCAGCGATACGTCATGGCATAACTTGTACTGATAACAAAAATTGCTGTGTGTTTTATTTATGCTTGGATTTATTTTTTAACTGTTATTTCGTAAGCGCATTTTAATTCTACAACTTTTTACGACCGCATTTAATTTTTACTATTGTTTTTGTGAGCAATACGACAGCCCAGTAGTATCCCGCGTTGCCTGGGGAAATTTATTAAATACATCCCTCAACCCTCGAGCCAGTGAAAAATATTATTTTTCTATTTTATTCCCCAGTTTACCTTATATTTCAATGCTGAGGTTTTTTATGTGCCGTAGTTTACCTCTGATTCTGTACGAACCAAAAATAGCCCCTGTAAACCTCCCGTCCCCTTTAGTTCATAAAAATAATTTGCAGCTTAATTTCTTCCGCTGTTTAACTTGAACTTAAATACTGAATTTTACAAATTTATGTGCAGCCGTTTTCCCGTGACGGTGTTGAGCAGAGCCGTTCGATATGGCAACCCTGTTGCCGTAAGAGCAATACTGTTTTCTTAACATGGAATGAACTATAGCCATGCGTTGGGGCGAAACGCTGGCAACCAAGAATTAGCTGGAAAATTTATAATGTCCAATAACGGGCCAACTATATTGGTATTATAATTTTACTCATTCGGGGCAAATATGTCAGGTTCCCTGTGAGAATCAACATCCATATCATAGTCTATTTTTCACAGAGAAAACAATTGATCATCGGAAAATCATGACGGAGTAAGTGTGAATTGGTAGTCGCCTTGGTGAATATCCCCACAGTGTAAATTCTTTGCAATCATAGATAACGATGTTAAATGGTTTGGCTCCCCGTTTTGACACACCATCTTATAAATTCTTACTTGAATTCGAGCAGTTTTTACTTGGGAGGGATGCAAAGACAAAATTGTATAATTCCATGAAGATGTTGTAGACTCTGATCGCCTTTCGCTTTACAGAGGAATATTTCATGAGTCGTTGCTGAATGAAGGAAAAATAATTGATAACTTAGAGGACATTACCAATGACTTCAAGAAAGTAGGTCATCTTAAGGATTTGCCTTAGATTTGTTTTTCCAATTGGCTTTACGTCACACAGACACAGGCAGGTGCAATGTTAGAAGTTTGAGCAGACAGGATGTAGTAGTTTGGTAGAAATCCAAAAATTAGCACAGGATAGGGTGGCGTGAAGAGCTGCATCAAACCAGTCTATGGACTGATGACTCAAACAAGAATATTCTATCTCGAATGGTGCTGAGGATTAGAATGTCTAATGTGAAGAGCAAAACTCGAGGTCTACGAGCGTATCATATTTTATTTTCATTTTATCGAAATTAAATAAACTGGGAGAGAATTCCGTGACCAATGGCGACTGATACTGCGGCCTCTGAGGTAACTCACACGGACATTGCTCATTCAGTGATAAGCGGAAAACAGTCACGCACATACTCCATGCACAGTATGTTCTGTTTCCAGAGTAATCACAAAATCTTTGTGGACACAAGACCTAAAATTGGAAGATGTAATCATTTTCTGGGAATTTTGATAAGTATCTATCAACTGCGCTAGACTACTGCATATTCGTAAATAGTCTGCCGCCTTGTTTTCTTTACAATTGGCTTGACATCGCACCGGCACAGATAGGTCTTATGCGACGATGGGATAGGAAGGGCCTGGGAATGGGAAGGAACAGCCGTGGCCTTAATTAATGTGTGAAAATGTGAAGCCACGGAAATTATCTTCAGGGCTGCCGACAGTTGGGGTCGAACCCAGTATCTCCCGGATGCAAGCTAACAGCTGCGCGCCCCTAACCGCACGGCCAACTCGCCCGGTAGAAAAGAAACGGCCTTGGCCTTCGTTGAGGTGTGTCTGGTGGTAAAATCTGAAACCACGGAAAACCATCTTCAGTCATCCCGTCAATGGGATTTGAACCCACTATCTCCCGAATGCGAATTCACCGCTGCGCGTCCCTAACCGCACGGCTAACACGCTCGGTGCCGCCTTGTTGTAGGGGACCGATTCGAATCTCGACACAGATTAGCGGGAGTTCAACATGATGCAATCTCTCTCACTTAACACAATTGAGAATAGTAATGAGTTAATCCTAAAACTTCAAGATCATAATTTTAATGCGGCGTGGTACATGTGGAGGTGATCATACTTTTCCTTTTTGTAACATATGGGGGCCGTTTTCAGGTAAGAAGCCTCGCTGTTTAGTTATACCCGCCCCCACCCCAACACACATTCTTAAAATATTTCAATGACAAAACTGACCTGTTATCCTGTTCTGATCCGATGTTCACATATGAGGACAACTACATTTCTTTCAATGTTATTTGAATTTTCGCCGTCCCCACGGTGTAGGAGTAGTGTGGCTGCTTCTTATCCGGAGATCCCAGATTCGATTACTGGCCAAGTCAGGGAATTTTTCTTGGATCTCAGGGATGGTTCGAGTTCCACTCAGCCTACGTGGAGCTATCTGACGGCGAGATAGCAGTCCTGTTCTAGAAAGCCAAGAATAAGGGCCGCGAGGATTCGCCGTGCGGGCCACACGATACCTCATAATCTGCAGACCTTCAGGCTGAGCAGCAGTCGCAAGGTAGGCCATGGCCCTTCGGGGATTTTGCGCTATGGAGTTTGTTTGGTATCGTTTATTCGAATACAACGTCGCATCGACAGAGATAGGTCTTATGGCGACGATGGTACAGGCAAGGCCTAGGAATGGGACTGAAGTGCCCGTGGCCTCAATTAAGGTACAGCCCCAGGATTTGCTGGTGTGAAAATGGGAAACCACGGAAAACCATCTTCAGGACTGCGGACAGTAGGGTTCGAACCCAGAAATCATATGTTCCACCTACGAATAAAGGAAATAAAGCAAGTATGTTATGGTTATGTAATATTCTTTTCGGATCGGGGGCCTATGGTAATGGACAAATGGCATGAAATCACTTTCTGAAATGGATGACTTTATATTTTTTAATTTGTCTACACACGTCGACGTTAGATCCAAAAATGATACATACCTAACATCCACATTTGTGAATAACTTTTAATTTGTTAATTTTGCTTGTATAGATAAAAACCGGTATCAGAGGTGGTCATAATGGTTGCAAGCTCACAGCTATGCGCCTCTAACGGCACGGCCAACTCGACCGGTCAAATAATTTTAATTAGGGTGTGTTTTCTTTATGACTTCATTGGCAATCAACATTCTGCAGTCTCTTTTGGTACAGAGCGAGTTGGCCGTGCGGTTTGAGTTTCATAGCTATGAGCTTGCATTCGAGGGATGCTGGGTTCGACACCATAAGACCTGTCTGTTTTGGTGCTGTAGAAAACGAATAAGAAAATAAAAAATAACCTTTTTTGGTGACCTTTGAAGTGGGCTAGAGGAGAGATGTAACAATATCCTTTACAGTTCCTGATACACATCTTATACATGAAGTGCGGAAACGTAGAAATTCACAAAGAATTACATTATGGTTACAGACCCCTCCTTAGGGAAGAAATCATTTCATAACATGGGTGATGTTCGCCTTTTGACCACTGCTCATTCATTAGAGATCGTAGCACATACCGAGCTCAACAGCCGCAGTCTCTTACGGGTTTTCCGTGGTTTCCCAGTTTCATGCCAGGTAAATGCGTGGGGCTGTACCTTAATTAAGGCCAAGGCTACTTCCTTCCTACTCCTAGCCCTTTCCTGGTCCTGGAACGAGCGTAAAGCAAATTCTAAAAATTATAAATTAAATTAAAAAATAAAGGTATGTGACCTTGTGGTAAAGTATTTCGTCACTTTCCAGGGCACCACAGATTTAACATTTGAGTAGAATACTCTTGCCGGCCCCGTGGTGTAGGGGTAGCGTGCTTGCTTCTTACCCGGAGGCCCCGGGTTCGATTCCCGGCCAGGTCAGGGATTTTTACCTGGACCTGAGGGCTGGTTCAAGGTCCACTCAGCCTGCGTGATTAGAATTGAGGAGCTATCTGACGGTGAGATGGCGGCCCGGGTCTAGCAAGCCAAGAATAACGGCCGAGAGGATTCGTCGTGCTGACCACACGACACCTCGTAATCTGCAGACCTTCGGGCTGAGCAGCGGTCGCTTGGTAGGCCAAGGCCCTTCAAGGGCTGTAGTGCCATGGGGTTTGGTTTGGTTTGGTTTGGTTTGGTAGAATACTCTTAGCTTCGTCGTTATGCGAAAATGAGGGGAACTCCATATTGCTCGTAACTATGCGAAAGTTCTTTTGGCTTTATTCATACGACTCATATCCCCAAAAGCACCAAATCCTGGCTGAACATGCTTCCTAAGCAGCAAATTTTCTAATAATAATATTATCTACTTTCCGTTCTACTTACTACTTTTACAGTTTTCGGAGACGCCAAGATGCCAGAATTTAGTCCCACAGGAGCTCTTTTACGCGCCAGTAAATCTACCGACACGAGGCTGACGTATTTGAGCATCTTCAAATACCACAAGACTGGCCAGGATCGAACTTGCCAAGATGGTCTCAGATGGCCAGTGCCTCAACCGTCTGAGCCACTCAGCCCGTCTACAAAAGCAAAAGTTCTCTACCCTTTCTACATCCATTCCATCCAGAGTCAAACTAGAATTGTTATAATGTTTTATGCGAATTTCTTTAGTCTTTTTGTTATTTATATTTAAGCCTACATCTTTAGCTTCTATTTTTAAGTCATTCAGTTTGATTTCCATATTACGAAAACATCCAAGCAGACAGAGGTCATCGCATAATCCAGTTCTTCCAATCGGTTATTTAATTCCCACTGAATGCCACACTTTCTATTCGTTGCCTCTTTCAATATACAACCCAGTGTCATGATCAACAAGGCTGGCGACAGTAGACATCCTAGTTTTACAACAAAAGGTCCAAACAGCTTCCCTTTATATCCTAATTGACAAGAATATCCATCATGCAGCACATTGCCCATGTACGACGAACTATATTTTGTGGGATTCCGAACTTTTCCACAGCACCCACATTTTTCCTTTTTTCTTCTTTTTTACAATTTGCTTTACGTTGCACCGACACAGACAGGTCTTATGGCGAAGATGGATAGGAAAGGCCTGGGAGTGAGGAGGAAGTGGCCGTGGCCTTAATTAAGTACAGCCCCTGTATTTGCCTGGTGTGAAAATGGGAGACCACGGAAAACCATTTTCAAGGCTGCTGACAGTTTGGTTCGAACCCACTATCTCCCGGATGCAAGCTTACAGCTGAGCGCCTCTAACCGCACGGCCAACTCGCCCGGTCCACATTTTACTCCGGTTGAGAGAATCAAAGGCGAAGCGAAGCGAAACCAAGTTATTTCATTCCCTCTCCTCAGACGAGGAGGGGCGGGCCATCAGCTCAACTAAGGAGCTCTTCGGCCGTGTAAAGGGAAACATTTACAGAAAATAGAAAATGTAGGGGGTGTGTGTTGTACACACCAGAAGGGGAAAAGAGTGAATGAATCTTGCGTAAGGGCACCGTCACAACAAGCCGGAACCCAGGGCGAAGCCCGCAAAGCATCCCGCGCAGGCAAACCCTCACGAACAGCAGGGGAAGAGGGGACAATTGACTTTATTGAAAACTGATGTATCTCGGGCGCGCATTACAGAGAGTGACATTTATTTACAGAGATGTACAAAATCGTATTTCATATATGGTGTGGGTAGAAACTGGGTGTAAGGTGGAGTGTAATATTGTGAGAGAAGGTAGGAAAGGGAGGCGGTAATGTTGGTAAGGGAAGTGGCAAGAAGACGGATGAGGTCTAGGGTCGGGAGGGGCGGTAGGAAGAAGTTAGGTTGTGGAGCTGGTAAGGGGACCGCTTGCGGTGGGGGCGTGGGTGGCGGGGCGGACGGCGGACTATGAGAAGAGGTACGAGGAGGGGAACGAGCGGGGCGGGGTTGGGAGCGAGAAGGCTCCACTCTATATGTTCACCCGCGAAATAGGACGCCGGTGGTGATGGGATGGTCGAGGTCGGCTGCTGAGGAGACTTGGAGACGAACCATGAAGGTCGGGCCGCTGGAGTTAAAGAGGCGTAGAGCTCGACGGGCTGGGACGCCGGCGGAGGTCAGTTCAGCCAGGATGTCTTGCTCGGTGAAGGCAGGGTCCAGGCCACGGATGACAGAGCTCGGTGACAAAGGCCGGTTGTGAGCGGATACGGAGGAGTCTTCAGTGTTGGGGGAGAGTGGCGGAGCTGCGACGGTGGCATCTGTGAAGTGAGCAGGGGGCGGCTGTGTATGAGCAGGTAGGGAGACAACTGGTGCAGACATGATAGAAGAGGGGTGACTGGAGGTAACAGTGCAGGTGGAAGTAGACGGAGCAGAATGTACAGAAGTGGTGATGATGGTGGTTGTAGTAGTAGTAAACATGGCATTGGAGTGAGTAACGATGGGAGGGATGGTAGGAGAGATGGGGAAGTCAGGAAGGGAAATCATTTGCTGTAGTAGATGCTCCGGAGTAGGGACTGCAGCGTAGTCAGCATCATAAAGTCGTAGACCATTTGCAATGATGCCGAGCGGTGGGCCTGGAAAGTGGAAGAAGGCGACGACGTCTGGAGAAGGTTGTCCTGAGAGGCCATCCTGGAGGCGAAGAACTGCTTCAACGAAGGTTCCGTTGCGGCAAATTTCATCACGGATGGAGGTTGGAGAATAAGAGGTGTCCACGCCCTTGATTAGGCACGAGTACATAGTGGAGAGGGGAGGCGACAGCTAACTAGGCGTCTGCCCGTTTGATTTTCCTTGGGCCGACTGGGTAACAGCAGAGATGAGCGCCACCCAGCCGAAAAAAGCGTGGACATGCGATGTGAATCAAAGGCAACTCTAACATAACTTGATGAAAAGTGTTTTGTGAGTGTGCTATGAGTGAAAGATTAGAATAGCGTTGAATTAACATTTTCAAATTCAGGTTTAGTCCGATTTCGTGGCTAGCTGGTTAGCTTGCTAGCCTTTGTTCCAGTGAGTCGCGCGTTCGATTCGCGGCCCTGTTGGGAATTTAAACCTGCATTGGTTGTTTCCTCTGGCTCATCAACGTTATATTTCATCCTGAGCAGGGCACCATCCTAACATACGCGCAGGTCACCCATGAGCGTCAATTGAAAGACTTGCTCCGGGCTGAGTGGCTCAGACGGTTGAGGCGCTGGCCTTCTGAGCCCAACTTGCCAGGTTCGATCCTGGCGCAGTCCGGTGGTATTTGAAGATGCTCAAATACGTCAGCCTCGTGTCAGTAGATTTAGTGGCACGTAATAGAACTCCTGCGGGACTAAATTCCGGCACTTTCGCGTCTCCGAAAAGCGTCAAAGAGTAGTTAGTGGGGCATAAATTATTATTATTATTATTATTATTATTATTATTATTATTATTATTATTATTATTATTATTATTATTATTATTATTTAAAGACTTGCATCAAGGCCTCTCCGGAAGATCACACGCCGTTATTATTACTCCGGTTAAGTCAGGCTGCCATTAAACTTCGTTTTATTTCGGTGTTATGCTAAACGTTTCTCACTTTGAACGAGCTTTGGTGGCTCTCAAGATGACAATAAAAGTTTTCTAGCCGCCACATTACTGATAATGCTTAGGTGCGATATAGAACGCAAATCAAATGTCGGAAAGTTTCCTGACACTTCTAAATTTCTTTTTTGAGCATTGAAAAATATTATTGTTAAAATGAACGGATAATTAAAAACATTCATAGAAGAGATGCCGCAACAATGAATAGGTCCCATTGTTGAGTGCCATTCGTAGAATGAAATACGGAAGTTTAATGAGCCAGTACATGAAAATGCCTTTAGTTTAACATGACTGTCGATATCGTGATCATAGCCACGGGACCTCCAGTTTCACGTGGAATCCCAACCTCAGGGATGTGAATTGGGGCAAATATTTGTTTATAGGAAGGGGAGTTAGGGATTGGAATAACTTACCAATGGAGATCTTTCTTTCTTAATCTGCTTACCCTCCAGGGTTGGCTTTTCCCTCGGACTCAGCAAGGGATCCCACCTCTACCGTCTCAAGGGCAGTGTCCTGGAGCTTCAGACTCTGGGTCGGGTGATACAACTGGGAAGGATGACCAGGAACTCGCCCAGGCGGCCTCACCTGCTATGCTGAACGGGGGCCTTGTGGGGGGATGGGGTGATTGGAAGGGATATACAAGGAAGAGGGAAGGAAGCGGCCGTGGCCTTAAGTTAGGTACCATCCCGGCATTTGCCAGGAGGAGAAGTGGGAAACCACGGAAAACAACTTCCAGGATGGCTGAGGTGGGAATCGAACCCACCTCTACTCAGTTGACCTCCCGAGGCTGAGTGGACCCCGTTCGAGCCCTCGTACCACTTTTCAAATTTCGTGGCAGAGCCGGGAATCGAACCCGGACCTCCGGGGATGGCAGCTAATCACACTAACCACTACACCACAGAGGCAAACACCAATGGAGATGCTCAATAAATTTCCAGTTTCTTTGCAATAATTTAAGAAAATGCTAGAAAACAACAGATAGGGAATCTGCCACCTGGGCGACTGCCTTAAATGCAGATCAGTAGTGATTTATTGATTGATCCCAGCCGCCTTGGCGTAAAGCCAGGCATTATGCCACTCGCCTATCACGCCCCCAGCCATATACATGACTTTGCTACATCAAAATGTAGACAAGTATCTTTATAATGTTAGTTTTGGTGCGGGGTAGCGTGTAGGTGCTGTGTTACCTTTTGTGTTGAGTATCATGCAGCAATGAAATTATATGGGACTTCAGCATTTTTGAGTATACATATGTGTGTTTTATAATTTATATATATACATGTGTGTGTTTTATAATTTGCTTACCGGGCGAGTTGGCCGTGCGATTAGGGGCGCGCAGCTGTGAGCTTGCATCCGGGAGAGAGTGGGTTCGAGTCCCACTGTCGGCAGCCCAGAATATGTTTTTCCGTGGTTTCCCATTTTCACACCAGGCAAATGCTGGAGTTGTACCTTAATTAAGGCCACGACCGCTTCCTTCCCACCCCTAGGCCTTTCCTATCTCATCGTCGCCATAAGACCTCTCCGTGTCGGTGTGACGTAAAACAAATTCTAAAGAATAATAATTTGCTTTACGTCGCATCAACACAGCTAAGTCTTTTGGCGACGATGAGATAGGAAAGAGCTAGGATTGGGAAGGAAGCGGCCGTGACTTTAATTAAGGTATAGCCACCACATTTGCCTGGAGTGAAAATGGGAAACCACGGAAAACATTCGGGGCTGCCGACGGTCGGGTTCGAACCCACTATCTCCCGAATGCAAGCTAACAGCTGCACGACCATAACCGCATGGCCACTTGCTCGGTGTAAGATTATTATTATTATTATTATTATTATTATTATTATTATTATTATTATTATTATTATTATTATTATTATTATGTCCGCCTCCGTAGCGTAACGGTAGTGTAATTAGCTGCTGTCCTCGTAGGCCCGGCTTCGGTTCCCGGTACTGCCAGAAATTTATAAAATGGCAGGAGGGCTGGTATGTGGTTAAAATAGTACATGCAGGTCAATTCCATTGGGGGTGTGCCAAAAAAAAAAAAACAAAGAGCTGCACAACCCCAGGGTGAGGACACAAGTTTACTTTTTATTATTTTTTATTATTATTATTTGTTGCTGCCGTTGTTGTTACCGAGTGGACTGTTCGCGCGACTATGGAGTCAAGCTCTACGTTCGGGAGACGCGTGGGTTCGAACCTAACTGTCGACTGTCCTGAGAATGGTTTTCTTTGGTTTCCCACTTTCACTTCCAGGCAAATGTCGAGATAGATCCTATTTGTCGCCCACAGCAGATTCCTTTGACCTCCTTACCCAATTCCATTCACCATCATTCATTGCATCTTCATTAGCTACTCGAATGAGTTTGGCGTCGGGAAGGGCATCCGGCTATAAAAACATGCCATATGAATTCATCTGATCTCATATCCGACCAATTATCAGGAAAGGGGACTACGGGGCAGTCATACACATACCGAGCTAGATAGCTGCAGTTGCGGTTTTCCGTGGTTTCCCATTTTCACACCAGGTAAATGCTGGGGCTGTACCTTAATTAACGCCACGGCCGCTTCCTTCCCACTCTTAGCCCTTTCCTATCCCATCGTCACCATAAGACCTGTCTGTGTCGGTGCGACGTAAACCAGCTTAAAAGAAAAGAAAGACATACGTACAATTGTTGTTGTTGCACGAATCCTCAATTGAGGATCACAAAGTGTGGATCTTACCTTTCTACCCAGTGCCGCTGAGGCTGCACCAGAAACCTCATTCCATGAAGCGTGGTATTGAGACAATAGTCCCTCAGTAGGAAGCGCAGCACCATGGCTGGCGATGTCAGAATCTCCTCACGAGTGACTAACCTGTGTGACCCTTCTCTGATGAGCAGTCACTACCTTTCCGTACCATCTATCTACATGCAACGATCAAACAGATCTTATAAAAAAATGTATAAACACGTTTGAACAGTAACTACCGGACTCTCCACGGTAATTCCGTGCCCTCCAATGTCAATACGTTGTCCCAGGTTCAGCACGCCATATATTCACTGGGAGCGTCGTCATGCCCTTGGACAGGGGCGTAGCCAAGGCTGGTTTAGGAATTTTTACAAAAAGGAAATAAACACAAACTAACAATAAACAATAAGCTAAATAAACATTCAACTGTAGAACCAACAGATCTGTTGAATATATTTTCCACGAAACCTCGAAAGTTCGATTTTAGATTATAAACTGAACATACCATTCGCTGTAAAACTGTTGACGCTGTTCTTCTGTATTTTAATGTAAGATTTTGTAGTGTACTGCAATTTGATTTTTTTTGCGAGTGGGTTTACGTCGCACCGACACAAATAGGTCTTATGGCGACGATGGGTTAGGAAAGGCCTAGAAGTTGGAAAGAAGCGACCGTGGCTTTAATTAAGGTACAGCTCCAGCATTTGCCTGGTGTGAAAATGGGAAACCACTGAAAACCATCTTCAGGGCTACCGACAGTGGGATTCGAACCCACTACCTTCCGGATGCAAGTTAACAGCTGCGCACCCCTAACCGCACGGCCAACTCGCCCGGTATAAGTGTCCTTATAGTGACAAGTCTTGCTTGCGCGCACCACACGCGCACCTTCAGTGTTTTCTATCATCATCTTATATCGGCCAGTCCTGGCTACGCTACTGTCCATGGAGGAAGGGAAGGTAAAGTCTTCCGCTATCCATAACCTTGGCACTTTATGGTTAACTCTACGGCTGGCCGTCTTTGTCCCAAGGCTGAGTGAACCTCAGGTCCATGCGCACCTTCGAATGTAAAATGTCGTTTCTTAAATTTTATGGGGACAGGAAGGGCTGATTTCGCTTAAGAAAAATGTTAAACTTGTGCCAAATATAGTTTCTGAGTAACAAGTACTTCAGGCTGACTTGTAATTTACTACAATAGACGACCGAAAATCAACTATATCTAAATGTAGAGAAATGTGTATCGATGTCGTTCACCCGAAATAAAACGTGTATTCCATTTAACTCTAAATTAGGTTACGATGACCTAAAACTAGTAAATGAGGTTAAAGACCTCGGGATATTATTAGACCCAGAACTCACCTTCACCCCACATATACAGAAGGTAGTTGCTGAGTCATACAATACATTAGGATTTGTGCTGAGGAATGTCAAACCCTTTAAACTCCTAAAAACCTGTATACCCCTCTATAACTCTCTCGTCAGGCCCAAAGTAGAATACGCAAGCGTTGTATGGAATCCAGCAAACAAAATATACATTACACAGATCGAAAAAATCCAAAAGAGGTATTTAAAAATACTTACATTTCAAAAAACCCGGTAATTATCCACACATAGCATACAACGAACTTCTCCTAAATTTTGAAATAGAAAGCTTGGAAATGAGGAGACAAAATGATAACATGAAGTTTCTGTACAAAACTGTAAAGTCTATTATTGACAACCCTGACTTTTTATGCCTCTTAAGCTTCCACGCGCCCCGCTTTAATGCAAGGACAAATTTAACTTTTCATAATAAAAAAATTAGAACAACCGCTCACAAAAATTTCCCAATCTACAGGCTATGCAACGTCTATAACAGTGCAGTTCAGAAAAATATTTTTTCTTTAGACTTCTGTGTACCTCTAGAACTGTTTTTACAACAATTCACCATCTCCGTGAAAACTCTCTAATTTGTACTGCTGATTTGAACCAAAACATGTATTATAAATATTCATCATTAATCCCTATCCCATAAATGTAATTATAAGTGTTAGAACTAGAAGAAAATAATAGTTTAGATATGATATTACGATTGTTATTTTTTTTCTCCTTCTTGTATCGTATCGGAATCTGTTTATACTCCACGGTCGGTTTTTCTCTCAGACTCAGCGAGGGATCCCACCTCTACCGCCTTAAGGGCAGTGTCCTGGAGCTTGGATACAAGTTACCCCTGTTTCTTTATAAGTTATGCCTTGATGGCAGTTTAATGTAATAGTCTGTTATGGTCTTTATAGGCTCGAAAGATCGAGAGTGGGTCAGCTCTTTATGGTGTTGTGGTAAAAGTGCCTTAGGGAGGCTTGAGATGTGAAGTTGGGAGCAAGTGCTCCATGTAATGAGGGGTTTTCTGCCTTTTGGTAATTTGTGGTTGTGAGCTGAGAGCTCAGACTTTGGGGCTCGTAGCCCAGAATTTGTAATATCCTCTTAACTTGTGCTGTCGTTTGTAAAGTTGCATTTACCTGATTTTTCTTTGTTATTTCACCTAGTGACAATTGTTAAATCTTGTTATCAGTTGAAAATATAACCTTTATTTAAATTTTAAAATTCATCTTTCGGACTTGTAGTTAGACCCATTCCAGCCCGCACCTTCTTTCACCTCTGCCTTCCACGGAGAACTCCGTAACAAAGACAACTGAAGTTTTCTGGTGTTTCTGAAAATTAGCCTCTATGAGTGCTGTCATAGAAAGGACCTGATCTGTACAGCTTCGGTAGGGCGAAAATCAGCTTGTTCAACAAGGTAAGTTTTTGAAAATGATATGGCAAATACGGTTATAAATCATTCTTTCCAGAAGTTCATAGATCATGCTAAGCGGAGCAATCGGTCTATAGCTTTGAGGTTCGTTGTTAGGTTTGCCAGGTTTAAGAATAGCAATCATTTTTGCCCTCTTTAATTCATAGGGTATATTGCCTGATAGAAGAATGTTTGTGAAAAATTTAGCAAACCATATTCTTACATTTTACCGCAGTTGAGAAGGAACTCTGGATGAATATAATCGAAACCTGGAGCCTTTCCTGCTTTCATATCTTTCAGTGCTATTGTAACTTCTTCTGGAGTGAATGGAGTGGTATATTCACAATTCGAGGGGCATATTGTCTTGAGCTCTCTTAATTCCTTCTTAACTTTGATCGTGTGTTGTTTATTTTGAGGAGCTGTTGAAGTGTCGACTATGTTGGACGCAATTTGATTAGGTGTAACAGCTCCGTTAGTACGGTGTGGTGGTTTGCCTCCACCAAGCTTCCTAAGGAGAGACCAGGCCTTTCTACTTGATTTTTGGAAGTCCATGGATTCAACAGTTTCTGTTCATTTAGCACGTCTTGCAGCGTCAAGTTGGCATAGCAGTTCATCAGCTATTTCTCGGTCGTTACTTACACAGAATTACTCATAAAGTTTCTCACAATTCTCAGTCCAGCCAGGGACATATTCCCTACGGTAGCCTCGTGGGACACATTTCTTTGCTGTACTTACGATAGCACCAACAAATCGCTCGTAATTGGACCATATGGGAGGAATCCAACCGACGAATTTATCAAGGTTTTCCGAGAAGAGTGTCCACTTAGCTATCTTGAAGTTCCATCTAGGGTGTGGAAAGGACCTTATTACTGGGATACTGTGACCCATTTCCAGAAGAACTGTTCGATATTGGCTGTGTGGAAAGTCTGCCATAACCTGTCTCGACATTGGCAAGGGTTGGAGATTATTATCGGACGAGACAAAACACAGGTCGGAATTATGGTCTGTCCTCCAGGCAGCGGACCGAAATGTACATAGATTTTTCAAATCAAAAACAAGGTTGAGCTTGTGTTGTTCAGTCCAATCAACCAAAGCTATTCCATTGTCATGCGAGAATATTTCCACATTTCATGGTGGCTATTGAAATCTCCGACATATATCGTAGGATGACTATGAGAATGGAGTACATGCGCAGGCCAAGTTATCCTTGAGGTTTATAAATATTAACCACATTAACTTCTCCTATCTTGGAAACAATCTCATGGATACCAAATCAGAAGTAATGGAAATAACATATGCATTTTCTATATTGGTTCGTACGTATGTTGCAATACCATATACCTTGTCATAGGTGGCACCCAGTAATTCAAATCCAAGTATGGAGCCTCTGGAAAGAAGTTCGGTTACATCTCTTGCATGTGTTTCCTGAATCAGGGCTATGTCAACGTTGTTATCGACCAAGATCTTGTGTAATACTGGGCATTTAGATCGACTAATGCCTTCTATATTCAACTGACAAATCGTCAGGCAATGACCTAACTTTCTAGACAGTGGGACCTCAGAAGAACCGTTTGTCAAAGACTTACATTCCGTTGTAAGATGTGATTTATGCCAGGAGATCCAAAGGATTATCTGGCAACCAGTGTTGTTGCTCAGTTAGCACCACCCGGAGGACGCGTGTAGGGAAATTTCAGGTAAAACCTACGGACGTTGAGCAACGTTGTTCCCGCAATCAGAAGTGTAGACTCTGCGTCTTAGGAATATGGGAGAGGCCATACATAGAGTCTATCTTCTCCATGACTACCGTGGTATTGGTGGCAAGTCAAACAATATGGCTGACACCTAAGGCAAAGAATGCACACCTATACCGGTATATCAAGTTTCTCCCTTCGTAGTGTTTGGTGTTCTGTGGTGTTATCTATGGATTGAATGCACACAAAATTAATATGGCTGAAACTTAGGGCACGACAGTAAGAAATATTTATGCCTAAAATAGGCGATAAACGATCATAAACACACTAGATAACACACACTAAACACTTAATGCAATGTCAAAAATACGGCCTAGAAACCACAAACGGTGCATAGTTCTAATGTATAGATGGAGACATGACGCACATAAACTACACTTGATCACAAGTCATGGCCTGCGTAACAAGTAGCAAGTAACAGAAACAAACACCTGCATGCATTACACTTAAGTGCGGCCAGTATCTAGTATTCGGGAGATAGTGGGTTCGAATACCACTGTCGGCAGCCCTAAAGATGGTTTTCCGTGATTTCCCATTTTAACACCAGGAAAATGCCGGGGCTGTACCTTAATTAAGGCCACGGCCGGTTCTTTCCAACTCCTAGGCCTTTCCTATCCCATCGTCGCCATAAGACCTATCTGTGTCGGTGCGACGTAAAACAGAATCAAATATACTGTTTACATCCGGATAGTCTTCCTGACAACAACGCTAAGATGTAATTACTAGAAACATAATAATCTGTTTTACGGCCGGATGCCCTTCCTAACGCCTAAGGTATATCAAGTAACAGGACATTAAATCACCGGATTTGAATCGCAGAATCCATCATTTTATTTCAAACTAAATGTGCGTGTCTTACTTGACTACGTGCGAACAAAGTAGTGTGTATTTTTGCTGAGGTGTCATGTGACTTCCGTTCACGTTTTTACAAGAAGAAGCAGAAACTCACAATACTGTTCTCATTTGCCCTTATAACTTGGAGCAGACTACGTGCATACATACATACATACAAAAAATTATGATTTAATATTTTTCCTCCCCGTTTTTTACACGCAAGTATCTTAGGTAATTCATATATCTGTGTGTGTAGAGTAAATTAAAAATCGTGTGTAAGTGCTATCTCGCAACATTCTTGTCTATGTGTTCCGGTTTTCGAAAAAAGGAGTGATGTGTATGCGTATATCTGTGTCCTGGCCGATAACCCGTGTTGTGATGTATTCATAATTTGTAAATTTGCAGTCACTGAGCGTTTTAGCTGTACGGTATATGCAATATGTGTTTTTCCGTAGTTTCTGATTTTCGCACTTAGCAAATCATAGAAGTTGTACGTTACCTATATTCATATTTTGTAAATTATCGTTTACCGAGCGAGTTGGCTACACGGTATGCGCACTATGTGTTTCCGCGGGTTTTGATTATCACACAGGGCAAATCATTGAAGTTGTACGTTACCTGTATTTATATTTTGTAAATGATCGTTTACAGAGCGAGTTGGCTACACGGTATGTGTTTCCTCGGTTTATGATTTTCGCACTTAGCAAATGATACAAGATGTACGTTACCTGTATCAATATTTTGTAAATTATCGTTTACCGAGCGAGTTGCCTACGCAGTATGTGCAATATGTCTTTCCCGTAGTTCTTGATTTTCGCACTAGGCAAATGATAGAAGATGTACGTTACCTGTATTTATATTTTGTAAATTATCGTTTACCGATCAAGTTGTCTGTGCACTAAGTGTTTTCGCAATTTTCGATTTTCGCACTAGGCAAATCATTGAAGTTGTACTTTTGCTGTATTTATAATTTGTAAGTTATCGATTAACGAGCGAGTTGGCTAAGCAGTATGTGCAATATGTTTCTTCGTAGTTTCTTATTTTCGCACTAGGCAAATGATAGAAGATGTACGTTACCTATGAAGATATGCCTTGATAGAGCGGGGAGAGGAGGCGGCGGCGGAGGAGAAAGTTATAACAGCGTATGTCTAGCCGCTATCTTGCGCAGCTGTTCAGAATTCTAGTCTTGTTAGCATTGCAGAAGGCGATATATATTTTTCTCTGTTCGAATCTATCTTCATAGAACAAAGGTATCCCCTGTTAACCAGTAAACACGTTCTGAACACAACAATCAGTAATCTGAACACATGTTGTAAGTAACGACATCGAGTATCGTGTTCGATTCTAGTCTTGTTACGTTTTAATGACTTATTTAGTGATCTGAGCACATCAATCAGTGTTCTGAACACATTTTGTAGTTAACGACATCGAGTACAGTGTTCGATTCCAGTCTTGTTGTGTTTTAATCACTTATTTAGTGATCTGAACACACCAGTCAGTGTTCTGAACACATGTTGTAGATTGACATCGAGGACAGTGTTCGATTCTAGTCTTGTTATGTTTCAATCACTTCTTTAGTAAACTGAACACGTGTTGTAGATAACGACACCGCGTATTTAACATTGTAGCAATAACGTTAGAATCTGTCGAGATAGCTACACTAAGAATAGCTATGTTTAAACAAATTGTGAAAATAGCAGCATTATTTTTTTATTTTGTACCGCTAGAGCGTGTGCTCATCACCTATCGATGATGCATGCATCGACTAACGTACTAAACTTCTTCCGCAATAGCGTGCGGCAATCGAATAAACGCGCCCACTCCTATCGATGATGAATGTATCGACTATCGTGCTTAACTTCTTCCAACAGAGCGTGTGGCAATGGTATGAGCGCGCGCACCGCCTGCTATCAACTGTTAATCGATCTGCGCGCGCACACATGCTGATCTAAGCATTCTTTCCCACCTACTCAACGTAGGTAAAAATACGCGTGTAAGACAATGTGTCCCTTGCTTGCCTCGTAAGATGTGTCTGTGCCCTGGCCCCAGGGCAATATTTTTTGTAGAGGAGACATCGCTACGGCGGTGGACCTCCAGGGAGAGAGAGATAGCTCATCCCTCACTCACCCTTTCCTTATTTTTGGTAAGGGGAGATAGGGGAAAGCGAACTGCCTCTTTAAACACCCCCCGTTTACTCCCCCTAAGTCAATAAAGCATAACCATTTACTTAGGTTAGCCTGAGATAACAGCCGTGGAATTTCAAATTTCGCGCGCCTACGACTGTACTCCCCAGAAGTCATTAAAGCATAACCATTTACTTAGGTTACCCTAAGATAACAGTCGTGGAATTTCAAATTTCGCGCGCCCTAGTGCCTAACGTAGCACCCATGAGGATTTAGCCCCGTCAAAATGCAAGCACGATGCTCTCTTGTTTAATGATGGCCGCTGACAGCTGTCAAAAAACACGTAGAGTTTCAAATTGAGCGTCACCACGTGCCTACGGTAGTAGCCAAGAGGTTCAGTGCCGTAAAGATGGCAGCACTGAGGTTATCGATGCGTTCTTGTTTAAAGATGGCTGTTGACAGCTGTCAAAAAAGCACGTGGCTTTGTTTACAAAAAAGAGCACGTGGCTTTGTTTAAAGATGGCCGCTGATAGCTGTCAGAAAGCACGTGGAATTTCAAATTGCCCGCCACCATATGGCTAAGGTGGTAGCCAAGAGGTTTAGTGCCGTCAAGATGGCAGCACTGAGGTTATCGATGCTTTCTTGTTTAAGGATGGAGCAGTCATCTGCCAAAAAAGCACGTGGCTTTGTTTAAAACAAGAGCACGTGGTCATGACGTCACGGGGTCAATGACCTATGGCCGGAGTCAATGACCTCGGGTACTGACGCAGCAGGAAAAGTACTGACTCAGCGAATTTAGTATCACCACAGCTCCTCTACTGTACTTCATTTCTAGTCGGTGCAGTAAATCACATCTTTTTTTACATTGCTCCCATATCTCTGGACTGTATGGTAATAGCATTGACTTTCGTGATACTGTTCCATAGAGAATCAAACAGGACGTAGTTAAGGAGTTGACTGTTATTTTCTCATAGTGTAATACATCTGAAATTTGAGGTATTCATTTCTAAAATGTGTAAACCAGCGGCTGCTTAAACATCGGGCGGCAGATAATTACTGCGTTAATGGGGTGAAAGTTCCCTTTGGGGATCATTGTAAGTACCTCGGCCTTAATATAAGGGAAGATCTTCATTGGGGTAATCACATAAATATGATTGTAAATAAAGGGCACAGATATCTGCACATGGTTATGAAGGTATTTAGGGGTTGTAGTAAGGATGTAAAGGAGAGGGCATATAAGTCTCTGGTAAGACCCCAACTAGAGTATGGTTCCAGTGTATGGGACCCTCACCAGGATTACTTGATTCAAGAACTGGAAAAAATCCAAAGAAAAGCAGCTCGATTTGTTCTGGGTGATTTCCGACAAAAGAGTAGTGTTACAAAAATGCTGCAAAATTTTGGCTGGGAAAACTTGGGAGAAAGGTGACGAGCTGCTCGACTAAGTGGTATATTCCGGGCTATCAGTGGAGAGATGGATTGGAATGACATTAGTAGACGAATACGTTTGAGTGGTGTCTTTAAAAGTAGGAAAGATCACAATATGACGATAAAGTTGGAATTCAAGAGGACAAATTGGGGGAAATGTTCGTTTTTAGGAACGGGAGTTAGGGATTGGAATAACTTACCAAGGGTGATGTTCAATATATTTGCAATTTCTTTGCAATCATTTAAGAAAAGGCTAGGAAAACAACAGATAGGGTATCTGCTACCTGGGCGACTGCCCTGAATGCAGATCAGTAGTGACTGATTAATTGATTAATTGAAGATAGTGTTATCTGCAACATAATGAATGATATCGAAAGATCTCTATGCCATTAATAATTTTATTTTAAAGAAATAAGATTATGGATTACAAATATAATAAGTAAACACTTTTGTGAAGATATGCAAGTACAAAGGAGGAAATGGTCATTTGGTAGAGAAATACGGAGTGGCGCATGAAAAAGCCTCCCGCCTGGCTTGTCTGTCGAGCAACTCTTTCGTGCAGTACTCCGTATTTCCGAAATTTTAAGTAGTAAAATTACATTAATAAGGCATCGCAGGGGCATCCACAGCAACCATTTATCAACTTAACGTGAGTCTATAACCTTTTTATGTTTGTGTTACATCCCTCATGAAGTTAAAATACTTTTGTACTTATATTCCAGAACAATGAAACCCAGGTCCGTGTATCAAAATAAAGTGGGATCATAAAACAAAAGATTGGAATGATGTTGTCGGATTATCGCGGCTTTCTTAAGTTCAGCCATCTTCTTCATTTGATTCACACCTCTTCTTGATGTAGGTTTCTCACCGATCGCTGGCGTGTTCGGTCGATGAACAGCAGCTGGCCGTCGAGGACGTATTAAGAAGAAGTAGAAGATTTCAACAAAGCTCAACAAGCTAGCTCCCACGAAGAGGCCTGTCGAACCACCCATAGACACTATAAAACAAAGTTCAAAGTTAAAGCTGGAAATTGGACGACAAAGTCAGAAATGAAAATGAGGAAAACAACAGATAGGGTATCTGGCACCTGGGTGACTGCCCTAAATGCAGAATGAGGAAACAACCCAAGACTTAAGAGTACTGTAGTTTGTAAGAGGGAATCTGCCACAGTCATATCCAAAGATACGTGAACTCATACTCACTCCCATGTGGAAAGCAACCAGGGACGTAATGTTAGGGCCTACAGGACCTGCATTGCAATTGGGCCTGGGCCTTTAGGAGGCCCCGCAGACTCCATGCAAAGAACAAAACCTCTACTTCCACTGCTTCTTCTTATATCATATACAGCCAGAAGGCTAACTGACTCACTCGCTCACTGACATTAAAATTTGCCCACTTGCAGATAAGCCAGAAACATGAAATTCGGCAAACTGATAGCCATTAGGCTGTATCCTAACGAATAAGTCCAAAAATGTTAAAATTTTAAATGTTTACCCCTAAACAAAATGGTGGACGCAATCTTCCATGTGCGCAACAAAATGGAAAGTTGGTAAAATCATATCTCTTGGCCTATAACCGACGGAGTAATTCCAAAAAGTTGCATTGTTAAAATTTTTACCCCAGAAAAAATCTAAATATGGAGGCACATGACGGTGTAGAAATTTGTTTCAAGGTATTTTATGGCTAAATGGTAAGTCGTATCACAAAACGGACACCACATTCGGCAACCAGCATGAGGAGATCTACAACTTTGGTCCTATGACTTTTAGCCGTATCTCCATCCCTCCTACCTTAGAGAGAGCTGCGCATTCCGATTTTAGGTCAGTTTTGTACATTTTCCATAAGCAATTTTACTGGTTGACACACTTATATGACAGATAGAACCATGAAATTCGTCAGGCGCATTAGCACGTCCATTGGCATAAGCGAGTCAGATTGCACGATTCTAGCTGGCATATACATATAGGAAAACGAAAGAATATTCGAAACTGTACTCGGTCCGACTCGTTGGCTGAATGGTCAGCGTACTGGCCTTCGGTTCAGAGGGTCCCGGGTTCGATTCCCGGCCGGGTCGGGGATTTTAATCGCTTCTGATTAATTCTTCTGTCTCGGGGACTGGGTGTATATGTCCGTCCCAACACTCTCCTCATCATATTCAGACAACACACTACACTACCAACCACCACAGAAACACGCAATAGTGCTTACATCCCTCCATAGAGGGTTGGCGTCAGGAAGGGCATCCGGCCGTAAAACAGGGCCAAATCCACATGTGCGACGCAGTTCGCACCCGCGACCCCACAGGTGTGGGAAAAAGCGGCAGGAAAAGAAGAAAAAGAAGAATTCGAAACTGTACTCAAATTACAGCCTAATATAAGTTTTTAACTCACTCTAAAGTGTCCCCGAGGGATATAGGACAAACTCCCGAAGAACCATAATTGTTCACCTTTCATGATCGATACGCCTGACAAGTTTCAAGATTGTAGCTGTCCGCTATATAGGGAAAATAATTTCTCAACTTATGAAGAAAGCACGAAATTTGTCCTAGATCGAAATATTTACCTCTATCTATGTACATAAAATAACATGTCCTGACTGACTGACTGACTGACTGACGAATTCATCATCGCCGAGCGAAAACTAATTGACAAAAAGAAATGAAATTTTGAGGATACATTTATGTCAGGGTGTAGGTGCTCACTAAGGAAGGATTTTCGGGTATCCCGTCGCTAAGGGGGTGAAAAGGGGGTGAAATTTTTAAATGAGGATATCTATATCCCAAAACTTAAAAGTTTACAGACATAAAAATAATTTAGCATCTCCTTTAAAAATAAAGAAACACGTGTTTTTGTTTTTGGTTTCGCAAAATCCCATTAAGGGGGGTGAGAAAAGGGGGAAAATTGGTTGCATACCTTTTATGAGGATACTTATATCTCAAAAACTGAAGAAGTTACAGTTATGAAAATATGTATTGGGAATCTTCTTTAAAAATAAAGAAACATGTATTTTTTGTTTTTGAAAAATCCAATGAATAGGGGGTGAACGGGAGTGACAAACGGGGTGGAATTTAAAAAAATATCGAGGCCTGCGATATATCTCAGACACTTAACATGTTACAGAATTAAAAAATGGTACTTGGAATCTCCTGTAAAAGTAAAGAAATATAGATAATTTGTTTTCGGAAAATCCACGTAAGGGAAACTGAAGAAAGGGGTGAATTTATAAAATGGGCATATCTACAAAATATCTCAAAGACTTATCATGTTGCACATGTAAAAAAAGTATTTTTAATCTTTTAAAAATAAAGAAACATGTATTTTTTCGGAATAAACCACATAAGGGAGGGGGGTAAAAAGGATTGAAAAGTGGGTTGTATTTTGTCATTAGGGTAGTGATATCTCAAAACTGAAGATGTTACAGACGTGAAAATTGGCATTTGGAGTCTTATTTAAATATAAAGGAATACGTATTTCTTTTTCTAGAAAAATCCACTTAAAGGAGGAGAAGGAATTGAAAAATGCGTTGAATTCTTTGTATGAGGATGCTTATATCTCAAAAACTAAATATGTTGCAGAAGTGAAAATTGGTATCTCGAATCTCCTTTAAAAATCAAGAAACACGGATTCTTTTGTTTTCGGAAAATCCACTTATGGGGGCGAAAGAATTGAAACATTTTTTGAATAATTTGTATGAGGGTTCTTATATCTAAAAAATCTAAAGATATTACTGACGTTAAACATGTAAGTGGAATATCTTTTAAAAATAAAGCATCACGCATTTTGGTGGAAAATCAACTTGGGAGGGGGGGGGGGGAGGAGTTGAATTCTTTTTATGAGGATAAATATATCTCAAAAACTGAAGATGTTACAGTCGCGATAAATGGTATTTGGAAGATCCTTTATAAATAAGGAAACACGTATTTTTGTTTTCGGAAAATTTACTTAAGGAGGAATTTGAAAAGAAGTGAAAAATGTTGAATTATTTTATGGAGAAATATCTCAAAATCTGAAGGTTACAGACGTGAAAATTGGTATTTTGAATCTCCTTTAAATATAAAGAAAGATGTATTTTCTTGGGGGGGGGAGGTGAAGTTAACGGGCGGGGGGGGGTTGAAAAATGAATTGTATTCTTTTTATGAGGATACTTATCTCTCAAAAAATGTTACAGACATGGAAATTGGTATTTGGAATCTCCTTTAAAAATAAGAAACGTGTATTTTTTCGACTTGAGACAAGACTGTTTCTCACATGTACTGAAAAAGAAGTTCAGTTCTTTTTATGAGGATACCTATATCTCAAAACTGAAGATGTTACAGTTGTGATAACTGGTATTTGGAAACTCCTTTATAAATAAACAAACACGTATTTTTTGTTTTCGGAAAATTTATATAAGTGGGAGAGTGGAAGGAAGTGCAAAAATTGAATTATTTTTATGGAGAGACTTATGTCTCAAAAACTGAAGCTTACAGACATGAAAAGTGGTATTTGGAATCTCCTTTAAAAATAAAGAAAACACGCATTTTTGAGTTGAGGGGGGGGGGGGGAAGGCGATCAAATTAACGGGCGAGGGTGGGGGCGGCTGAAAAAGGAGTTGAATTATTTTTATGAGGATACTTATATTTTAAAAACAGAAGATGTTACAGACGTGAAAATTTGTATTTGGAATCTTCCTTCAAAGTAAAGAAATACCTATTCTTTGTCTTCGGAAAATCCACTTACCGGAGGGGGTGGGGGGCGCGAATGAATTGAAAAATTAGTTGATTTCTTTGTATTAGGATACTTGTATCTCAAAAACTAACGATGTTTTAGACATGATAATTGGTATTTGGAATTTCCTTTAAAAGCAAAGGGTTCAGTTTCTTTTGTTTTTGGAAATCGATTTAAGGGGGTTTTAAAATTAGTGAATGAGGAGTTGAATTCGACGCGAGCGAAGCCGCGGGTAACTGCTAGTGTATGATATAAATGGTCGAGAGAGAGAAAATGTCACAAGACCAAACATGTAGGTCACTAAAAGGGAAGTCTGATCGCTCAAACTGCTTTGTCGATAGTACCTACGTACCGTTTAGCCATAGTAGTCTCCACATCCATTCCTATATCTGTCCATTTGATAGCTAACTGACTCTCTAGCTGACAGTAAACTTTTCTCGCTTACGGATGAGCTGGAAACTTGAAATTTGGAAAACTGATAGCTGTTAAGCACGGGAAAACTCCAAAAAGTTCAAAAAGTGTAATTTTAATCCCCCTCCCTGCAAATTAGTTATCCATAATTTTTAATGAAGAGTGACTGGGGGTTAGGGAGCTGAGCCCCCCCCCCCACCGAGCAAAAGCGAGTAACATATATTAGTTATTCATAGGTTTTACATTTTATTTGAGGGGGTCCCCAATGTCATTTTTACTTTTATTCCTTATCGCTGCCTTTTTTGTTACGCCCTTTCTCCTGTGACGGTAAGGTAGAGAATGAGATGGAAACCTACTTGATACAGACAGTGACGGCAGATTTATTTCGAATGGACTTCTGATGGGTATGAAATAGAAAATAACAACCAAAAATGCTAAAAGAATGTTACAGAGTCCGTCTCTGTAGTGTAGTGGTTAGTGTGATTAACTGCCATCCCCGGAGGGCCGGGTTCGATTCCAGGCTCTGCCACGAAATTTGAAACGTGGTACGAGCAATGGAATGGGGTACATTTAGCCTCGGGAGGTCGACTGTGTAGAGGGGGTTCAATTCCCACTTCAGCCATCCTCGAAGTGGTTTTCCGTGGTTTCCCACTTCTTCTCCAGGAAAATGCCGGAATGGTACCTAACCTGAGGCCACGGCCGCTTCCTTGCCTCTCCCTTCCAAACTTCCCATTCCCCACAAGGTCCCTGTTCAGCATAGTAAGTGAGATCACCTTGGCGAGGTACTGCTTCCTTCCCAGTTTTATCCCCGGACCCAAAGTCTCGCGCTCCAAGACACTGCGGTTGTGCCGGTAGAAGTGGCATCCCTTACTGAGTCCGAGAGAAAACCAACCGTGGAGGGTAAAGGAATTAAGAAAGAAAGAAAGAAAGAAAGAAAGAATGTTACAGAGCAATGCAAGGATATATTTTGAAACCTGTGCATCTCTTGACTAAAAGCTGCGTGGCCTCTTGTACGGAAGAAACAATTCCAGACGTTGTCCACCTCGTCTCCTAGAATGGGCTTTCGTAAAAAAAAAAAAAAAAAAAAAAAAAAAAAAGTTTAAAACATTCTTCTCTTATTCCTTGATATATAATTGTCCAATAAACATTTAGCTAACAAACATGCGTACATCTATTATGCTACAAAAGTGGGCATGATTAGCTCAGTGGGTTAGCTGCTGGCTTCCTACCCCAAAGAGTTATGTTCGAATCCCAGTCAATCCTGAGTTGAGACGTTTATCTCAAAAATCACATGGGAGACTCCGCCGACCGCAGAAATAGCTGGGATAATGTGAAGAAAATTTGTCCGGCTCCTTAGTTAAGCGGTTTCGATTCCCTGCCGGGACGAGTCTAGTTAATTCATCTCGCTAAGGAGGTGGATATTTGTGTTAATACACGTCTTGTTTTGCATACAACATATCACACCATATACCGGTACCACCAGGTAAACAAACATGTAATAGTGAATACATCTCACTTCATAGGGTAACCGGCCGTAAAACTGGGCTAATGGCATATAAAGTATCACCACAGAAAGAAAAGAGAAGGAGTTATGCTGTTTTTGGTTGGGCCTTCAGTCCATAGACGGGTTTTTGCAGCTCTCCATGCCACACTATCCTGTATTAAACTTTTCATTTCTACGTAACTACTACATCATAAATCTACACTTCCCTCAAAAATCTACCGAACAAGTCCTGGGTGTCCTAAGACAGTGGTTTTCAAAGTGTGGCACGCGTACCACTAGGGGTGGGTTGTCTCAAGGTGTACCTACGGAAATACTGTATATCGTAGTTTCTGTTTTCAGTGAGCACTTCAGAGTTGCGCCTGCTCATTTTCAATGAAATCTGGTTTCAGTTTAGTGCTTTAGTCTATCTCTACACAGAATCCCCTTTCGGAACTATTCTTCCTCAACTAGGGCCTATATTCCAGTTTGTACCTCCCATTGACAAGGTATGTGAAAATGCCTACTTATACTGCATGGCCCTTTTCTCATTTTTTTGGTTTCCAATATACGGTACTCATTCACTTCCGCTTTTCCAGTAGCAGTGTATATAGTACAATAGTAACTGTTGCATTAGTAATACTCGTATACACAGTATATCATTGCTAGGTAATGAAAATCTCATAATTCTTCTGCTTCTCCTTTATCTGTTTACCCTCCAGGATCGGTTTTCCCTCGGACTCAGCGAGGGATCCCACCTCTACCGCCGCAAGGGCAGTATCCTGGAGCTTCAGACTCTGGGTCGGGGGATACAACTGGAGAGGATGACCAGTACCTCACCCAGGCGGCCTCACCTGCTATGCTGAACAGGGGCCTTGCAGGGGGATGGGAAGATTGGAAGGGATGGACAAGGGAGAGGGAAGGAAGCGGCCGTGGCCTTAAGTTAGGAACCATTCCGGCATTTGCATGGAGGAGAAGTGGGAAACCACGGAAAACCACTTCTAGGATGGCTGAGGTGGGAATCGAACCCTCCTCTACTCAGTTGACCTCCCAAGGCTGCGTGGACCCCGTTCCAGGCCTCGTACCACTTGTCAAATTTCGTGGCAGAGCCGGGGATCGAACCCGGGCCTCCGGGGTTGGCAACTAATCACACTGACCACTACACCACAGAGGCGGACACAGAAGACTCGAATAGTCGAATAATTGGGCTATCATTAAGCAATGGAAATGCCAGGAGCAGTTCTACGGCCATTGCTGACCGCTCAGTTTTGGACTTCTTCAGTAAACTTTACTCCGAAGGAGGTTTCGTTTGCCCGGCGACGATTTTATATAATACATTATTGGTATTATTGGGGAACAGGGTGGTGTAGTGGCTTAGCTGCTTGCCTGTCATCCCAGCGACCGTCGTTTGATTTCTGGTGTTGTCTGGGCGGGATTTGCAGTTAAAAATCCCGTGGTGTCAGGAAGGGCTTACGAATTTAAATTCATGGCCACGTCTCTTTCATGCCTCACTGCGTGTAGTAAGCGGGATTACCTGCGGAAATTTATGATGATGATGATGATTATAGTTAATATTATTTAGCATCCGGCAACAAACAATGGAATTTGGGGGTACGCTAAGCAAAAAATTGAAATACCTGTCTTAAAATGTGCCCTATCATTCTATCTCTTCTTCTGGTCAAATGTCACCAAATCGTTCTCAGCATTTGTGATTCGATCTACCGATCTCAGCATTAGCATCAAAGTATGAAGGCTTTCACGGCCGGTGTCAATATAATAAAAAAATCTTCCGGGATATTATGCCGTGGTCCACTCCTCTCATTTCGTCCAGACGTTTCGTCCAGGCGTCGTGTAGGTGGTGGATGAAATGGACGCCACAGAAGATGACTACCGCAGCAGTAGTCGAAACGTCTGAACGAAATGAGAAGAGTGGACCACGGCATAATAGCACGGAAGATTTTTATTATATCACCATCAGCATTTCAAAAGCTTCTATTCTCTTTCTCTCTGAGCTACAGCAGTTATCGTTCATGTTTCACTTCCATACAATGCCATGCTCTAGTCTCTTTCTAACTCCTGTATCAGTGATCGAAGGGAGCAAATTGCTTGCACTAGTCTGCATTTTATGTCGTCCTTATATCTCCCATCGTTACTTATTCTACGACCCAAGTAACAATATTCATCCACTTCCTTTAAGGCGACACTCCGGGGATAAAAATATATTTTACCTAATGCATGGACTTTCATGAAATTTTGTGGGAATGTCACCTACATAAAAGTAGAGATATCACGAACCTTTCCTTCACATACAATCAATCGTTTTTCCAAAATAAACTTTTCCTTTTGAAATGTTTAATTCCATTTTTTCATGAAATTTAATTAACATGTTAATGTAAATTCGCAATTAGGTAGACAATAATTCTTTTAAAAGCACTGCGTGTGGATTTTTCTGTACATAATTTATATAAGGAGATGTATTGTACTAAATTTTGTGTAATTTTTACGTTCTAAAATTTTGGACTTAAAAATCCCTACTAATTGAAAAAAATGTGCAATCAAAAATTCCATACGCAGGTTTCTTAATAGAGCTGTGATACTTATACCATACAAATGTTGTTAGATTTGGCAGAATATTATGGGGGGAGAAAATGGGATCTAAATGTAAAATTACAATTGGCAAACAAAGCATTATTACAGTGATAAATTGTTTGAATTCAACGGAATAACTTTGTGACAAGAAAAGAAACTCAATCCTTTCAATTTCAATCATTAAAAAAATTTCACCAAAATGACCAAAATGTCGATTTTTATCTCCGGAGTGACGCCTTAAGACTTCATTTCCTAATCTAATATTTCCTGCATCACATGACTTCGTTCGATTGCACTCAATTACTTTTGTTTTGGATTTATTTATGTTCGTCTTGTACTAACATACATACATACATACATACATACATACATACATACATACATACATACATACATACATACATACATACATACATACATACATACATACATACATACATACATACATACATACATACATACATACATACATACATACATATCTTTATTACCCACCCTAGTGTACACCATCTGCTTACAGGTAATGAAGACAGAGCGAAACACAGAACAAACAAACAATAGGCACTACATCTCTCCTAAAACTACTTAACTAAATTATCTACCTCTACATCTACTCAGTGTACTCCCATACGTACGCGGATAGCCAGCATACGTGCAGGAAGCACCGCACTACAAACTACCCTATTCCCCTACTCCTACCAACCACCTAAAAAAGAAATTTGTTAGTAGACTGGTCGCTGCGTCAGCCCCGGTATGGAATACATGCCCACCAACCAGTTGACCGCAGCCACCAGCCTCATCACATGAGAAATGATCTCATATCTCACCTACACTTTCTGACACTGTATTCCTACCCTACCATGTGTGACAAGCCAGCTTGGCGGAAACCAGACCCAACACATGGCCTGCCACACACTTCCGCTATGTACGTCACCCCTACTCTGTTCATTGTCAGCTCTCTATCTTCCCTCTCCTTTTTCTTCCTGTGCTGACATGCTCAAGCCTAAATTCTTTGGGGTGGGTCAAGTCCCAACCCCTCCCTGTTCCCTTGATAAGTCACCTTCTCCTCTCTCGCACTCTTCTCGCCCACTACATCTCACCTTATTAAACTTAAGACTTAAACATAAACTAACAACCATTCTACATCCCTCATCATCGCACGTAAAATAATTTAATTTTTTTCTCACATCTCACTTACACACAAACAAACAGTTACCATTCCAAGTCCATTAGTCCACTCAGTCTTCTCAATCTACAGCAACACACTTACATCAAACTGTTAGACTTATCCTAGTTCTTTAGTTCTTCCATCCTATTAGACTTAGTACATAAACATCAAGAATCCATCATTTTACAACCCTCATCAAGGCATCTACACCTTTTAACTTTTTTTCATACCGCCTACTTTCATAATTTCCATACTGCCAACATTTTATCCTTAACTACAGTCCCACTTAATCTATCTCAATTCTATTACATACACCTTCTTAATACTCCCTCCTCACACAAATACACTTAAACAATCCATTTTTTTTCCACTCCTCTTTTACACACAAACAGACAGTCCTCCATTCCAAGTCCATTAGTTCACTCAGTCATCTCACTACTTGTACTAACATCTGTTATGCTATGAAAGTGAAAAGCAGTTGTTACAGCAAATTCTAGTGGAAGGGAGGTCCAATGGTAGGAATGAAAAGATCAGTTTCTTCATTTGGTCTTATCTGAAAGGCAAAAATTATAACATTTAGTACGATATATCACAGGAAGCATATCTGATTATATCCCCCACCCACCAACCACCCTACGCCCCAGGATGTATTATATTGGTAAGAGCCAAATACAGAGTATAGAGAAAGTGAAAACGCCCTATTTAAAGAAAGTGCTCTGCTTATCGAAGTACACTCCCATCACATCCAGTATATGAACTGTCGAGGGATTATTCAACAAAGTTGGTGCAAGAGGAGTGACAGAGTGACATTTTACACCATATTTACACCAAAAATGAATTATATTAATCAGAAAATTTCTGCACCTAGTTTGCAACAAAAATACACCAAATTTTTTCCTTCAACTTTCTTTATTGTCAATACTACTGTTGAACAGTTGAGCGAAATTTGCTTTAAAAATGCTCCAAAGTTACACCAAGGATTGGGATGAATTTGTGGAATCTCTTTGATGACATTTTAGTGGACAAAATGTGCAACTTCCTTCGCATTTTTGTATTTTTATTGGCAATTACATTTATTTAAACTTAAGATTATTAAATTCTTTTTGTTGTTTTTGGGTTCGGGCCACCTGCAGGCCAAGGCCGCTGGGATTTTGCCCCCTCTGTCCCCCATGTCGCCGCCCCTGGGTGCAATTACTTTAGGCTAATCCACTTTCCTCTCATTTTGTAGACTGTGCTTGCTTAGGAATAATTGCTTCAAGAACGCGTTAGGCAGACCACTGTTATGTATGTCTTGACGTACTTTGCTGTATATTTTTCATGAAACACGTATTGCTAATTAAAAGTTGCATTAATCACATAAACTTAGGGTACGTACGACTATTGATGCTATACAAACTGTAGTTTCCAAAATATTCTGGCTCGTTGCGATTAATTATATCAGAACCGCAAAATAGTGGAAATAAAGTCCCTTCAAAACCTACCGCATACTGCAAATTTTAAATATGCGTTTTGACAGTGTTTCGGCCAATTTCTGGACAGCTCGTGTCTATCACTGGTCCACTCGCCTGCGATACCTGAGCTATGTTCTCCTTGCTCCTCATAACCCCTCGCCTTTCGCACACTCTCCTTTACGTCCCGCAGCCCCGCACTAGCTAGCGATACCTGAGCTATGTTCTCCTTGTTCCTCACAACCCCTCGCCTTTCGCACACTCTCCTTTACGTCTCGCAGCCCTGCACTAGCCAGCGATACCTGAGCTATGTTCTCCTTGTTCCTCATAACCCCTGCCCTCTCGCACACTCTCCTTTACGTCCCGCAGCCCCGCACTAGCCAGCGACACCTGAGCTATGTTCTCCGTGTTCCGCACAACCCTTCGCCTTTCGGACACTCTCCTTTACGTCCCGCAGCCCTGCACTAGCCAGCGATACCTGAGCTATGTTCTCCTTGTTCCTCATAACCCCTGGCCTTTCGCACACTCTCCTTTACGTCCCGCAGCCCCGCACTAGCCAACGATGCCTGAGCTATGTTCTCCTTGTTCCTCATAACCCCCCGCATTTCGCACACTCTCCTTTACGTCCCGCAGCCCCACACTAGCCAGCGACACCTGAGCTACGTTCACCTTGTTCCTCATAACCCCTCGCCTTTCGCACACTCTCCTTTACGTCCCGCAGCCCCACACGAGCCAGCGATACCTGAGCTATGTTCTCATTGTTCCTCATAACCCCTCGCCTTTCGCACACTCTCCTTTACGTCCCGCAGCCCTGCACTAGCCAGCGACACCCGAGCTATGTTCTCCTTGTTCCTCATAACCCCTCGCCTTTCGCACACTCTCCTTTACGTCCCGCAGCCCCGCAGTAGCTAGCGATACCTGAGCTATGTTCTCCTTGCTCCTCATAACCTCTCGCCTTTCGCACACTCTCCTTTACGTCCCACAGTCCCGCAGTAGCCAGCGATACCTGAGCTATCTTTCTTGTATCTCATAACCCCTCGCCTTTCGCACACTCTCCTTTACATCCCGCAGCCCCGCACTAGCCAGCGATACCTGAGCTATGTTCTCCTTGCTCCTCATAACCCCTCGCCTTTCGCACACTCTCCTTTACGTCCCGCAGCCCCGCACTAGCCAGCGATACCTGAGCTGTGTTCTCCTTGCTCCTCATAACCCCTCGCCTTTCGAACACTCTCCTTTACGTCCCGCAGCCCCGCACTAGCCAGCGATACCTGAGCTATGTTCTCCCTGCTCCTCATAACCCCTCGCCTTTCGCACACTCTCCTTTACGTCCCACAGTCCCGCAGTAGCCAGCGATACCTGAGCTATGTTCTCCTTGCTCCTCATAACCCCTCGCCTTTCGCACACTCTCCTTTACGTCCCGCAGCCCCGCACTAGCCAGCGATACCTGAGCTATCTTACTTGTACCTCATAACCCCTCGCCTTAGCACACTCTCCTTTACGTCCCGCAGCCCCGCACTAGCAGTCCTGAAAGTTAACCTTTTCTCTGATTCTGGAGAGCAACCGAGTGTTGTCACGTGCTCGAATATACAGAGCTCATTAAAAGAATGTCCGGCTCCATGGCTAAATTGTTAGCGTGCTGGCCTATGGTAACAGGAGCCCCGGGTTCGGTTCCCCGCAGAGTCGGGAATTTTAACCATAATAGGTTCATTTCGATGGCACGGGAGCTGGTTGTATGTGTCGTCTTCATCATCAGTCATCCTCATCACGACGCGCAGGTCGCCTACGGCGTCAAATCGAAAGGCCTGCATCCTGCGAGCCGAACTTGTCCTTGCACACTCCCGGCACTAAAAGCCATACGCCATTTCATTTCATTAAAAGAATAGTCCCTTGATAAAACATTTTACTAAGATATCTCTCACTAGGTGGTTCACGGAACTGCTGACCATACAAACGCGCCGCGCCTTCAACACACAAACCTCCCCTAGAATACACAAATCTTTCAAGTAGAAAGGAACTAGCCCAGAAAAGTGAAAAAATATAGTTCTCGGGACAGAACGAACAGATTTAGAAAGGTGTGTGTGGCTCTTTAATATGTCATGTTGCATTTAAATTGCGTTTGGGGTGGTACTTCAGCAGTCCGGCCCCGCGGTGTAGGGGGCAATGCGGCCGCCTGCCATCCGGTGGCACCGGGTTCAATTCCCGGCCGTGTCAGGGGTTTCTAATTTTTAATGATTAATATCCCTGGCCCGGGGACTGGGCGTTTGTGTCTTCCTAAACGTTCCTTTCCTCGCATTCATCAATTTAGACTTCCTTAACTACACGCAGGTTCCTCTCATATGGTGAAAGCAGTGGCAAAAGATCTGCAGAGGTCGACGGCACGAACAAATATAATTTTAAAAAAGTATATCAGAAAAATCCACATGTACATTATCAAACCTAACAAAATCATTTGAAATCTAAAAATGGTGTTTTCAACCCAAAATGGCTTTAACCCACTTTAGTGCCAACCTCATAAAATTAAAAATGGCAGGAAATAATAATAATAATAATAATAATAATAATAATAATAATAATAATAATAATAATAATAATAATAAACCAAACACACCCCATGGCACTACAGCCTTTGAAGGGCCTTGGCCTACCAAGCGACCGCTGCTCAGCCCGAAGGCCTGCAGATTACGAGGTGTCATGTGGTCAGCACGACGAATCCTCTCGGCCGTTATTCTTGGCTTTCTAGACCGGGGCCGCCATCTCACCGTCAGATAGCTCCTCGATTCTAATCACGTAGGCTGAGTGGACCTCGAACCAGCCCTCAGGTCCAGGTAAAAATCCCTGATCTGGCCGGGAATCGAACCCGGGGCCTCCGTGTAAGAGGCAGGCACGCTACCCCTACACACGGGGCCGCCCAATAATAATAATAATAATAATAATAATAATAATAATAATAATAATAATAATAATAATAATAATAATTAAGGGTTGATCCAGAGAAAGACCCTGCTAAACCGCGGAACATCTTTTTGCACTTGCATTCGGGAGATAGTGCATCATAATATTGCTGAACTAATTATTTTTTGTAATTAAAAGTTATCTAGTAGTGGCAATGGTCTGAAGATGGTTTTCCGTGGTTTCCCATTTTCACACCAGGAAAATTCTTGGGCTGTACCTTAATTAAGGCCACGGCCGCTTCCTTCCCACTCCTAGGCCTTCCCTATCACATCGTCGCCGTAAGACCTATCTGTGTCGGTGCGACGTAAAGCAAGTAGCAAAAAAAAAACTTTCGTTATTATGTAAACAAGAAGGTGTAAGCCTAAGCAGGTAGTTTGTGCCGGCTGTATTGATGTAAATGAAATAAATAATAATATTAAAATTAAAAACTTACCGACTAGGTCTAATTTACCATTAACAACATTCCTGACGAAGCGTTGTGTGGGGATGGCGGAGCATATGAGTTCGACCAGACCATAGGAGTACTTATACCTGCACAAGAAATGAAAACTTTTCTCTCAAACTCATCAGCTGAGAATATAGATTATTATGATGTAACAGAGAAGGTGAGAAGTAGAACTTACGATATCTCTTTGTACGAGAGACGATCAATATGCATCTCGTTACAGCTCGGCAAGCAGTCACACTTGAACGCTGTAGAATCCGGGTCCCAGATAGGCATGGGCACAGCCATTTTTAGATTTTCGAGGCAGAATAATCCTGTTATATTACATTCCTCATCAGGACCTGAAATGATACATACTGTATATTTGAGGCGCCATCTCCAGAAAAATACATTTGTCGGAAAACAAGGAATACAGTTCCTAGGCGAACAAACCACCACCTTAGTACTACAATAGGGTAACTTAAGAATAGCATTATCGTAAGGAAATAGGCTTGAAACATTCCTTGAATCATAATGCTTTGTTGCAGAAAAATACCAGATAATAATTTAGAAGAAATGCATTGAATTGGCATAAAACATGCTATATTTTGTTGTATTATCATAATATTGTTGAACAAATTAAATTTTGAAATTAAAAGTTATCTAGCAGTGGCAATGGTCTGAAATTTTCAAGATGTTGAGTTATCCACTTGTGATTTTTTAAAATGCAACATACACAGTAATAAACATATATTTGTGTACCACAATATTACAAAATGACGTAACACTTGTAGACAAATGCAAGAATCTTTCATACTTTGAACCCTTAAGGGCATTTCATTAAAAATTTATGAAACTAATATTTTGATATCATAAGAAATTCGCTGAAAAGTCACTTTGTTTACTCGATGTCGGATGACGATTGGTCTCTTATCACCTCATTGCTTTGATCCGTCCTGAGGGGGAGGTTTTCATAAAACGGCCAGTATTGAAGCTAGAACTGGAGGAACTGACTAAACAGAGAAACCAGAGCATCATACCTTTCCTTTGATATAGACTGGGCAGGTTTTATGTTTGACACTGAGGGCGTGCTGATGTTTCTCGTCTTTTTTGTTACAGTCTATATCACGATAGTTATGTGATGTAGAAGGTAACATCAGTCAGGACTGGTACCTTGATGCAAGTGTAATGGACTAGTACAACTTGGAAACAGTTCTCTAACCCATGGGTAAATAGTGAAAATATCGAGCTTGATTAGTAGGTATTATTATTATTATTATTATTATTATTATTATTATTATTATTATTTACGTAGTTATGTCATCATCATCATCATCTGTTTACCCTCCAGGTTCGGTTTTTCCCTCGGACTTAGCGAGGGATCCCACCTCTACCGCCTCAAGGGCAGTGTCCTGGAGCTTCAGACTCTTGGTCGGGGATACAACTGGGGAGAATGACCAGTACCTCGCCCAGGCGGCCTCACCTGAACAGGGGCCTTGTGGAGGGATGGGAAGATTGGAAGGGATAGGCAAGGAAGAGGGAAGGAAGCGGCCGTGGCCTTAAGTTAGGTACCATCCCGGCATTCGCCTGGAGGAGAAGTGGGAAACCACGGAAAACCACTTCCAGGATGGCTGAGGTGGGAATCGAACCCACCTCTACTCACATGACCTCCCGAGGCTGAGTGGACCCCGTTCCAGCCCTCATACCACTTTTCAAATTTCGTGGCAGAGCCGGGAATCGAACCCGGGCCTCCGGGGGTGGCAGCTAATCACGCTAACCATTACACCACAGAGGCGGACACGTAGTTATGTACGGATTTTATTTGGTATAAATCGTGGTCGTATTATTTATTATTTGTCTTGTATAACAAAACATGTGAGGTTATGTTACGACACATCTGCTGTGTGTTATTAATAAGAGTTTATTTAATGTAAGAACACGTAATTAATAGTATATAATTTATTATTACATGTAATAAGATGTCAGGGGCTGCCTGGCAGAGGCGGTAAAGGCGTGCTCGGTTCGCCCGGAAGGACGTGGGTTCGAATCCCCGTCAGGAAGTCGTAAAATTTTAGAAACGAGATTTCCACTTCTGGAGGTGCATATGGCCCTGAGGTTCACTCAGCCTACACCAAAAATGAGTACCAGGTTAATTCCTGGGGGCAAAGGCGGCCGGGCGTAGAGCTAACCACTCTACCCCATCACGTGCCGAGGTTAACAATGGTGGAAGCCTTTACCTTCCACTCCTCCAAGGGCCTTCATGGCCTGTACGGAGGTGACTTTGCTTTTTGCTTTGTAATATGATGTATAAATCCAGTGTAATGTTGTGAAACATACAGTAATAGTCCAGAACAACGCATCCTGTCACCAGAGTTGCATAGAAAATTCCATTCATTGTAAATAGGTTATTGGAGACACTAGAAAATTCGAGAAATCATGTGTCATACTTTTCTAGAAGGCCGGTCAGGCAATGTATATAAAGAGGCAGTCTTGGCAGTTGGATTAGAGTTGTTAGCGAGACTTGTAGTGGAAGTCGTTAGCCCAGTGGGTGAACTCATGTTGTGATTTTGTTGTGTTGGCAATCGGTTGACATGGTAATGTAGCAGTCTTTTTCTTCTTCTTCTTCTTCTTCTTCGTAGAAGTGTTTTGTTCAAATGGTGATTTATTAACGTGTTTGTGTAATGTGTATATCATTTGTAAATAAAACAGTGTACACATTTGACATCATCGCGTGTGTGCGTCTTTGTAGTTACAACAACCTCCGTTAGAACACGTTAGGAACTCATTGAACCTGCACGAAATAGAAACATTCTGCCTATAATACAGAAGCTGTTCATTAGTTTCTTTAAAGCATTGTTATGAATAATTTATTTCAGGATGATCCGACAAATGCACATACACAATCATGAATGGCCACACTTACTATAGTTGGGCCCACGAGAGTTAGAGCGAAAAGAGTAACTACGAAGTACGTTGCGTTGTCATAGTTACCTTCATCGGTGGCATATCACCCTTTCATACAGGCCGAATGTTTAAGAAAGCATGTAGACCTAATACAATTCAATAATCTTTGACCCGTTCCTAAGCTTGTGCTAATAATTACAACATTTAAGACAGAACACGTCATTGCCGATAAATATGAGATTTCATAATCACAACAAAATCATCACTTTCTGACAATAACCCCAACAAATGCACATGTTAAATACATAACAGAACTGTACAACTAGTCACTGATTAACTTATAAAAACCTAACAACGAAAAATATATTCAGAAAAAGCACGTAAATAATTAAAGCAGCAAAAACTAACACAGTATCACTCCTAATAATAACACAGAAGCGACTGAGAGCAAGCCAACCCACGTGGCAATAGCTTCCTTAAATGTGGCATCACTTTTACCGTTGCCATAGCAACAGACCATTTTCGAGCAGTGTTAGTCAAATTTTCCTCGCCGGTGGCGCTAAACGTCAGACTCCAACTCTCGTGCTGTCTTTTTACAAGTCTCTGCTCTTCTCACACAGCGGATGATCTGGCTCGTTACTGCCTAAGAGAGTTTTAATCATATTCATGGGCCCACCTTTCTTACTTTCAATCTAAGTCCAGCCACTCTACACAGCAACTGCGGGCAGACAGCTAAATTTGAACACAGGGCTACACTCCACGCAACACACGATGACAGTTGCTTGGTCCGATTTCAGTGATTTGCACGGTCACATGCAGTGAACAACGAAACAGCAACAATTCAACAGTGCTAAAGAGCAGGACAGTACTCACGAAACGTTTATTAACGCAGTTCCGATTACATTTACGATAGCTGCTTCAATCGCTGGATCACGGTGATCCTCAGTCCACGGAAGCACACACACAGTATTCTAAGGTAGTACACAGTCCTCTGTCCCGTACGCTGTATTCAGTCCCGCTACTCGGTCGATATTCCCACGCAACAACAGCCACAACTCCTCGTTCAGACCTCGGTGGGACGCTAGCGACAACCGACATCTGTCACCCTCAGCCAGGCCACCTAACTGCAACACGTAGACTCCGAGTCCAATACTGAACCCACCAAGGGGTCCAATACCGACTGACTGTCCGCAGCTAGCCTCCCCTTTTATAGCTTGGGTGATGTGTACCAGAATATTCGCGACGTGACTAGAGATGGAACATTCTCGTTGCATCTCCCAGAAACTCGCAGGTACACCAGCCGACGAGAACAATACACGGAAAGGCTGGCCCCACCACACAAGCAGGCTGGGAGATCCCCAGTAGTCGGACTCACTAGCCCCTTCCAGAAAGTACCGAAAGGAGTTACCACGGGGCTGCCACGTAACAGTATGAAATAAAAAACTCATACATTTCTGCAAAACAGGTAACAGTAAATTACGTAATTTGTGAAACACTGCTTCAGAACACATGCTAATGCTTGTCAGCAATTAATTTAATACTCGCCAGTACCTGATGCTAAACTACGAGGAGCAGCTTCAACCAAATTCTTCCCTCCGGAATCCATAATTACAATTTTTCTACTTTTTATTACTATTGACTTTACGTTGTACCGACACAGATAGGTCTTACGGCGACGATAGGATAGGAAAGGGTTCGGAGTGGGAAGGAAGCGGTCGTATACTTAATTAAGGTACAGCACCAGCATTTGCCTGGTGTTAAAATGGGAAACGACGGAAAACCATCTTCATTGCTGTCGACAGTGGATTTCGAACCCACTATCGCCCGTATCTAAGCTGATAGCTACGTAACCCAAGCCCCGCCGCCACTTACTCTGTGTGTGTTACTTTCATAATGCCATTGCTAAAGATAAGAACTGTTTGGTTGACCTGACATATTAAAACAAATGAATGAATCATTAATGATTAAGAAAGATATCGTAAATTTTGTAGTAAGAATAAACGGTATATTTCATAAGAGTTTTAAGCCTATATTTGCAGTTTAGAGACATTTAAAGATTTGCGTTTGATTTCACAGTACCTTTGATGAGGCATATAGACATGCCTTGATAATGTATTCGAGCATACAATTTGTCAAATTAATGTATTTACAAAGTATTGCTTTATAATATGGGCGAAATAAAGAAGATATTACGGTACTAAAATAAAATTTCCAAGCCAATATTTGTTAATTTTCTACTTAAAATCAGTGACTTGATATTTTTGGAATCGTATTGTGGCGTGGTCCACCATTTTGTTCGGAAGGCCTTAGGACGGGTGATCTAGTCCGGTACCGGTTACGAGTGACATAAACTAGTAGGGCCCGCCCGCTCGCTTCTGCTGCAACCAGTCATGGACGAGCCTGTAGCGCAAGGGCAGCCCGCGCTACCATCGCTACTGCCGTCACTAATTTCAGTCCTACCTAACATCACGAGAGAAAACCAGAACAGAGTGGAGAAATTCAGGGGCTTCTTCTAATTGGAAGTATCTCGAAGCCCTCCTTCGTCCCCCACTACAAAGGACAGGTCGGACTAGTTCATATGGTTCAGTCTGGGCTCAGTTCAGCTAGTGATCCAGCCAGCGAGACAGTCTGTGAAGTGTGTGCACTGCTGTGGAATATTGGATCAGCGAGCTGTCTGTGAACTCATGACGAAGGTGGAACAGTGTAGCTGAGCGGGGACTGTGGGGCTGTGATGAACGAAGACTGTCGTGTGTAGGTACGAATGTAAGACTGTGATCGTGCGCGCGCAAACTGTGAACAATGCGGCCGCTATCGTTGTACAGTGAATTTAATAGAGAACGGCCTTAGGGTCCAAATGCTAGTTACAGGAGAGCGTGTAGCGCAATTGTTTAGCTCGTGTTAGACGGAATAACTTGTGTAATAGAACACTGAGAAGATAGAGAGAGCGCTAAGTAGAGTGATTCTGTATGCGCGATTATATAGCAGTTAGTGCTAGTTAATTCGCTGCCAGTCCTGTAATTATTTACCTTCCACTCGCCTACAAGTTAAAATATCCTTTTAACTTCCCTTTTTTATTATACTGTATTTGCATTTCAATCGGGCAAATTTTCAGTATGTTTAAAAGAGTAATCATTAATACAATTACAGAAGATCAACCTAGATTTATATGTACTGAAAGAGAGAACATAGATATTGTTTGATCACCAGACTTAACTTTGCCTCTTTGCTTCAACTCTAATTTAGCAAGCCCTCACCAGAGGTCAGATTTGGACAGTGCTCCTTTGTATTACCACTAGGAGGAGGTAGACTACTTGCTACTTCCGGCCACGACTCTGTGAGTCTGTGAGATGACGCGGTGACAGCCGCTCGCGTGAAGTAAGAACGATGACATAGTCAGTGTGACTAACAGGAGTTTTATGTGAATGTAAATATGTGTAGCTAGTGTTCTTGTATTGTGTATCACGTGTTTTAAGTGTGTAAATATATGTATGTTAATAAATCCACAGAAATCCAGTGATATGAACCGGCTACCTACCTCGTGCCCGATACCTACAGTCCACTACTTTCCTCGTGCTATCCTTAGCTAAACCTTGTACATATCCTAACTCACTCAGTTCAAATTTGTCTACATCCCTATCCCACCTAAATTCAGAAAATACTAGGCATTTTTAAACTGATAAAAATAAAGTTCTAGAATAAGAATAAGCACGATGCGAGCTGGACGCATACATCGAAGTGTTAAGTGAATTCGCTCACGGCGCCAAATTTATACTGCTCCTATGCGGGTAGTTTTAGGACTATTATATGCACCAATTCTTCAGTATATAAAGGACCCCTTTAAGAACTGATCTGTGGCGTTATTCCAAAATCGACAATTTTCGACTTATATCACTTGGGAAATAAGGGACTCAATTAATTGCTGAAAAAAGTGCTGGGAGTCTCGGAGCAGTTGACGCAGACTGCACTGTAGAAATATACCAGTACTTTGGTTATTATCTGAAGTTACACAAAACACGTTATACAGAGAATGAGTTTTCGGTACCACGAATAGATTTTCATATTACTTTACTAACACGTGCAGTATATGAATATATCGTATAATTAGCGTTTTTTTTGCTAGGGGCTTTACGTCGCGCCGACACAGATAGGTCTTATGGCGACGATGGGATAGGAGCGGCCTAGGAGTTGGAAGGAAGCGGCCGTGGCCTTAATTAAGATACAGCCCCAGCATTTGCCTGGTGTGAAAATGGGAAACCACGGAAAACCATTTTCAGGGCTGCCGATAGTTGGATTCGAACCTACTATCTCCCGGATGCATGCTCACAGCCACGCGCCTCTACGCGCACGGCCAACTCGCCCGATAATTAGCGTTTAAAAGCGTCTGTAATGTTTATAAGGGAAGCTAACTTACTGTGTATACTAGTATGAAATTTTGTCACCTATTTGTAAATATGCAAGTTTTTCAAATACATTTTTACTCAAACAAACGAGGAACCGTCGGAATCTTGTTCAGACTTATTCGTTTTAATGCTGCGAACAGCCTATGTGACAACGTTCTTATATATTAACTAGCAAGATAATCGTGCTTCGCTGCGGTATTATACTGAAATTTATAATTGAATGCTTAACGTTTTACATATAATCCTCCGAAATTCGCGATCTGACTCGTTTTCTGAGAGATTACGGCAAAGTTCCTAACATTTTTCAATCTTTCCTTCCAGCAATCGATTTCGTACTTCCCGGGCTAGGTCCAGGTGTTCCACGCGGTCAGTTGGGTCCCTAAATCTTTGCCATTTTTTCCTATAAGCATTTTTAGTATGGATCAAATCCTAAAGGAGATCCGGCGTGGTGTCGTCTCGGGTGCCTTGGCGATACTGAACCAGCGGCCGGACTGCATTCTTAGTCATTACCCGTCCAGGACCCGTTTCCAGCGCAGTCCGCACATTTGACGACGGTCTAGATTATTATTATTATTATTATTATTATTATTATTATTATTATTATTATTATTATTATTATTATTATTATTATTAGATGTTCTGGACCCCACAGCAATATGCAAGACCGCTACTTGGCGGTAAATTACATCTGCTGCCACTGTCATTGTTGACAATGTGACCAGCACCATTGTCGCGCGTAGGCAAAAGTGCGGGAATTCTGGCGATACGATTGACATACTTCCGTCCATTATTGACCTTATTTTAGAGGTGAACAATTTGACGGTCAATCTTATTCATATCGTTTATTTCAAATGTGTTTACATTTTTATTTGCATGCCAGGAGATTCTACTGTAATCTAGGAATATTCTCCGAAGGAAAAGATGGCTGTTGAAAACGAACCCAGGAAAGATTAAAAATGATCGGCTTGTGATCAGAATAAGTACATCGAAAATCTACAGCCTGTTTCCAGTCATTCGACAGGGTCAGGAATGGAATGAATAAAGCCCCATCTAGCGGCGACAATAGAAATTGTGCCAGCGGCCGAAGCACTCCTCTGGGGCAATGATCGATGAATGACAAATGAAATGAAATATTGGACAGTGTTGCTGGAATGAATGATGACAGGGAATACCGGAGTAAACGGAGAAAAACCTGTCCCGCCTCCGTTTTCTCCAGCACGAATGTCACTTGGAGTGACCAGGATTTGAACCACGGAACCGAGCTGTGAGAGGCTGGCGCGCTGCCGCCTGAGCAACGGAGGCTCCTTATAAGTACATTATGAACAGTAAAATCAATTGGTCTCACCTCCTTTTACACCCCACCGCCGTTAAGTTTATTTAAACGTTCCTCCCAAAAGAAATTAAAAGAAGGCGTGTTTCTTTATGTTTAAAGGAGATTCCAAGCACCAATGTTCACGTCTATTACCATCAGTTTTCAGATATAAGTATCCCCATAAAAATAATTTATTTTTTCACTTCCTTTCACACTTCCCCTCCCCTAAGTGAATTTTCCGGCAAAAAATACTTGTTTCTTTAATAGTAAAGGATCTTCTAAATACCAATTATCACGACTCTAACTTCTTCAGTTTTTTATTTATGCGTCCTCATGAAAGAAATTCAATTCCTTTTCACTCCCGCCCCCAAGATGGTTTCCCCACCAAAACGCGTTTTTCTTCGTTTTTAAAGGAGATCCAAATACCAATTTTCATGTCTGGCTTTAGTTTTTATCAGATGCATGTATTCTCATACAATTAAGTCAATTAATTTTTCAATTCTTTCACCCCCCCCCCCTCCATTGGATTTTCCGAGAATACGTGTTTCTTTACTTTTAAAGCAGATTCCAAATATCAAATTTTACGTCTGTAACATCTTCATTTCTGAGATATCAGTAGCTTAATGAAAATAATTCAACACCATTTTCAGTCACTTTTACCCCCCACCCCTACACCTCGGTGGTATTTCCCAACTAAAAATACACGTCTCTTTACTTTTAATAGAGATAAAAAATACAATTTTTCACTTCTGTAACATGTTAAGTTTTTTGAGATATACTGTAGAAATTCTTATTTTTAAATTCACCCCTTTTTAGTTCCCTTTAAGTGGAGTTTCCAAAAACAAATCACCTATGTTTTTTACATTCACTGGAGATTCCTAATACCCAATTTTTACGTCTGTAACATTTCACGTTTCTTAGATATTCTGTAGATATTGTCTTTAAAAAACACCTTAATTTGTCACTCCTGTTTAACCGCCATTAATTGGATTTTACAAAAACACAAAACTACGTGTTTCTTTATTGTTAAAGTAGATCCCAAATACCAATTATGAGGTCTGTAATATATTGAGGTTCTGAAATATAAGCAGCCTCATTGAAGGCATTCACCCCCTTTTTCACCCTTTTCCACCCTTCCTGTTGGGATTTTCCAAAAACAAAAAATACGTGTTCCTTTATTTTTAAAGGAGATTCTAAATACCAATTTTTACATCTATAAACTTTAAAAGTTTTGAGATATAGATAAACTCATTTTAAAAATTCACGCCCTTTTCACCCACCCCCCATTAATTGGATTTTCCAAAAACAAAAATTACGTGTTTCTTTATTTATAAAGAGATCAAAAGTACCAATTTTCAGGTCTGTAATATCTTCAGTTTCTGAGATATAAGTACCGGTATCCTGATTAAAGGTGTTACCGTTGTTGGTGGATCAGCAGAGGTGAAAGAGGTGCCGGAGTGAATGGATCTAACGACCAAATCAAAGCCAATTGAAAACTGTAACAAGGTTATATTTTTTCTCTCTTTTTTTAAAAAAATCAACAAGTAACGAGGTAACAGATACCAGTAGCAAAAACAAGTCTATGAAGGACAAGATTGGTGGTATAAACAGAACTTGTGCTTCAAGCCCCCACTTTACACTTCTTGAGCTACGCGCTCAACTTAATAACCTTACTTACGGGCAGAAATCCCCTAATGCCTGGAGCACATGCTCCCAAAATATGAATGTCAAGCCTCCCAGAGGCACTTTTACAACACTTGAAAGTGCTGACACGCTCTCAGTTTTTCAAGCCTCTTAAAGGCAATACCAGACTTTACAATAAATTGCCATCAAGGCACAACTTACAACAATGACACGGGGTATCATGTACCCAACCTGCTGGGCCTTAGCAGAAAAAGAACAGGTTAAGTAAATGGCCCGAAATACCAAAATGAATGGAGGCGTGTACTTGCACTCCTAAATACTCATTCTAAAACCTAAAAGGCACTAGGCTGATGAAACAGGGGCTATTCCCAAACTACGGACGTGACTCGTATAAGAATAATTTAAGACATTACGAAAAAGGAAAAGACCAGTTACAAACGTAGCCACCTCAAACCAATGTGAAAGGGAGCTCGAGAGGGTGCATCACTCTCTATCTCCGGATTACGGTTACAGATTTTATGAGATTTTCACATTATCCGGCAGAACTTACATTTTAGAGAAGTTGGTTACATATAAAAGTTTCGGACCCTTCCCTCAGGTTAAACTGCGGAGCTAGCAAGAAATAAAGACGTTAAACGGTCATTACCTTGCTGAAGATCTGCTGCCTGATGAAAGAGGCACCTCCCTACTACTGCTTCACATACACACACTTAGTTAGATGTTGATCAAGTGGCCAAGAGACGTGAAAATCAGCAGATTATAAACCGTCGGGGAAAGTTCGAGACCTTTCATGAATAATTAAGCCACACCCTCTCAGTTTTATTGGTAGATGAAAAGTTACACACAAAATCGAAGAAGAAATACGTGATTGGTTGGAAATTAATTACAGAAATTCTTGATTGTTTAAATTCAAAACAGGTGGAAAGAAAGAATAAATATTGCCAACCAAAAAATGAATGAACGAAATTTAGTAAAGAAAAAACTTATGAACACAAAATTTCTTCCGAAAGGTTCTTTCACTTCGCACCAGGGTGCATGATCATAGTTTTGTAGTGACATCTATGAGAGAATGTCCACACTTCTGTATCAATGAAGAACAAAACAAATAGAAATTCAAGCAGTACTGGCAACTTCATAATCACAAAATTACAGTAGTGCCCTCTTCTGAGGAAAAGTTTAAGTAGCACTAGTTCCAAGTTCAGTGTTTCTCCTGTAGAGGAGGTTTTAATTGACGCAAGATTCAACTGTGCGGCGTACAGGTGTATCTTCCGGTACAGCCCTCCCCCTCCCAAATGTCCTTCCAAGGGGTGACACAGAAGAATTTTGAAAAAAAACTTTAACTTTGAAGGGGAAAAAATTAAGTTTCTTTTGGAAGTAGTCAGGTAGCAACTCGTTAAACTTCAAACCTTAGAGTGTCTTTGTTGCTGCATAATGTGAAATACATATGAATATTTTTGACGGCAAGAACTTCCGCCGCTGCTGATATCCAGTTGAGGTCGCCCGGACCCCTCAAGTACCCCCAGATACACCTCTCCCGCTACTATGAGAGGGGTAGTCGTCGTGAAGGACGCCGCAGATCAGAAGTGTATTAACAGTCCCCAGATGAGTTGGCGGTAGGTGCGCCGCACTTCAGCCTTTGCCGGGAGATGGACTCCGGCGCGCCGTACACAGGTAGACATCACGGGAGTGGAGTGGGGCCGTACCCCACCTCATTTGCGGTACGGCGACGAAAGGCGCGGGGCACTGAAACAGTAAGATCTCGGCGACAGAAAAGTGTTGGTGACTAGTGATTTTAGGGTACGATCTTTGTTGGTGAGGCTGAGGGGAGAGCGGTGTGGAAAGCAATTTGCCACGGTGTGGATCTACAGGAAGCGGGGGCTTGGTAATGGCCACTCAGGAATTGACGCAGCAAAACCAGAGGGGAAGATTGCACATACAATATACAAAATACCATAATTGGGGCAGAAGGCCACTCAAAAATATAACCTTCACACTGCTACTAAATATTGATGGCTAAGTTACAATGACGTTACACTGGTTTCACCTGACACAGGTGAATTCTAAATGTCCTCTCCGTGGCTGGATTGCTCACCAACAATGTTACTAGAGGCACGAAATCCAAAATGGTGCACGGCCCATGAAATCTGGGGGCAACCTTGCCCGCGGGAACAACGTTTTCTACCAGGACTTGATCTCCTACTTTTAAATTGGTGGGCCTCCGTCCACGATCATACCTTTCCCTAACCTTTTCATGGGAGGATTTAAGATTGGCCTTAGCCTTCTTCCATAGATCTCTGATATTATCGGGATCTATTGTCTCTGGTAGAATATTACTAAGTGACCAAAGGTTAGAGAACGGCGTGTTAGGCACAAACTTAAACATCAAGGAAGCAGGAGTGAACTTATGAGATTCATGAACCACCGAATTCAAAGCGAAGGCCAACCAATGCAGGGATGTATCCCACCTGGAATGATCATCATGATGAAATGCAATGAGCGCCGATCTCAGATTACGATTGACCCGCTCAGCCAGAGATGGTTGAGGTTAATACGCCGAAGTAGTTACGTGAGAGATGCACCGATCAAAAGAGAATTTACGGAAGAGATTGGAGGTAAAGGCTTTAGCATTTTCAGAAACGATTTATTAATAATAATAATGTTATGTGTCTTACGTCCCACTAACTACTTTTAAGGTCTTCGGAAACGCCGAGGTGGCGAAATTTAGTCCCGCAGGAGTTCTTTAACGTGCCAGTAAATCTTCCGACACGGGGCTGTCGTATATGAGCACCTTCAAATACCACCGTACTGAGCCAGGATAAGAGCTATATATTGACGCGGACCAAAACAAGCAAATATGGTATTTAAACAAGCGATGGTGGACTGAGCGGTAGCCGGCTTAGTCGGAAATAACCAGGAAATCTTGTGAAACCATCTACACCTACAAGAATGAATTTGTTGGTATTCCCCTTTGATTGGGGGAAGGGTCCTACATAGTCGATATAGAGGCGTTCCATGGGGCGCGACGCTTGATGAGAAGACAATAGACCTAGCTTAGTGGACAACGTGGGCTTACTAAGCCAACAAGATTTACAAGATTTACCAATTCCCGAATTTCACCGTCCGTACCTTCCCAGATAAACATCTCTCGGATCTTTTCTCGAGTTTTGAAGATGCCTAAATGTCCCCCTAATGGGGTCTCATGGTAGTACTTGAAGATCATAGGTTCAAGAACAGTTGGAACCACAACTTTCATCTTCTGATCATGCCTCGACGGGCAACATAAAACCCCATTCCGCAACACATAAGGGACGACATGTTCCCCAGAAGAAAGGGTTTCAATTATGGGAGCCAGCACTGGATCTTCACGTTGATATTTTTCAATATCTCTAAACAACGTGGGAGCATCAGTTAGAATAGCATTTACACTAGGAGGTATGGGCTCGGGAAGAGAAGAACTATCTTCCCACTCGGAGGCCTCCACATCATTAGAAAACAAACGGCTTAGTCCGTCCGCCACAACATTTCCAGATCCTCCGATATGCCTAACATCAAACTGGAAGGCCGAAATCCTGATGGCCCATCGGGCTATACGACCATTACGACGCGGCCTAGCTAAGACCCAACTGAAGGCTTGGTTATCTGTTTCCAAGTCGAACTTGATATGTTCCAGATAGAGGCGGAACTTCTCTAGTTCAAATAAGAGTGCCAAACCCTCAAGTTCATAGATGGAATACTTGGCTTCTTGAGCCGATATTGTCCTAGATGCATAGGCTATGGGTCGCCTTCCGAGTTCAGTCCCTTGAAGAAGCAGTGCAGCCACCGCCGACGACGACGCGTCGGTTTGAACGATGAATTTCTTCGAGAAATCAGGCATAGCAAGAACAGTGGCATTACAAAGAGCTAATTTCAGGTCTTCGGAAGCGGCTTGTTGAGAAGGTCCCCACTCAAATTTGACGCCTTTCCTACGAAATAAGTTCAAGGGCGCCGCTCTGTTAGCGAAGTTAGGAATAAATTTCCTGAAGAAATTCACCATGCCAATGAACCTGGCAACACCTTTGATGTCCTTAGGAGGTTTGAAATCACGGATTGCCTGTGTACTAGAATGATCAATGGAGACACCATCGGGCGACACAAAATGCCCTAGAAATGACATGGAAGGCTTAGCAAAAGCAACCTTAGATAGCTTAACAGTTAACCCTGCCTTTGCGAAGACGATTAAGGACCTCTTTCAGATGATCAAGTTGTTCTTCAAAGGTCTCAGAAAATACGACGACATCATCAAGGTAATGTTATAAGTACTCAAACTTTATGTCAGAGAAGATCCTCTCTAGCAGTCTGGTAAGCACAGCTGCTCCAGTGGGGAGCACGAAAGGCACGCGGTTGTACTCATACAAGTTCGAATCCGTGGCGAAAGCTGTTAGATGTTTGGATTCCTCGGCCAGGGGGATCTGATTATACGCCCTGATTAAGGTCTAAGATGGTGAAGAACTTAGCTTTCCGAAACTATGAGAAACAAGAGTGAAGGTCGGGAAGAGGCACAGATTGTAACACCACCTTCCGATTTAAAGCCCTATAGTCAATCACGGGCCTGAAGCCACCTTGGGGTTTCGGAACCAGGAAAATAGGCGATGCATACGCCGACTTAGAGGGTCGAATTATACCATCTTTCAGCATCCGATCTATGATCTCTTTGAGAGCTTTCATTTTAGATGGAGTTAACCTATAAGGTGGAAACCTAACGGGGATCGAATCCGTGATCTCAATCTTGTATTCGATAAGGTCAGTAACACCTAGAGTATCGGAGAACACATCAGGAAACGACTGACACAATTTACGAATATTATCCTCCTGCATCTCAGGTAGATGTCTAAGGTCTAACGACATCTCATCCTGGGTAGGCGAAACAGATGAACATGACACAGAATTACATTTTAACAATGGAATTTTACAATTATTTGCAAACTTGAAGGTGCACGACTTGCTCTGAATGTCGAGCACTAGACCGGTATGAGACATGAAATCCGCTCCTAATATATTGGGGCAAGACAAGTGCTTAGCCACGAATAGTTTTAATTTCCAAGTGAAATTAGAAATGCGAATTTTGGCAAGGATGAAACCTAAAATTTCCAAGGGAGAGGAGTTAGCTGAAACACATTGAACCAAAGACGAACAATAATCGGGAAATTTACAGACAGACTTTAATTTAGAGTACCACTCAGCCGAAATAATAGAACAAACGCTCCCAGAGTCTAACAGATCAGTTAGCGGTTCATTATTCACCTCCTTTTTGAGAACGGGTACCATTGCGGGGGTCTCCGCCGCAATCCTAAGACATTCTTTGGGACCTTCGAATGATAAATTAGAAGAGCCCTGACTTTTCCCTGAGCTTTCGCTGGGTTTAACGGGGCTGAGCCTGAAGAAGGTGAGCACGCCGACTCAGCCGATGCCACTAGTCACTTTTGACTATTTGCGTTGGTGGAAGTTGCACCAGAAGTTGAACAGGAGGGGGTGCTATTGGCATTAGGGCAATTCTTGGCAATGTGATTAACTGAGCCACACTTGAAGCATCCTTGTGATGACCCTGCTCCATTCTTTGTCCCACTGGATTTAATCAAAGGACACTTGTCGCGGAGATGTTCTGTAGACCCTCACGCATAGCTCTTACGGGTGGTGATGGTTCGGCGAGGTTGAGGAGGGGGCTCCTTAGCGACACGTAATGTGTCAGCATGCCTAACTCCTTCGGCTGAGACAGCCATAGCCTCTAATTCGGCAAACGTTTGAGGACACGACGCAAAACACACATATTACCTGTAGGGTGGTGAAATCCCTTCCACAATGGCCTGCACAATTTGATCTTCTGGGAAATGAAGAGCAAATACCCTTGTGTAAAATTTAATATCCTGGATGAATTCGGCAAGATTTTCATCCAGTCGCTGTACTCTGTAATAATACTTTTGAATTAATGAAGACATTGCTCGAGCGGGAATGAAGTTTGCGAGAAGGTGTGCAGGGAAGGCTTCAATGGAAGATTGCTCAGCGATGGTTTTAACGATCTTGTCCGAGAGGACACCTATGGAGTAAGGGTAAATGATTTGAAGAATTTGGCACGGGGAAAGAGAAAACACTAGAGCGTGATCTTGGAATTCAACTATATATAATAATTTCGTGTGGCTATTTCTAGCCGAATGCAGCCCTTGTAAGGCAGACCCTTCGATGAGGGTTGGCGGCGTCTGCCATGTGTAGGTAACTGCGTGTTATTGTGGTGGAGGATAGTGTTATGTGTGGTGTGTGAGTTGCAGAAATGTTGGGGACAGTACAAACACCCAGCCCCCGGGCCATTGGAATTAACCAATTAAGGTTAAAATCCCCGACCCAGCCGGGAGTCGAACTCGAGACCCTCTTAACCGAAGGCCAGTAGGCTGACCATTCAGCTAACGAGTCGGACGGAATTCAACTAAAAACCTTAAGAATACAATAACATCATTAGTGGAATTAATCGAAAATTTAGAAATTCCCCAAAGCAACATAGCCAAAGGATGAGGTAAACTACTAAAGCCAGGTGACATAGTAGGTAACGGCCTAGAAGGTGAAGATGTTTCAGAGACAGCATTGTTCAAAACGAATAGTGGAATGGATGTCTGACGCTCAGATTCATTTCCTAATGGGGCAGAAGTTTGTTGAGTAGCTACCGATTTTCTACCTTCTTCACCCTTGGAAGAATCCTCATCATTAGCTATGTTTTTCCACAGTGGGCTGGTCGGTTTTGGGAGTAGCAGATCCAGTTAACAATTGACTAACTTTACTGGACATATTAGAAAGGAGTTCAATAGGATTACTTGCCTCCTTACCCTGAACTTCGTTTAACTTAAGAGACAATAGAGCACTAACTCTATGGTAAAAATGAAACAGTCTAGCTTGTACTCTTTTGAGTTAATTTGGAGATGGATCACTTACCTCAAAAAAAAACTTACTACAGAAGCTAGCTCGGTGGTGTTGTCCGTGATAGTGGACAGAGCCTCATCAATGTCCTTCTCTCCGAAGGTTGGGAGACTAATAGATAACCCTAATGATTCCTTGAGCTTAGTAGTATCTGCCGCAACCGTGCCTCCAGATTGAACATTTCTAATACCTAATTCATAGATCAATTCCTCCTTGCGCAAGTAGCCGGGATGGAGGGTTTCGCGAGGACCGGACATGATGACAGAAATGTACAAATTTAGAAATTTGAAAAAATTCCAGCTACTGAGAAAATAGTTAGAGTACAGACCAAACCCTATCTTTAGCCGTCAAAGGGGCTTAATGGAGACCCATTCAACCACGCTCTGCTACCAGTTGTTACCGTGATTGTTAGATCAGCAGAGGTGAAAGGAGATGCCGGAGTGAATGAGTCTAACTACCAAATCAAAATTAATTTAAAACTATACCAGGTTATATTTTTTCTCTCTTTTTTAAAAAAACAACATGTAACAAGGTAACAGATACCAGTAGCAAAAACAAGTCTAGGGAGGACAAGATTGGTGGTATAAACAGAACTTGGGCTTCAAGCCCCCACTTTACATTTCTTGAGCTACGCGCTCAACTTAATAACCTTACTTAAGGGCAGAAATCCCCTAATGCCTGGAGCACATGCTCCCAAAATGTCAATGTCAAGCCTCCCAGAGGAACTTTTACAACACTTGAAAACTGCTGACACGCTCTCAGTTTTTCAAGCCTCTCAAAGGCAATACCAGACTTTACAATTAATTGCCATCAAGGCACAACTTACAACAATGACACGGGGGTATCTTGTACCCAACCTACTGGGCCTTAGCAGAAAAAAACAGGTTAAGTAAATGGCCCGAAATACCAAAATGAATGGAGGCGTGTACTTGCACTCCTAAACACTCATTCTAAAACCTAAAAGGCACTAGGCTGATGAAACAGGGGCTATTCCCAAACTATGGACGTGACTCGTATAAGAATAATGTAAGACATTGCGGAAAAGGAAAAGATCAGATACAAACGTAGTCATCTCAAACCAATGTGAAGGGGAGCTCGAGAGGGTGCATTACTCTCTATCCCCGAATTACGGTTACAGATTTTATGAGATTTTTCACATTAGCTGGCAGAACTTACATTTTAGAGAAGTCGGTTACATATAAAAGTTTCGGACCCTTCCCTCAGGTTAAACTGCGGAGCTAGCACGAAATAAAGATGTTAAACGGCCATTACGTTGCTGAAGATCTGCTGCCTGATGACAGAGTCACCTCCCTACTCCTGCTTCACATACACACACTTAGTTAGATGTTGATCAAGTGGCCAAGAGACGTGAAAATCCGCAGTTTATAAACCATCGGGGAAAGTTCGAGACCTTTCATTAATAATTAAGCCACACCCTCTCAGTTTTATTGGTAGATGAAAAGTTACACACAAAATCGAAGAAGAAATACGTGATTGGTTGGAAATTTATTACAGAAATTCTTGATTGCTTAAATTCAAAACAGGTGGAAGGAAAGAATAAATATTGCCAATCCAAAAATGAATGAACGAAATTTAGTAAAGGAAAAACTTATGAACACAAAATTTCTTCCGAAAAGTTCTTTCACTTCGCACCAGGGTGCATGATCATAGTTTTTGTAGTGACATCTATGAGAGAATGTCCACACTTCTTGATCAATGAAGAACAAAACAAATAGAAATTCACACAGTACTGGCAACTTCATAATCACAAAATTACGGTAGTGCCCTCTTCTAAGGAAAAGTTTAAGTAGCACTAGATCCAAGTTCAGTGTTTCTCCTGTAGAGGAGGTTTTAATTGGCGCAAGATGTAAATGTGCGGCGTAGAGGTGTACCGCCCGGTCCAAAAGGCATTCAACCCCTTTTCACCCTTTTTCACCCCTCCTATTGGGATTTTCTGAAAACAAAAAAGTAGGTCTTTCCTTATTTTTAAGGAAGATTCTAAATACCAATTTTTACATCTGTAAACTTTCAAAGTTTTGAGATATAGATACACTCATCTTAAAATGTCACCCCCTTTTCGCCCTCTTAGCGACGGAATATCCAAAGTCATCTCTTAGCGAGCACCTCCATCTTATTATGAATATATCCCCAAAATTTCATTACTTTATGTCCAGTATTTTTGGCTCGGCGATGATGAATCTGTCAGTCAGTCAGTCAGTCAGTCAGTCAGTCAGTCAGTCAGTCAGTCAGTCAGTCAGTCAGTCAGTCAGTCAGTCAGTCAGTCAGTCAGACAGACAGGACAAGTTATTTTATATATATATATATAGATTGATCATGCTACCAAGTTTGATTCCAATTGGCCGGGTCGAACCCATATACAAGGTGTATCATAACTATAACTACAAAAGATCATGGATGCTCTTCGTGTTATGTTAAGTACGATGGTCCAATCGGATATAAGGAAACATATTTTCCTTTTCGAGAAAATGAGGTTACTTCGTCACTTCCGGGAACGCGATTCAAATTGACGAACTCGCCGTATTAGCTATCCCAGAGCACAAGGGAAGAGAAGGGGAGGGAGGGGAAGTGGGGTGTATGATGGAGACAGAGATAATGCTCCACGCCTATGCACAAATTTCCCCGTAGGACTCGCACAGGATTGTCGTTGTCTCTTACAAGTAATATCGACAGTTTGTTAGTAAACAGCCGTAACTGCACACACAGTACAAGAGCACACTAAGACCACTTGTCAGTCAAGGAATACACCAGGTTGTTTCTCCTCTTATCTGTTGATTGCAGTAACGTTCTTTATTATTTAACATGCTCGAAGATGCAACGCTGCCCCCCACGATTTTGTATTCCTTCACTCACAACATTGTTAATGGAATGGAATACTGAACGAAAGAAATAATATGACGAATTGTTTGATTACAGTAGACGTTCAAAATGCCCCCCTCCTTCTTCGATGCAGAGTTCACAACGGCTTAGTAGTGACCTTTGGACTCTACGCAGGATGTGTCGCGCATTACCTCTGTCTCCCACTTCCCCACCCTCCCCTTTCCTTCCCTCCTCTGGTGCACAGCAACAGGTAGCGGCTGGCTCTCTGGCATAGTAAATGCGGCAAGTTGGTCAATTTGAATCGCACTCCCGTAAATAACAAAGTAACCTAATTTTCTCGAAAAGTAACATTTTCTCCGCCAACCCGATTGCATCATCGTTGTCAACATAACATGAAGAGCATCCCTGATTTTTTTGTCGGTATAGTTCTGATACACCCGGTACTTCATTTGGAAGATACGTTCTATCCCATAGCAGAAGGTGTCTTACCAGAGACGAGTACAGGTTTCTTTTTTTCATTTTACATAGTAGGCATATTCAATAACTGCTGTGTAGGTGGACACCATTAATCCTAGGACAACAGACCCACGGAAGAGTCTCATGTTTTACGTACAGTGAGAAGATTTGCACTAAGAATCAGCCGCTCTATGTTTTTTTCTCTATCGGCAACCTTCCACTGAGTTCGATGAATAGGAAACACGCTCGCATATATCCTAGATTTGGGTGCAAGGCAAGCTTGTTAGTGAATGAGTGTGAACTGCGTGCTGTACTGATTTGCTTTTCTAATCACGAAGTGTATTATGGCTTATTATATACGTTGAAATGAAATGGGCGTATGGCTTTTGGAGCGGGGAGTGTCCGAGTATATGTGCGGCTCGCCAGGTGCAGGTCTTTTGATTTGACTCCCGTAGGCGACCTGGTGAGGATGAAATGATGATGAAGACGACACATACACCCAGCCCCATGCCAACAAAATTAACCAATGATGGTTAAAATTCCCGACCCTGCCGGGAATCGAACGCGGAACCCCTCTGACCAAAGTCCAGCACGCTGACCATTTAGCCATGGAGCCGGACTATTATACGTTTACTACTGCACAATATGTGTTTATTTGTTAACTCAATCAGTCCAGCATGTCCAAACACGACTTCAAGAAATATTTCAGGGTGTGAAAGTTCCAGGTTGTACAACATTCTATGCACTTTATATTAAATTTCAGGCTATGGACAATTTTTTGAAAAACGTGTACACCCTAGAAGAACCGAAGCGAAATACCCGTCAGGAAAATTACAACAGGACACAACGCGAGCTACAGCCAGCGATGTGCACTTTCTAACTAGGTGCAAAATCGTATGGACAATGAAAGTGGGAACTTTCAGCATCACCTTTGATACCCTTGGTAAATATCAAACTTCTTTAAATGGTTCATGATACTGTTGTATGGCTGCAACCCCCGACGCTGAACTCTGCGGACACACGGAAACGACCGTCGTGCTCGTCGCTAGGAAGAACACCGTGCGGCTGGTTCTTAGTTAAAATGTTCTTACTGTATAACTGAATGCCCATCGGGGAAAGTGGAAAATTCTAAACGCTGTACTACGGGATTTTTTAATTTCGAAATCCACAATGCAGACAGCTGGGAAATCCGTTTGAATCTTTGCACCATTTTGGAATAAAGGAATGAAAAATAAACGTGGTAAGCATTTAAACTGAGGTATAACCCTATTCTTCCTAATTGCTGTGTAAACCGGTCAAGCCACAATAATACCTGTACACTCATCGATCGTTATAATTGCTGTGATTCCTCGAATCCTTGTTTGCCGGACTGAGTAACGCTGACCTTGTGAGCTCAAGTTGGCGGGTTGGATCCTTGCTTAGTCCGATGGTACTTGAAGGTGCTCACATACATCAGCCTCGTATCGGTAGATTGACGTTAAAGAACTCCTTCGGGGCAAAACTCCGGCACCTCGAAGTATCTGGTAGCTTCATTATTTTAGTGTTACTGCAAAATATTTTAATCTGGGACGTTTCTTAATTCCAACAACAACTCTTTTTTAATGGAAATGAAAGCAAATCCACCCAGCCTTTCCTCTTTTCGTGTTAGTCTAGTAGAAGTTTGTGTTCTTTCGGACTGCGGTCTTCCCTTATCAACTACTGCTAGTTTCTCTGCATTGCCTGCAAAAGATGTTACCTTTAGTTCTTCAAGAACGCAGTCACATTCCATAGTAAATGAAAACTACACAATTTATTTTCTTAATTTTCAAATTAAATGGACTCGCTCGATAATAATCACAAGGAAGGAGGTGCAGCGACGCATGCGCACTGTTCAACTTCCCACTCCAAAGTACTGTACGTGGTCAGGATTATCTTTCCTGGTGAGATGGATGCGGACAATTACATGAAGGCATAATTATATATTTCTCCCCTGACTCTTATTACCCATTACACCACTAGGATACCTCATCAACTCGTCTCGCCTAGTAGCATGCAGAGCATGGGGGACAGACAGATACTTCTTAGTGCCACTTTTATCCAATATTCCCCTCTGTCTCTTTCTCTTCTTAGAAATAATAGCATGTAGGAAGCGATGTAGTTGAGTTGATCGCCACGCGGGGAGTGCGGTTGTAGGGAGGTCTCTCACCGTCCCCCTCCCCCTACAATGCCACATTTGTGTTAGGTAGTTTTCAACATTGAGTAGAAAAGGCTTCGGATTAACAGTGTCTAGTTTTGGCTGGCCTTGCAACTCTGCGTTCGGGAGGCGCAGGAGCTAATCCCTACTCTCGGCTGTCCACTGAATGGGTTTCTGTGGTTTCCCATTCTCCTGCACTAAGTCAAATTCCGGGCCACATCCTTTTATAGGCCATGGCAGCCACCACATCATCTTCACCGCACCTCAGATCACTCTACATATCTCCTTGGTATGAGAAAGGGCGTTATCCTCGAAGAGGCCCGCCGTACACCTTCAGGGTACGGAATGATAACTTGCTTAAAAAAACTTGCTTAAAAGCAAATCCACTCAGCCTTTCCTATTTTTCTATCTATCTAGTAAAAGTTTGTGTTCTTTCGGACTGCGGTCTTCCCTTATCAACTATTGCAGCTCTAGCGTTTTGTAATAGATTTTTATAAATAAATTTAATCAGCTTTTTAACAGCACATTCTTCTAATCATACTTGTCCTCCGAATCGCTTGATTCCCCTTTAGAATACACCCCTGCGTTTTCTCAGAAACAACTGAACCTATATTTGTAATGTTTGTTGTAGGTATCCGCGGCGCTTATATCTACAGTACATGGCAGATGAAGTACATTTTGATAATATTACAATATTAAGTGTGATAAAATATTAAATACGAGGAACATACAATACCATGCACTTATTCATTATGTGAGTTGACTGTTCACATCATTGGCTCTGAAATATTTTTTCGGGCCCAGGGATGAAGAGTACGTAAATACTGGCTGTCTATCACTTACTGTTTCCAGGCATGATAGGACTGCTGCAATTGCACATGCGCAATTGATAATCCTTGCGACACTGCATGATACATGCATCGTATGAGTAGGATTTATAGATATTCAAATTGCTCTCGTCCGGGAAGCGACAACGACGGAACTTTACATCGACGTTTCGAACATCTACGTCATTATGTGTCTCCTTCACGAGGAAGAGCACGACGATCTTCCATTCTTTCTTGACATACATTACATTTTCTGCGATCGCCATGTTGGTGGTAGGGATGTCCTCGCGCGAGTGTATAAACACCTGAAATGAAACAAGTTCACTTTTCAGAAGTTTTTCGTTTATTCAGGAAAAGAAAATAAGGTATTGTTCCCCAGCACGTACTTTCTAGCCTATATACACTTACAAAGGGCGTCGGAATCCTGAAAATAGAAAACTTAAACACAATCAGATGTTTGTACCACAGAATAATTTACGACTTAATCTTAACCTGGTTAAGAAAATCTTCTGGAAATATCTGGGTTACAATTGAATTGGTCATTTTGAAAATACTTTAAGTCCGGTGTGGGGGGATAATGTATTAAGTACTGCACCCGCCCACCTCCTGAGTCCCAGACTGGCATTTATCTCAGGGGTGATCAGTTCGAAAACGATAAAAAAAATTATATAAAGAAAATCAAAAAAATATATATCGGCGCATCAAATGAACACAGGGATGAACGGGGCATGCAAATTTAAGGTTACGGGGGACGACTCATTCATGGATACAAATTTTTGACTCCACAATAGGACTGGGAAGTGACAACTTAAATTCCATGGGCATACTGGACTAACTACAATGAAAAGATATGGAAACTGTTTCCTATTGAAATTGCAATGAAGAGCAATTTATTCACTTATTTTGCATACTACACATGATGACAATTTTACATTGGGACACTTTCATCCTGAAAAATAAATGACATAATACTTGGATTTTACCTCACTACTCTGGTAGTGTAAAACATCTGGTGAATTCGCCCCAATTGGTTACTGGGGATCGAATTCACATCCGTATGATTGGACGTTTCACCGCTGGAGATCTTCTTTCGGAGACGAAGGCACGACAGTAACTTTTTACTGTCGTCTCCTCGTTCCGTTTGGACATGAGACACTTCCGGTATGTACATTCTGGTGAGCCGGACACCCACCGTAGAAAATGTTATCGCCTCGAAAAAACGGGAATTTATAATACGGACAAACTCTAGCCTATTATTTCCAGATTCACAACCACGCCAGGTAGAGTTCATTAACTCAAAGCCTATTTCAATATTTACACTTGTCAATACGACAAGACGTACGGAAAGGTTCATTACTATGCTCTGACCATGAAAACATGTGCCGTCCGTGGGTTATTTACGTATCTACTGCTAACAATCTCCCCGTGAAAACCCAACATCTGGTTCAGAGCAGTACGACACAGGATGACTGTTCCTATCATATCCTCCTATGATTATTAAATAATATCATTACCATTCTTTATCTGATCATTATCATATTCTTTGACTACCATCAATTAATTTCATTATTATCATTAATTTCAATTATAATCCTGTATTTGATTAATATCATTTGTCATCCGGGATGATTATATGCCAACCCTTGCCGACGTTTCAAACGAAGGGTCGTTCTTCCTCCTAATTTATCCGCACAATATAATGATCAGCTTCCTCATAAATATTTTTATTATTATTATTATTATTATTATTATTATTATTATTATTACTATATTCGTAACAATGAATCATCGCCCATTAAATATCTTAATTTCCTTTCATCATAATTATTATTCTCAAATTACTATTGCAAGTTCTTTATCTTCTGCTCCTTCAACTTTTCATTATTATTATTATTATTATTATTATTATTATTATTATTATTATTATTATTATTATTAATGGAAATCGTGATTATCGTAACCCGTAATCATCCTTGCTATAATACTTCAACTTCTCGCTCTTATTATTTTCATCAAAAATTAAAATAAAAAAAGTAGCTTCATTGGTTATTCTTCTTCTCCTTCTTCAAATATTTGATTTATTATTATTAGTAGTTAAAAATCTCAAATCTTTCATTTCAACTCCCAACATCATTATTATGTCCAAAATATAAAAAAAGGTAAATTCTTCAAAAACAAAAAAAGTAGCTTAGTTTTTATTTATTATTATTATTAATAAAAAAAATTAATTTCGCCTGTTACACGGTAGTCCACTCTTAATATGTTTAACGCATAACCCCTTTTACAATTCCGATTTATCCTGGCACTAAGCACTTGATTTAAGAGAAGATTCACTTGGAGTATGATTATTGTTGTTATTATTATTAAAAATGGAAAGATGATATTTTAATTTCCACTCTTTAGAATTTAGTCACATATGTTAAATCCCGTTATGAACCACTAAGATCTGCTTTATATCGGTCGGGACAACACGGTATTCGGGACCGTACCTTCACTTTCGTACTGCCGTTAATTTTATATGGGGACACCTGTCCTCCCAAGACACATCTCACAACCTATGGCACATCGCGGCTGGGCAAATACCTCCAATGCCGGCGATTGCTAAACTATTCCTTCAAATCTGAAGTCCATTTCCTTTCATCGGAACTCTTCAAACATTTAATTCATAAAATAATCCTCGGTGCGTGGATTCTACCACTAATAACACCGGCGTATGCATTTATATCATCTTAGGCCTTGAGATTCATCTATTTCATCATTACAAACAATACGGCTCAATTTATTTCACGCCGGATATTCGTCCCTCATGACTTCCAACTCTAAATATGGGCTCAAATCATTCTGGGCTTTTAACATATCGTGACCATTCTAATTCACGTGCCTTTATCGCTTTTAAACAATTTTTAATGGTTAAAATAAAGTCCAAAAACGTAAAATCAAACTGATTACGCGAATGAAAGTCTTTAACGCTACATGTCATCTCCACATTGATTATTATATTTGCACTGGCTAACTCGCGAAGCACCGTCATTATTATTATTATACTTTAACTTGCACACGCCCAAATATTATTATTATTATTATTTTACTTTCCTTTGTCGACTCACAAACATGATTATTATTAGTATTTTAATGACCTTCCGTACGCAACACAAATCTTACATACTCTGGCTCTTTCATAATCTGGCTGTCTAATAGAAATTATTCCTAATTAAAATACAAATGATCACCGCAGTGAATGAAATTCAAATAAATGGGTTAGCACAAAAAAAGAATTTAACACTTGAAATGAACTTAATTCAAAGTGTTACAAACAGCATGCATTAATTGAAAGAAATATATCCCATATTTACATTATATACAACAAACAAATATTCAAATTAATTAATCTAACCCATTATTACGTTAATATAAATTAGTTCGTCCGTCTAACAAAAAAATAAAATCATGGACTCGGGAAGCGGACCATGTTAAGTAACCATAATTAATTTACACTGAACCCCGTTTAGTCGCGATAACATCCCCCAATATTAAAATTGTGTACTCATTCCTATGTAGAATTCCATTGTCTCGTAGCAGATGAGATATAGGCCTTACGGCCCCATGGTGATCTACTCGTCCATCATGTCGCACAATACAAATTTAACACAATAAAACACTTCTGGGTGACTACCCATGATTAATACCTTATTACACTATTTTACACAAGAATGCTAATAACAAAAAAAAACACTTATAGGTGCTCCTAGACCCCTGACACTCGCATAATATACTCTTCATATACGCCCGAAACACACGTCGTGACACATTACGACGAAAATGTCGTTCATCTGAACCGGCGCGTATCGCGTCTTCAACCGGCACTTCCTGGTTTATTTCTAAGCCGTCTTGATAATCGCCTAGCTCCTATGGTTCCCTGCTCGGATAGTTATTCACCGTCTATCTTGAGGTGTTTACTTCAGACTCCGCACACTGCCTTCCAAAGGTACTATCGGCGTTCCGTTAATTATTTATTATTCAATCACATGACATTTATTAAATTCAACATACAGTTGTACTGATTAGTTACACTCGGTACTATGGATAATTTCACTGTTGGTATTCATTCTCCTAATAACTCACGCACTTTCAGCTTTAACTGACTTCGAATGCGTCCCGAGGTACTGACTTACAGAGTCAACGTGTCAGAGTCTCAACTACTTCATACGACTGACACGACTGGTGACCGATAACGACTGGTGACTGGTAAGAACTGAGTGATGTGAGGTTCGCTACTGGACTTTTATGGACGATATGATTTCCCGCCGGGGTCATCCGCGGTCAACTCCTGGAGAGGGGGGTTGGTTATCCTAAATCGGCATATGCAGGCTGATTTGGATCTCTTGCTTTATCCTACTTAATACACTGGCGATACACATTCATGTGTCGTATTCTGAACTCCTATCGTTCGGTGATCATGGAAATATCACTTAATTTCTGTCCTCCACCTTTCGCGCGCTAACTCGGCGTCCCTGATGGCGTGCTCATCTCGACCAATGGCGAGATAGCGTGGGTCATTTCCACGAATTCATTACTTTAATTTATTACGATTACAATTAATCAACATGGGAACGATATCACAAAAATCCCCTCTATTCAATTATGTGGTTGGAATAATTTAATTATTTGTTATCGGAGAAGCTAACTGGAGTTCACTCTGAGTTTTTCTTATGTTGGTTTATCTGCGGGCCTATGATAAATTTTCTCATTGGTCAACACCGCTTCGGTTAGTTTGAAATCTCTTCCTTGTAACGTTGGCAACACCAAATGCCTCGGGCGTGGAAAACTGGCACGTCACATTCTCGGTATTGGTGATACATCCGCTCGCCCTTGGTCCGAAATATATACTCTTTCACTTCCTCGAAGTCATTACTTCGTTGTTGTGAGCTCTAGCTTTAATCCTCTTATCTTCTGGCCAAGAAACATTTTCCCCTTAATGACAAGCTTACACTGTGGCGACGGACAGTCGCGATGTGTCTAGCTATGTTGAAATTATCCCGTCCACACAAAACTGACACTGTATTCATTTAATATTCCTATTTATCTGTATTTCTCGTATCAAAATCAAATCATGAAAGATAGAGCCTATCTCATCAGGGTACATTTTCCTGTTGCTCGGTAAAAAAAAATCTTGTGATAATCATGAAATTTTTTTATATATCCGCATCATACTTTCATCATGATTTGATTACTGCTTTCGTTCCTTTTCGATGGTGACGGATCTCGTCCCGCAGATTGTGGTTATTGAGTTTCAATTCTTCATTCTCTCGTTGAATCATGTGGATCCTGTTAACGAAATCTTGGACATCACTGTCGATCTCTCCGCATTCTGGGCATGGTCTTGCTTCTATTTGCCTATGGATCAGTTGGACTTCTTCTTCTCTTCCATCTTCTTCTTCATCATCCTCTCCTTCGTCCTCATCTTCTTCTTGGTCATCCTCTGCCTCGTTTCGTGCATCCTCAGCCTCTCTCTGATCTGCCGGTGTATGGTACAGCTTTAAATTGGCGGCGTTATACACGTTTTCAGTGCTACCATCCAAGCTCTGGACGTTATATGAATTATTCTCATAAGTATGTATGATTTTGTAAGGCCCCACAAATAACTGGCAAAACTTGTGGTACTCCTTGCGTTCAGGATTAGAAACTGCATGTTTCTTAACTAGAACCAATTCGCCAACTCTCAATGGACGGTGGAATCGCTTATTCCTGAGTCTCCTTAATCTGCGCTCGGCTTGTGCTTCCAAGTGTTCTCGCGTTTTCCTGACACAGATTTCGTTTGAATCCCGGGGATCTGTGGGACATGCAACCGCGTCGTGCCATGGCCTGGTCGGATATCTATTGAAATGTATCCCTTCAGGAATCTGACCCGTCGCTTCGTGGATCGTGGTGTTAATGCACTCAGCTATGATAGGCACCACGTCAATCCAACGCCAGTGTGCTTCTGAACAATAGATTCGGCAGAATTTAGCGATCTCTCTCATACTCCTTTCTGAAGGGTTTGATTCGGGATGGCGAATCGAACTTAGCACGTGTTTAATGTCTAGCTGTTGCAACTGATTCGCAAATGCAGCGGAAGTGAACTGACTGCCATGATCAGTAAGGGTGAACTTGGGCTTCCCCATTCTCGGAATTACGTGTGATGTTATTCCTCTCAAAACGGTTTTGGAATTAGCTTTCTGCAGTGGATATAGTGCTACAAATTTTGAAAATACGTCTAAAGTGACGAGAATGAACTGGTTTCCCTTGCGGGCTTTTGGTAACGGCCCACATAGGTCCATTGCGAAGGTTTCCCGTGGCTCTGTGGGTAGCAGAGGGCGTGGAGATTGCTTGAGTAGGTACGGGTTCGGTTTTATCCTCTGACAGATATCACAAGTCCGTAATACATCTCGAACCGTTTGATTCATTTTGGCCCACACGAAAGTCTCCTGAAGAGTTGCCAAGACCTTCCCAATACCTCCATGTCCAATGACACGATGTACATGGTTTACTAACGGCATTTGCATCTCTGACGGTACTACGATCCGAAGTTTCGTGTGATCATCATCCACAAACTTGTGTAGGATTCCGTTTATGTAATGGTAATTAGCTGACAACTTGTTCGCCCTCGCGAACTGTGGACTATCTGGTGGCAATTTCTTAGTGAAGAAATCGACCATCATGTTGTCGAAACCGTCTCTCTTCTGCATTTGCCCGATCTCCCTAAGACTTTCTAAGACTTCTTGGTCTTCCTCAATCAACTCGATCCGGTAAATCATGACCTCCTCCGGGTTTGGATTTCGGCTCAAAGTGTCCGCCAAAATATTTAGCTTCCCGGGGCAGTGTTCAACGGTCAAATCGAACTGTTGAACGAATAAAGCCCATCGGCTGACCCTTTCACTTGCCATGTTAGTTTTCATAATAAATGTTAGCGCTTTATGATCGGTGCGAATTACAACCTGAAAACCATACACAATCTTCTTCCAGTATTGCAAAGCGCTGACTATGGACAACATCTCTAATTCAGTGATGGTGTACTTCACTTCATGTTTCCGTAATTTCCGGCTCATGAACGCGATATACGTTTTCCTACTTGAGTCATTAGGATCTTCCTGGAGTAGCACGGCTCCTATGCCTATGGTAGAGGCGTCCGTTTGAATAATGAACTTGATGTTGAAATCGGGATATCCTAGTTTTACATTTTGTAATAACCGCTGTTTGGTTTTCGCGAAGGCTTCTTCACATGACTGGTCCCACTTCCAGCGATTATACTTTCTAAGGAGATCTTGCAACGGTGCGACGACTGTAGTGTAATCCGGACAATGGTCGGCAAAGAACTGACACATTCCGAGAAATTGCCGAACATGTTTGATCTTCGTAGGCTTCGGAAACATCCTAATTGCCTCAATTTTCAACGGGTTTGGCCGCACACCCTCTCCATCTACGAGGTGACCCAAAAACAAAACTTCTTTCTGACAGAAATGCGATTTCGATAAGTTTACCTTAAAGTTATGCTTTCCTAAATCCGTGAGAACTTCATTGATGTTTTCCAGGTGTTCTGAAAGCGTCTCCGTGGCTACCAAGATGTCGTCCACATATCTTATAGTTGCTTCTTTGACCTTCGGACTCAGATTCCTGTCGAGAGCTCGGATAAGTACTGATCCTGCATTTTTAATACCGAACGGGAGCCGACTAAAAACGTAAGTTTGCTGGTCAAATAAAAATCCGGTCAACAATTTGGACTTTTCCTCCAACAATATGTGGTGAAAGGAGGCAGTCAGATCGAAAGTTGAAAAATATTCCATACTTCGGAATTTCTTCAAGATTTCTTTGATTGCCGGGGCTTGTTCATACTCCGGAACCAATCTCTCATTTATGGCCCGCGCATCTAAGCAAATGCGCACGGAACCATCAGGTTTCTTGACCACTACCAGTGGGTTTAAAAATGGCGTCGGTGATTTTGAAATTAACCCACTCTCTTCCATATCACTAATGGCTTCTCTAACTTGCGGATAAAATTTCTCAGCAATTGGATAAACCTTTTTCTTGTATGGAGACCAGTCATTTACATTTAATTCGTAGGTAAAATTTTGAATTTTTCCCGGTTTTGTGCCGAAAGTATCCCGATGTTTCTCTAGGATTTCACTTAAGATTTTCTTCTCATTTGGATCGATAATTGCTTCGTTAACCTTAGCTGCAATGGCCCTTTCACAACTTCCATCTTGTTCTTGCAAATCTGCGGCAAATAATTCGTGATCATCTGGCATCACCTCAACCTCCATTTCCTTCATAGAGCTTAAGGGTTTCCCTATCGGTTTTTCTTTAACGACTTCGGTGTTCCAGACTTCTTCACATTCTTCCCTTTCTATCTCTGGATTCATAATGGTATCCTCAACACCTGCCTCGTGCCTAAATTTGACGGAGTTATCTCCCATGTCGATTACAGCGTGGTATTCAGTCATGAAGTCAGCCCCTATGATCAGGTTATAATTTATTTTATTCATGATGATGAAGGAATGTGCGAAAGTGGATTGACCGATTTCTATATCCAACAAGGCCTGATTTTTGCACACCACGGATTTATCTGGGATTATACCACGAATTTTGAGGTTAGAAACCGGAATTATAGGAATATTTATATTTGATTGCAATTCGTTTATCAGGATTTGCGAAACGACTGATACGCTCGCTCCAGTGTCAATGAGTGAGCGTACCCTTAAGTGGCTAATCCTCGTGTAAATCACTGGTAAGCGCTTCACCTCCTTACAACTCCGTGTTTCAGGGTCATTGATTAATTCATCGGAAGTCACGATCCATGTGTCGACTTCCGCGATGGTCCATTTATCGTTTAAAAATTGACGTTTTTTTTCGCCCCAAGCACTCGTTCTGAGTTGAACGTAGGTGCATTCGGGTTCAAATTTCCACCGTCATTCCTTGCCTGTTGCATTGGCAAGCTTTCTGCGCCGCCAACTTCCTCTTCACGGATTCGATTCTGGATAGCATCCTTCCATTTCCTCTTATTTAATTCAGCGAGGTACTGCTGAGTTTCTTGGTGCCGATCCTCCATATCTCTACGGGATTCCTCCGTGTAAGGTCTTCGGTTACTGTGATTTCTTCCGTGGTATGGCTGAGTTTCGCTCCTTCCCCTTTGATATCCACGGTATCCCCTTTCTCCTCGGAATGTATCATGATTCATTTGCCGGTTGCTTTCCGCGAATCCTCCTCGGTGATTCCATTGTCGGGGTCTCCATCCTGGATCATACATCCTCTTGGGTTCTGGATCGGTACTCGTTCCTTGACTTCTAGTACTGATGGTTCTAGTTTCCGTCTGCCTCTCGACGTTATTTATCTGTTGCTCTCTAGGCCTGGGTTGCCTCTGGTTAGAGTGATACGTGGTCTGATCTAATTGACGTAACAGAGCTTCCGCTTGTACTGCAGTCTGAATATTCGACGCAATCATCATCCGCTGGACCTCAAATGGTAACTGCTTCCCGATAGCGCTAATGAGTTCTGTCTCACTGACCGGATTGTCTAATTCCCGCATCTTATGAAATTGGGATACGAAATACTCTGAATATTTAGTTGGGGACGATGTTGAATAACGTCTAGAATACAACTCCAACCTAAGATCTTGCTGTTCTTGGATACTCCAGAATTTTTGCAAAAACGCCTGTCGGAATCCCATGAAATCCTCGAATGTGTATAAGAAGGCCCTGAACCACATTGCAGGTGCTCCGTCCAAAAACTTCTCTACAGTTCGTAATTGCCGCTCCGCCGGAATTTTATTTTCACTAATATAGTTAGTGATCTCGCGGATGAAGCCTTTAGGGGTTATATGTCCTCGAGCGTCGTATCTAGGTGGTTTGTCGTCTGACATTTTGATGACGTGGACCACAGATGTCGGAAGGGCATTTGATGATGATGACGATCCGTCTCCTACTTCAAACTTAAGTCCGGTTTATCGGCTTGTGACATGCCTTCCTTTTTATGAAAGCCCTGATTGTCTGGGGTCTCGAACTCTCGGTACTGGAGATGGAAGTCCTGAAGTGACCCTGGCTGTTCTAACTTGGCCTTGACCTGTTCCAGATCCTTTCTAATCTCATCCAGCCTTTCGGTATTACTGTCGGACATTTGCTTGGACACTGAATTCTGCCCCGTGTGGACCTTAAATTGTTCCACTATTCTGACCTCTGTGTCAGCGATCATCTGGCTTTGTTCCGCTAACCCATCAGTCTTTCTGAACAATGCTATATTTGCCTCCTCACACCGTGTGAGTCTACGGCTACGATCTTCCGAATTCGTCTTTATATCCTGAATTTCATTTCTGAGACCGGCTACTAGTACTAGGGTACGAACAGTTTCACCTCGTAACTCATCGATTCCCTTTTCGTGCCTGTCAAAGTATTTGCAGTATGTGCACCTTTACTTTCCACGTGGCTTCGGATGATATAATTTTCCTTGCGACATTCACCCCTCACCTCTTCGATGTGCGCCTTTAAATCTTCGCGGTCGACCAACCTCTGAGCTGAAATCTCCTGAATACTGGCCTTTAATTTCTCCTTAATTTCGTTACGTTCTAGTAACGCCTCATCCCTGAATCGGTCAACCTGTTCATTGACACTAATAATACAAGAGTCGATATGCCCTTTCAATTCGTCCTTAGCGAAATGACACGCCTCCTGGACTTGGGTCATTCGGTCCCGTAATTCCTGTCCTAGTGATATACTGGCGGCATGAACCTCAGCTATTTGTTCTGTGAGTTTTATTTTATTAAATTCACACGCGGCATGAACCATGTCCACTTTAATTTCTAACGAACTATTAGCGGCATGTATTTGTTCCGTCAGTTCCTGTCTAGTAGAAACACTATCGGCATGAACTATCGATGTCAGTTCCGTGAGTTCTTGTTTATTTAGAACCATAACTCGCATTAAGTCTTCCAAAGTGAGAGCTTTCACCTCTCCCTGTCCTTCTAACTGTTCACCTTGGGGACGCTCCCCACCTTCGTCTGACATTATATAAAATGAGAAAAGAGGGCCGATCAGCCTCTCATCCTATCGCACACGATTACGACAATTTTGGGTCTAGGCCCTATCATACGGTTATATCCTCGTTACTAATTTCTAAAACTTTTTTTTAAATTTCCAAATTCAAAACCAAAACAATATTTTTCGCTTTTACATAGCGAATAATTTATATGACGTAATTCAAATTTGAATATTAATAGCCATCACGTGCTTATTATGCCTGAATTAGATATCATCAGTCACTCAAGACCATGACAATAACAACAACAACAATCGATAATACAACGATGGAAAACTTGAAGTCACCTGTCTTGAAATAATTTAAATTTAACTTACAGTGTTCCATTATCTTTTTGTTAATACTTGAATCTGGTTCTCAGTCACATATTTACCAAATACAGTATTCCTAATAAATTTTGCCTATATAAAATTCATGCCCATGGATAGTTACATTTATGTGGAGTCTCACTGAATCACAATAAATTTTAATTTTATAGAATAGGGAATTTTTATTTTAATGAGCCTTTATAGCAATAACTACTCTTGTATAATTATCAAGTCTAGCCCCGTTCGAAACTAACCTTACTTTAACATGAAATACTACTTGACATATCTAAAACCACTATTCAACCGTGATGCGGTCAAAATTTAATTAAATATCCCGATTGGGTTTACATTTAAGTTAAACAACTGGGCCTATTTATAATGAAATCGGGCACTGAGCTGGTCGCTCATGATATCGTCGCTAATACAACAAAAAGTTCAGATGGTTTTTTTTGCGTAAAAAAATATAAAGTCACACGTTGCTCAAACATGATGCAATAGGCCATTTTACGTTGGGCGCCATTATGCACCCGCCCACCTCCTGAGTCCCAGACTAGCATTTATCTCAGGGGTGATCAGTTCGAAAACGATAAAAAAATTTATATAAAGAAAATCAAAAAAATATATATCGGCGCATCAAATGAACACAGGGATGAACGGGGCATGCAAATTTAAGGTTACGGGGGACGACTCATTCATGGATACAAATTTTTGACTCCACAATAGGACTGGGAAGTGACAACTTAAATTCCATGGGCATACTGGACTAACTACAATGAAAAGATATGGAAACTGTTTCCTATTGAAATTGCAATGAAGAGCAATTTATTCACTTATTTTGCATACTACACATGATGACAATTTTACATTGGGACACTTTCATCCTGAAAAATAAATGACATAATACTTGGATTTTACCTCACTACTCTGGTAGTGTAAAACATCTGGTGAATTCGCCCCAATTGGTTACTGGGGATCGAATTCACATCCGTATGATTGGACGTTTCACCGCTGGAGATCTTCTTTCGGAGACGAAGGCACGACAGTAACTTTTTACTGTCGCCTCCTCGTTCCGTTTGGGCATGAGACACTTCCGGTATATACATTCTGGTGAGCCGGACACCCACCGTAGAAAATGTTATCGCCTCGAAAAAACGGGAATTTATAATACGGACAAACTCTAGCCTATTATTTCCAGATTCACAACCACGCCAGGTAGAGTTCATTAACTCAAAGCCTATTTCAATATTTACACTTGTCAATACGACAAGACGTACGGAAAGGTTCATTACCATGCTCTGACCATGAAAACATGTGCCGTCCGTGGGTTATTTACGTATCTACTGCTAACAATCTCCCCGTGAAAACCCAACATCTGGTTCAGAGCAGTTCGACACAGGATGACTGTCCCTATCATATGCTCCTATGATTATTAAATAATATCATTACCATTCTTTATCTGATCATTATCATATTCTTTGACTACCATCAATTAATTTCATTATTATCATTAATTTCAATTATAATCCTGTATTTGATTATTATCATTTGTCATCCGGGATGATTATATGCCAACCCTTGCCGACGTTTCAAACGAAGGGTCGTTCTTCCTCCTAATTTATCCGCACAATATAATGATCAGCTTCCTCATAAATATTATTATTATTATTATTATTATTATTATTATTATTATTATTATTATTACTATATTCGTAACAATGAATCATCGCCCATTAAATATCTTAATTTCCTTTCATCATAATTATTATTCTCAAATTACTATTGCAAGTTCTTTATCTTCTGCTCCTTCAACTTTTCATTATTATTATTATTATTATTATTATTATTATTATTATTATTATTATTATTATTATTAATGGAAATCGTGATTATCGTAACCCGTAATCATCCTTGCTATAATACTTCAACTTCTCGCTCTTATTATTTTCATCAAAAATTAAAATAAAAAAAGTAGCTTCATTGGTTATTCTTCTTCTCCTTCTTCAAATATTTGATTTCTTATTATTATTAGTTAAAAATCTCAAATCTTTCATTTCAACTCCCAACATCATTATTATGTCCAAAATATAAAAAAAGTAAATTCTTCAAAAACAAAAAAGTAGCTTAGTTTTTATTTATTATTATTATTAATTAAAGAAATTAATTTCGCCTGTTACACGGTAGTCCACTCTTAATATGTTTAACGCATAACCCCTTTTACAATTCCGATTTATCCTGGCACTAAGCACTTGATTTGAGACAAGATTCACTTGGAGTATGATTATTGTTATTATTATTATTAAAAAGGGAAAGATGATATTTTAATTTCCACTCTTTAGAATTTAGTCACATATGTTAAATCCCGTTATGAACCACTAAGATCTGCTTTATATCGGTCGGGACAACACGGTATTCGGGACCGTACCTTCACTTTCGTACTGCCGTTAATTTTATATGGGGACACCTGTCCTCCCAAGACACATCTCACAACCTATGGCACATCGCGGCGATTGCTAAACTATTCCTTCAAATTTGAAGTCCATTTCCTTTCATCGGAACTCTTCAAACATTTAATTCATAAAATAATCCTCGGTGCGTGGATTCTACCACTAATAACACTGGCATATGCATTTATATAATCTTAGGCCTTGAGATTCATCTATTTCACCATTACAAACAATACGGCTCAATTTATTTCACGCCGGATATTCGTCCCTCATGACTTCCAACTCTAAATATGGGCTCAAATCATTCTGGGCTTTTAACATATCGTGACCATTCTAATTCACGTGCCTTTATCGCTTTTAAACAAATTTTTAATGGTTAAAATAAAGTCCAAAAACGTAAAATCAAAAATTTACGTAAAATCAAACTGATTACGCGAATGAAAGTCTTTAACGCTACATGTCATCTCCACATTGATTATTATATTTGCACTGGCTAACCCGCGAAGCACCGTCATTATTATTATTATACTTTAACTTGCACACGCCCAAATATTATTATTATTATTATTTTACTTTCCTTTGTCGACTCACAAACATGATTATTATTAGTATTTTAATGACCTTCCGTACGCAACACAAATCTTACATACTCTGGCTCTTTCATAATCTGGCTGTCTAATAGAAATTATTCCTAATTAAAATACAAATGATCACCGCAGTGAATGAAATTCAAATAAATGGGTTAGCACAAAAAAAGAATTTAACACTTGAAATGAACTTAATTCAAAGTGTTACAAACAGCATGCATTAATTGAAAGAAATATATCCCATATTTACATTATATACAACAAACAAATACTCAAATTAATTAATCCAGCCCATTATTACGTTAATATAAATTAGTTCGTCCGTCTAACAAAAAAATAAAATCATGGACTCGGGAAGCGGACCATGTTAAGTAACCATAATTAATTTACACTGAACCCCGTTTAGTCGCGATAACATCCCCCAATATCAAAATTGTGTACTCATTCCTATGTAGAATTCCATTGTCTCGTAGCAGATGAGATATAGGCCTTACGGCCCCATGGTGACCTACTCGTCCATCATGTCGCACAATACAAATTTAACACAATAAAACACTTCTGGGTGACTACCCATGATTAATACCTTATTACACTATTTTACACAAGAATGCTAATAACAAAAAAAACCACTTATAGGTGCTCCTAGACCCCTGACACTCGCACAATATACTCTTCATATACGCCCGAAACACACGTCGTGACACATTACGACGAAAATGTCGTTCATCTGAACCGGCGCGTATCGCGTCTTCAACCGGCACTTCCTGGTTTATTTCTAAGCCGTCTTGATAATCGCCTAGCTCCTATGGTTCCCTGCTCGGATAGTTATTCACCGTCTATCTTGAGGTGTTTACTTCAGGCTCCGCACACTGCCTTCCAAAGGTACTAGCGGCGTTCCGTTAATTATTTATTATTCAATCACATGACATTTATTAAATTCAACATACAGTTGTACTGATTAGTTACACTCGGTACTATGGATAATTTCACTGTTGGTATTCATTCTCCTAATAACTCACGCACTTTCAGCTTTAACTGACTTCGAATGCGTCCCGAGGTACTGACTTACAGAGTCAACGTGTCAGAGTCTCAACTACTTCATACGACTGACACGACTGGTGACCGATAACGACTGGTGACTGGTCAGAACTGAGTGATGTGAGGTTCGCTACTGGACTTTTATGGACGATATGATTTCCCGCCGGGGTCATCCGCGGTCAACTCCTGGAGAGGGGGTTGGTTATCCTAAATCGGCATATGCAAGCGGATTTGGATCTCTTGCTTTATCCTACTTAATACACTGGCGATACACATTCATGTGTCGTATTCTGAACTCCTATCGTTCGGTGATCATGGAAATATCACTTAATTTCTGTCCTCCACCTTTCGCGCGCTAACTCGGCGTCCCTGATGGCGTGCTCATCTCGACCAATGGCGAGATAGCGTGGGTCATTTCCACGAATTCATTACTTTAATTTATTACGATTACAATTAATCAACATGGGAACGATATCACAAAAATCCCCTCTATTCAATTATGTGGTTGGAATAATTTAATTATTTGTTATCGGAGAAGCTAACTGGAGTTCACTCTGAGTTTTTCTTACGTTGGTTTATCTGCGGGCCTATGATAAATTTTCTCATTGGTCAACACCGCTTCGGTTAGTTTGAAATCTCTTCCTTGTAACGTTGGCAACACCAAATGCCTCGGGCGTGGAAAACTGGCACGTCACATTCTCGGTATTGGTGATACATCCGCTCGCCCTTGGTCCGAAATATATACTCTTTCACTTCCTCGAAGTCATTACTTCGTTGTTGTGAGCTCTAGCTTTAATCCTCTTATCTTCTGGCCAAGAAACATTTTCCCCTTAATGACAAGCTTACACTGTGGCGACGGACAGTCGCGATGTGTCTAGCTATGTTGAAATTATCCCGTCCACACAAAACTGACACTGTATTCATTTAATATTCCTATTTATCTGTATTTCTCGTATCAAAATCAAATCATGAAAGATAGAGCCTATCTCATCAGGGTACAGTACATAGATGCGTAATTTGAAAGACATTCTTTCATGTGTTAAAAATGCCGCATGTCCAAGGAGTATGTACGGTTTGAGGCGTTGTTTAAATATTCTAACATCTGGAAACGTCTTTGCGAACACCTTATGTCCGGGAGTTTCGAAAATTACTGGTCATTCTAATCCAAATGTTCGCTATTCTGTGTTTCTGTTGTCTTGGGACAAAATGGAGAGATGTTAGTGAAGAAGTGTGTCTAGTTCAGCAGTGAACGTAACAGCTGGGGGTTTCTTGAAAAAGAAGTCATCACGAAATGAGAAGAGTTCCATCATTTCCGTATACGGGAGTTCTGCACACAAGGAATATTACTGATGGCGGTTAAGTGTTCAACTCCAGCTAGGTCATTCCCGCACAGTTTCTATATTGCGGCAGGAATACATTTAAGGAGACATGAGCAAGATAAACGTGAAGTAAGATTTAGGAACTCCAGTAAATCATAACACTTTGCCATAAAAATCTGTTCCTGTAGCGTGTGGTTCACAAAGAGTGAGGTGAATGAGATGCATTTTGCATCAATATTGTTTGAACTAATAAAAACAATGTACCGAAATTGTCTCAAGAGTTCTGTCAAATAGTTTTATAACATCGGTTACTGAGTTAGTAATATTGTCTAAAATATTAAGTGAACTATGATTTACAAAAATATCTACGAATACAGGGTGCAGGATGTCATTGGTTCGTAAATTAAGCGAGTACAAATACAAGTATTTTCATCACAGGAGCCATAAGTTTGCGGTGATTAGTTTCGGCGCTAAGTGTGCTGAAAGATCTCAGAAGGCTGGTAAGCTAGCAAGTGCTGGAGGGTAAATGTGACACACTGCTTGCTTTTGGTTAACAATTTAGCTGCAGACAATGAAAATGGACAAACTTTTAGTACCTCAGAGCAGATGTTCGAATATCTCCCTCCAACTTGGCGCACAATTCACATCGTCGCAACAATGTTTCGCGTATTCTGTGGAAAATTCCCGGCGCTTCTCGGACACGATGTGCTGAAGTGGCGACGGTCAAGGAAGACAGAAGGAAGGTCAAGCGGACAGCGCCCCAGCAAAAATAGTGTGGCTCATTTACGCTCTTGCGCCTGGGAGGTAGGCAATTTGTACCTTCTAACACTAACAAAGTGTTTCTTCACTCTGTACACGTCCACAAATGATTCGTTGTTCATTCATTTTGACAACTATATAATTATGTCCTCACAATTAAGATTTGAATTCTACAACTTGAGGATGACGCTCAGTAGATAAGTCTATCTCAGATAGTAGCTTAACTGTGTTAGTGAATGTGAGGAAGCAATGTCATCATTTGATCTGTGCTCTTATGTGCTCTTCAGTTTTTCATGACTCCTCACTAAAAAAATGGCGATGTGTACATATGCTGTTTTCATAATGACCGATACAATTATTCTATTTCACACTTCGTTCTTTTGTAACCTGTCCATTTCCTAAACCTTCTGATGCAGAAGAATTTGGTTTCCCGAATTTGTAGTAAAATAAACGCATGTCCTCGTCCCGAGATGTTGGAGCCAGTATCAGGCAGTTAACGTTTGCACCACATACCAGGCCTCCTGCCATTCTTAAATCTCTGGCAGCACCGGGAATTGAACCCGGGCATCCAAGGACGGAAGCTCTTAGTGTCAACAGTTACCCTGCGGAAACGGATGAATCTGTGGTAAAACTTTAATTATTTACTTTGGTATCAGTGTCATATCAACGATGATGCCCAACATATGGCTACCAATTAACTTCTTCTTCTTCTTCTTCGTCTTAATCTGTTTACCCTCCAGGGTCGGTTTTTCCCTCGGGCTCAGCGAGGGATCCCACCTCTACCGCCTCAAGGGCAGTGTCCTGGAGTCAGACTTTGGGTCGAGGGATACAACTGGGGAGAATGACCAGTACCTCGCCCAGGCGGCCTCACCTGCTATGCTGAACAGGGGCCTTGTAGAGGGATGGGAATATTGGATGGGACAGGCAAGGAAGAGGGAAGGAAGTGGCCGTGGCCTTAAGTTAGGTACCATCCCGGCGTTTGCCTGGAGGAGAAGTGGGAAACCACGGAAAACCACTTCCAGGATGGCTGAGGTGGGAATCGAACCCACCTCTATTCAGTTGACCTCCCGAGGCTGAGTGAACCCCGTTCCAGCCCTCGTACCACTTTTCAAATTTCGTCGCAGAGCCGGGAATCGAACCCGGACCTCCGGGGGCGGCAGCTAATCACGCTAACCACTACACCACGGAGGCGGACTACCAATTAACTGATTAATTAATTCATACATCGTTCAATCAGTATCCATAATGACTATTATTGATAGCAGTTTCTAGTATTCCACATTTTAAATGTCAAATGTACCTCAATTAGAGAAACAACTCAACGGATGTTATTCAAATTTATATCCATTTCGTGAAACGACTACGAAATGCTCCTGGACCATAATCGTAATAAAATCTTTTCGTTGTCGGAATTAGAGATCATTTATAGAATGTCTGCCAACGGCCGTAACCGGTTTGAGACACCGGATCCTGTGAGATCTCCGAAGTTAAGCAACATTGGGCGTGGTCAAGATTTGGATGGGTTGCCACGCGCTGTTGGTTGGGGGGGGGGGGGGGTAAGGGAATGGAGGAGCGGAAAGGAACTGGCCACACTACCGTACGAATGTCTGGTTCTTCAAAAGTCGCCTTAAGGGAAAGGAAATCAGGTACAATTCACATCATGGGAATCACGTCATTCTTGTAAACAGTGGACTTAAAAGAGATGCCAGAATCAGCTCTAAAAATTTTAAAGTTCGAAGCGTAGAAGTTTCAGGGTCACAGGGAATTGAATATGAAAAGGAAGGACATGATAGCTCATCTCAGTGTATTCTGCTTGAGAAAGGAATTCGAAGACCTAACAGCATTGTCCCCCTATGTGAATGGTAAATTATCAGTAACATATAGTACGATTAGCTGCCAACCCCGGAGGCCCGGGTTCGATTCCCGGCTCTGTAACGAAATTTGAAAAGTGTTACGAGGGCTGGAACATAGTAGAGCCCCCCCCCCCCCCCCCCCCACACACACACCTGGCAAATGCCGGAATTGGTACCTAACTTAAGGCCACGGCCGCTTCCTTCCCTCTTCCATGTTGATCCCTTCCACTCTTCCCATCCCCTCACAAGGCCCCTGTATAGCATAGCAGCTGAGGCCGCCTGGACGAGGTACTGGTCCTCCTTCCCAGTTATATCCCACGGCCCAAAGTCTCACGCTCCAGGACACTGTCCTTGAGGCGGTAGAGGTGGGATCCCTCGCTGAGTTCGAGGGAAAAACCAACCCTGGAGGGTAAACAGATTAAGAAAGAAAGAAAGATCAATAACATATTGAACAGTAAAAATGTTATCAAGTATTTAATTGACAGAATATTAAGACTAATTATTTTAACTCTTCACGCTGTTATCGTTATGTTTGGATGACCCTTGCTTCTGTAATCATAAATCAAGGTTTTGTTTGTTGTTAACGATTTCATATTTTGGAGAGCGTACATTTTTTACAGTTGGCTTTACGTCACACCGACACAGATAGCTCTTAAGGCGACGATGGGGTAGGAAAGGGCCAGGATTAGGAAGGAAGCGGCCGTCGTCGTAATTAAGGTATATCCCCAGAATTTGCCTGGCTTGAAAATGGGAAACCATGGGAAACCATCTTCAGGGCTGCCGGCCGTGGGTTTCGAACCCACCATCTCCCAGATGCAAGCTCACAGCTGTGCGCCCCTAACCGCACGGCCAACTCGCCCGGTGATCGTACTTTTAGGGTGCAATTAGGGCTAGCAGACAGACTCAGATCATGATAGTATTGAAGTAAAAGTCCCTCTCCCGAAAACAATACGCGTACAAGATGAAAATAAACAGATATTCCATATTTGGCCGGTTTTCGAGAAATGAGGAAACTGACAGGTTTAATGTAATTGTAAGACAATATTTAAAAAAAACTGTTATATTTGTATGTTACGGGGAATTTAAGAACATTTGTCTCTGTATAAAAGAGAACATCATAGTAAATATCATAAAAGACTCGGCATCCTAAATCACCACATCTATTAAGACTTCGTAGTGGAGTACCGAACAGGTGGCAGCAAGTGCAGTGTCCGCAATGGCGAAAGGACGTAATCATCTCAAAGAAGTTGCATGATCACGGAAGCGGCATGTTTCCGGTTATAGAAAATGAACTCACCAACTCAGGGCAAATAAATGAATAAATAAATAAATAAACAAATAAATAAATAAATAAATAAATAAATAAATAAATAAATAAATAAATAAATAAATAAATAAATAAATAAATAAATAAATAAATGAAAACTTACAACTTGTTTTCCAATCACTGACTGGGTCAGGGATGGGATGGATGAATGAAGCCCCCAACTTGCGGCGAGAATAGGAATTGTGCCGCACTCCTCTGGGGCAATGATTAATGCCTGATATTTGAAATGAAATGATAGTGGAGAGTGTTGCTGGAATGAAGGATTACAGGGAAAACCGTAGTACACGGAGAAAAACCTGTCCCGCCTCCGCTTTGTCAAGCACAAATCTCAGATGGAGTGACCGGGATTTGAACCACGGTATCCAGCGGTGAGAGTCCGGTACGCTGCTGCCTGGGCCACGGAGGATTCAAATAAATAAATAAATAAATAAATAAATAAATAAATAAATAAATAAATAAATAAATAAATAAACTAGTAAATGAAACTAAACTCACCACTGGATGAGAGCGGTAAGAAATTTTGTGTGTGTGTGTGTTTTGACAAAGAATCGAAGAATGTGGAATAACAGTATCCTGAACTACTCTCAGAAGCGACTTTGTGCCACTGTATATTCTAAGCTCTCGTGTGTGAGAACTGTTCTCCTTCGCTGTTTTGTTTCTCATTAGTTACGGAACTAGTACGCCACTTGTGAACGAGTTGTTGCACGTAACGTCTCGATGGTACTGCAGAACTGGGAAACTGTCTATGGAATTTTCGAAGGTAACTTTTAATTGGTTTCTTCTTCTTGTGCAAACAACACTCGAACAAAAACATTCTCTGTGCTGTAGTGTACTTACAAATCGCGGTAATAAAGTTGTGCTACTCACAATATTGCTGTGGATATTTTTATTCTACAGTGTAGTATGTGCCTTTCTAATAATTTGGCTTTCATTTAGAATCCAGGATCCTCGTGACCACTCACAAGTAGTGAAATGATGTCATCTTAGAAATTATATACATAAAAATATACTTTTTTTTACAAATTTTCTAAAAATGGCTTTTGCGAAAAATGAGGAAGTTTGGCGACAGAAATTCTTACATATAATTAACCTGAGTACGAAACTGTTTTAAACCAACACTTCGTTCAAAACAAAAATACAAAAATCAAAATGAGTAGGGTAATTTATTGCGGTATGTAATTTTATGTCCGTTCTGTGGTGTAGTGGTTAGCGTGATTAGCTGCCACCCCCGGAAGCCCGGGTTCGATTCCCGGCTCTGCCACGAAATTTGAAAAGTTGTACGAGGGCTGGAACGGGGTCCACTCAGCCTCGGGAGGTCAACTGAGTAGAGGTGGGTTCGATTCCCACCTCAGCCATCCTGGAAGTGGTTTTCCGTGGTTTCCCACCTCTTCTCCAGGCGAATGCCGGGATGGTACCTAACTTAAGGCCACGGCCACTTCCTTCCCTCTTCCTTGCCTACCCCTTCCAATCTTCCCATCCCTCCACAAGGCCCCTGTTCAGCATAGCAGGTGAAGCCGCCTGGGCGAGGTACTGGTCATACTCCCCAGTTGTATCCCCCGACCAAGAGTCTGAAGCTCCAGGACACTGCCCTTGAGGCGGTAGAGGTGGGATCCCTCGCCAAGTCCGAGGGAAAAACCGAACCTGGAGGGTAAACAGATGATGATGATGATGATGATGTAATTTTATGTTGAGAACTATATTACTTAACGTAGCTCCTGGCTACGCTACTGACGTAACTGAACCATGATTGTACTGTGGAATAGGAAATGTACAGCCTCCTCACCAACCCTATAGCTGCTCCTGGTCGGTTTCTAAAGATCGCTTAAACACATGAAAGTTTTCAACGTCGCTGAGATAGGAAAGGACTAGGACTGCCTTAATTAAGGTTCAACCTAATCATTTGTCTGGTGTAAAACTGGGAAACTACTAACTTCAGGGTGTTTGAACTAATCATCACCTAAATGGAAGTTTGTAGCAAGGCGACCCACACCTAATTTAGGAATATATGCTTACGTATGTATGAGCCAACGGCCGTAGCCGTGTTGAAACACCGGATCCCGTGAGATCTCCGAAGTTAAGCAACATTGGGCATGGTCAGGAGTTGGATGGGTTGCCACGCGCTGTTGGTGGGGGTAAGGGAATGGAGGAGCGGAAAGGAACTGGCCACCCTACCGCACGTAAACTCCGGCTCAGGAACACCTCTGCGGAGTTTCGGACCTGCCTTCGGGCAGAATAACCCTTACCTTATGTATGAGGAGACTATAATAGATTTGAAGCGTAACAACTGTGACGAATATTGCTGGATTCAGACTTTCAAACAATTTGTTACGATAATATTTGCTTCGTATACGTGTGACCGTGAGTCACTTTGTCATTGAATAGAGTGGAACTCTATTATGGATCGCCTGTATCATTTGTAAAGAGCTTGTGTGAAAGTGAGAATTGAAATTACTGTAACTATAAGGGGCGATCAAAAAAGTTTCTGTACCGGGCGAGTTGGCCGTGCGCGTAGAGGCGCGCGGCTGTGAGCTTGCATCCGGGAGATAGTAGGTTCGAATCCCACTATCGGCAGCCCTGAAGATGGTTTTCCGTGGTTTCCCATTTTCACACCAGGCAAATGCTGGGGCTGTACCTTAATTAAGGCCACGGCCTCTTCCTTCCAACTCCTAGGCCTTTCCTATCCCATCGTCGCCATAAGACCTATCTGTGTCGGTGCGACGTAAAGCCCCTAGCAAAAAAAAAAAAAAGTTTCTGTTGGATGGCCGTGCAGTCCTGAATCGGGATGCCAATCAGGCAAAATCGCCGCGGGCATTGAAGCACTCATTCCACCGACGCACCAGTTTGAAGATCTCCGTGTGGTAAAACACCGCGTCTTGCTGCGCGAAGAAGTCCGTAACCGCCTGCTACCATCCTCTAACAGGAAGCGTCGACACTTCAAGGCATTTTTGAGGGGACCAAAGGCGTGGTAGTCGCATGGGGAGAAATCAAGAACTACAGGACGGGTGCCTGAGTGTTTCCCACTTGACTTCTTGTTGTCCGTAATGGAATGAGGCTGGCTCCTAAATCGAACGGCGTCTTGTGTCGAAACGCGACCCGCACGGAACATCGTGCACCATTCCACAACAGATGTTTTCGACAGACATGCTGCCCCATATACACAGTCTTCATTCTCCGTTGGATGTCCCCCGGTGTTTGACCTTCGGCAGCCAAGAACAGAATAACTGAACGTTGGTCCTGTTTGGACGCATTCGGTAATAATGTCGCCATAGTTCACGTGGCCGCATTTAACGCACGCACTTCGGCACGACAAGACTGCCACCCCAATTCTCTTGCTACTACTACTAAAACTGCTTTAACCGGGCGAGTTGGCTGTGAGCTTGCATCCGGGAGATAGTAGGTTCGAATCCCACTATCGGCAGCCCTGAAAATGGTTTTCCGTGGTTTCCCATTTTCACACCAGGCAAATGCTGGGGCTGTACCTTAATTAAGGACACGGCCGCTTCCTTCCAACTCCCAGGCCTTTCCTATCCCATCGTCGCCATAAGACCTATCTGTGTCGGCGCGACGTAAAGCCCCTAGCAAAAAAGAAACTGCTGTCATTCCTCCCCTGAAGGGGGAGGCGGGCCTCTTAGACGGTGACGCCGTCTCTCAAGCCGGGAGTTTTGATACGGTGAAAGAGATGCTCGGAGAAGGTGAGGGGGTTCGCGGCCGTGGCCTATACTAGGAACTGTCCCGGCATTCGCCTTAGTGCAGGAGAATGGAAAACCACGGAAAGCCATTCTCAGGACAGCCGACGGTTGGGGCCAGCCGTGAGGCCCAGCTCTTTCCCGTCTTCCAAATGCAGAGGTGTGGAACCACGTTAGTGCCGTGGCCACTCTTCCTCTGCTCGGTTAGAGGGCCGGTCTGAGTGCAGAGCTGTTGGATCATGGACCAGACATGGCTACTTGCGGGGCGAGACCCACTCTGCATCCACCGACGTCCTTTTGCCTACATGTCCGTGCTTACACACCCATATTGGAGTCACACTAAGTTGCATGTCCGCTGCAACATCGCCCTCAAACTGTAACTTTCTAATCACCCTGTATATATAACCTAAGGAACATGGCAACACTATCTAGCTCCGCGCGTAGAACCATGAACTAACTCGCATGAGCGCGATACATGCTTCCGGAATATGCTTCCAAGCAACGCGGTGCCTGTCGCTGTCTAGAGTTGTGATGGGTTGCGACTGGAATCGCGAAGAATCGGTTACCCGATTCCGGGATCGATTCCAATGAAGTAGTAGCACCATCTATGAGCAGATTCGTAAACACGTGCAGCACGATTGTGTTCTCTACCGTGAGTTCGTTTGTTTTATAACCTGCCGGGCTGAGTGGCTCAGACGGTTGAGGCACTGGCCTTCTGACCCCAACTTGGCAGGTTTGATCCTGGCTCAGTCTGGTGGTATTTGAAGGTGCTCAAATACGTCAGCCTCGTGTTGGTAAATTTATTGGCACCAAAAAGAACTCCTGAGGGACAAAATTCCGGCACATCAGTGTCCCCGAAAACAAAAACAACTAGTTAGTGGGACGTAAAGACAATAACATTATTATTGTTGTTTTATAACCAGGTCATTCTACAAGCCAGGCCTGCTCTTATTATAGTGACCTGGAGTTACATACTCTCTGTTTGAAACTAATCAAATTGTATGGATTGTCAATAAATCAAAACTTGTACGGGGATTATTACACAACATAACACTACTATTTCAAGAAAATACAATTGCACTAAAGAGTGTAACGTTTCAAATCCCGTTACAATTATTCCTCAGCATATATAATAATAATAATAATAATAATAATAATAATAATAATAATAATAATAATAATAATAATAATAATAATAATAATAATAATTATTATTATTATTATTATTATTATTATTATTATTATTATTATTATTATTATTATTATTATTGTTGTTGTTGTCCGCCTCTGTGGCGCAATGATTAGCGTGATTAGCTGCCACCCCCGGAGGCACGGGTTCGATTCTCGTCTCTGCCACGAAATGTGAAAAGTGGTACGAGGGCTGGAAACGGGGTCCACTAAGTCTCGGGAGGTCAAATGAGTAGAGGTGGGTTCGATTCGTATCTCAGCCATCCTGGAAGTGGTTTTCCGTGGTTTCCCATTTCTCCTCTAGGCAAATGCCGGGGTGGTACCTAACTTAAGGCCACGGTCGCTTCCTTCCCTCTTACTTGTCTATCCCTTCCGATCATCCCATCCCTCACAAGACCCCTGTTCAGCATAGCAGGTGAGGCCACCTGGGCGAGGTACTGGTCCTCCTCCTAGTTGTATCCCACGACCCAATGTCTCATGCTCCAGGACACTGCCCTTGAGGCGGTTGAGGTGTGATCCCTCGCTGAATCCGAGGGAAAACCAACCCTGGAGGGTAAGCAGATTAAGAAAGGAAGAAGAAAGAGAAAGGAAGATTATTATTATTATTATTATTATTATTATTATTATTATTATTATTATTATTATTATTTGTCGCTATTATAATTTTTATATCCCATTTCATAATTTGTTTTCTCTATTAATTATTTATCGCTCTCTCCATTTCATCTATTATGTACCATATGTATGTGTGTGTTAGAATTAAGGGAAATTGTATAAACGAGATCTGCTGCTACGTGTAAGGGGTTACTCTATTATGTGAACGAAAGTTTAGGGAGTTGCACTAGGTGGTGACTACCCCAGCGCTGCTGGGGGTAAATAATTTTGTATTTACATTTTATTATTATTCCTCAGAACGCTTTTACAAAGTTTAAAAACTGCAAACATCTAAGCCAAGCCAAGGACAACTGTCTCGACAATCCGCTAGCACTTCAGCGAATTGGATTTCCTTGTGGGAGCGAAAGAGAGCTACCCAGGGAAATTTAAGTCGCTTGGTTGAAGCATGCGCTTAAAGCTTCCTTGTCCTGGGAACGGTGCGGGGCTGTGGGCCATCCCCCGACAGCAATTTACGGCGATAGGCCAGCTAGCTTGGGTAAGGTATGTTAGTTTCAATACTTGACACTCGAGTGTTCAGGGCCACACACTAGAGACTACAAGAAAAATATCAACATGTAAACAGTACAGCCACTTGCACATCGTCTTGCAGCCAGTTTATGAAATCAATTGTGAATTAGAAGAATATATATTATTTTTGGATTTCAGCATGTATAAAAGTTTTTTGAGCAATTAATTGATCGCACGTGTAGAGTATGTTTCCCGATAGCCGCAGAAAAATATTTAGGTTGCCCAGCATGAACACAGAGTTAAGCGCGAAGTAAAAGGTTTTTGTATTTTGTATTTGGTTGTGATAGTGGTCTATAGTGAAGTTTTATAGTGTTCCTATTGGATTATAGGTGAAGTTTTTGTGAGTTCTGTGCCACTCTTCATGAATGTACACTCACACACTGCTAGGGGCTTTACGTCGCACCGGCACAGATAGGTCTTATGGCGACGATGGGATAGGAAAGGCCTAGGAGTTGGAAGGAAGCGGCCGTGGCCTTAATTAAGGTACAGCCCCAGCATTTGCCTGGTGTGAAAATGGGAAACCACGGAAAACCATCTTCAGGTCTGCCGATAGTGGGATTCGAACCTACTATCTCCCGGATGCAAGCTCACAGCCGCGCGCCTCTACGCGCACGGCCAACTCGCCCGGTCTTCATGAATGTAAAGTCCGTTATACGTTGTGATGAGTATGTTCCCTCGTGCGTCGTTGATGAACGTATAGTCAGTAAGCGAGTGAAACAAAAGAACTTCAGTGAAAATTTTGCTGATTCAGTTTAGGTTAAGCTTTTTAAGTTAAAAAGAAATAGTCCCAGTGTATTTTTGTGAAAACCATTATTATACTATCACGAAGTGTCACCGGGTGAAACTGTAAGAATTTTTTTAATCTGCTGTTTTTGTTTGTTTTTTTGATGGGTATTCAGCCCGAAGGCTGGTTCGATCCTCTGCAGCTCCGTCAACAGTTGTAATAAATAACCTAGGCGTCACTGAAGAGGCGTACTAGGAAAATGAGGAGTGAGGTAGTTTCCCGTTGCTTTCCTCACCGTGCCAGCCGCTGCTATTACATATCAGTCTGCCAAGCCCACTGAAATGCATGCACCAACCGACCCTATAAGCGATATTTTCACACCATTCATAACAGGGACTGGCTGCATAAGCAATTGTATTACTAGCATCACTCATACCTCAGTCACTCATATTGTCAAAGCCAAGGATGAGACTGAGACAGGTCAATGAAAGTAACAAAATTGCTCTAGCCCATACCAGAAGACATAGAGCACTGTAAACACTACATCTCGCCAGCATGCTGTATTAAGTGATGGTGACGTCACTGCCATGAATATCAATTCGGAAATATGTGCAAGTCCGTGGTAGTAAATATTCTTTCTCAGGTAGAACTTTCCACGAAAAATGCAGCCTTATCAAATGGTAATGCTGACTTTAGAAAGTGTAGTGGGGCTACGACTGCTTATACACTGACTGACAGAGCAAATGCAACACCAAGAAGGAGTGGTTCGAAAGGGATGAAAGTTGGGGAAAAAACAGAGACGGCACGGACGAATAATTGATGTTTATTTCAAACCGATATGCAGGTTACACAATGCGCACGGCATCGACTCAGTAGGATGTAGGACCACCGCGAGCGGCGATGCACGCAGAAACACGTCGAGGTACAGAGTCAATAAGAGTGCGGATGGTGTCCTGAGGGATGGTTCTCCATTCTCTGTCAACCATTTGCCACAGTTGGTCGTCCGTACGAGGCTGGGGCAGAGTTTGCAAACGGCGTCCAATGAGATCCCACACGTGTTCGATTGGTGAGAGATCCGGAGAGTACGCTGGCCACGGAAGCATCTGTACACCTTGTAGAGCCTGTTGGGAGATGCGAGCAGTGTGTGGGCGGGCATTATCCTGCTGAAACAGAGCATTGGGCAGCCCCTGAAGGTACGGGAGTGCCACCGGCCGCAGCACATGCTGCACGTAGCGGTGGGCATTTAACGTGCCTTGAATACGCACTAGACGTGACGTGGAATCATACGCAATAGCGCCCCAAACCATGATGCCGCGTTGTCTAGCGGTAGGGTGCTCCACAGTTACTGCCGGATTTGACCTTTCTCCACGCCGACGCCACACTCGTCTGCGGTGACTATCACTGACAGAACAGAAGCGTGACTCATCGGAGAACACGACGTTCCGCCATTCCCTCATCCAAGTCGCTCTAGCCCGGCACCATGCCAGGCGTGCACGTCTATGCTGTGGAGTCAATGGTAGTCTTCTGAGCGGACGCCGGGAGTGCAGGCCTCCTTCAACCAATCGACGGGAAATTGTTCTGGTCGATATTGGAACAGCCAGGGTGTCTTGCACATGCTGAAGAATGGCGGTTGACGTGGCGTGCGGGGCTGCCACCGCTTGGCGGCGGATGCGCCGATCCTCGCGTGCTGACGTCACTCGGGCTGCGCCTGGACCCCTCGCACGTGCCACATGTCCCTGCGCCAACCATCTTCGCCACAGGCGCTGCACCGTGGACACATCCCTATGGGTATCGGCTGCGATTTGACGAAGCGACCAACCTGCCCTTCTCAGCCCGATCACCATACCCCTCGTAAAGTCGTCTGTCTGCTGGAAATGCCTCCGTTGACAGCGGCCTGGCATTCTTAGCTATACACGTGTCCTGTGGCACACGACAACACGTTCTACAATGACTGTCGGCTGAGAAATCACGGTACGAAATGGGCCATTCGCCAACGCCGTGTCCCATTTATCGTTCGCTACGTGCGCAGCACAGCGGCGCATTTCACATCATGAGCATACCTCAGTGACGTCAGTCTACCCTGCAATTGGCATAAAGTTCTGACCACTCCTTCTTGGTGTTGCATTTGCTCTGTCAGTCAGTGTATATAGAAAAAAAACATTTTTGCAGCTGGGGTAACGAATGTGTTTACCGCACGCCACTGATTAAAAATACAATTTCTTTAGTACCAAGTGCAGTTAATTGTTTTATTTCAGGTAAGCAGGTAATCCCAAATTCTAGGTGGGAAATAAACGACAATATCCTTTGCCGAAAACCTATTACAGGTTATGCTGTCAAGTAAGCTTATTACCCTACACCCTAGAGCAGGGACTCTCAGGGTGCATGCGCCGTGCAGTGCACGGGCGCAAGGTGCAGGAGACGACTTCACTAGGTTGACAAGAGTGCAAACCCCCACTCCGCTTCCCCTACACCTGTCTCACCCGTTCTGCCTGTCTTCACCTTCTCCACCTTCCCCGCTGATCCTCCCCTCACTGCGAAATGTTTATGTGCGGTGAACGGTGACACTGTTGTAGGGAACAACGTTACCGGTGTTAACACATGGGTGACGGGCCCCGAGAAATCTCGGTTTTATTCACGACATTGTTTTCGGTCTTCCCGTGACATCTCTTGACCATATCTTGAACTATTTCGGACGTGCACATTGAGTAGAATAAATCGTAGATGTATATCTGCCACTTTTCTTTTATTCACGGCCTCTTTTATTCTTTGATTTAGTTTCGAAACGTCGACTTTCTTCCTGCCGGTTCAGTCAATGACAAGCTGGAGCGCCCGCGGAATACGGTGTTAGCTGACGACGATATTTTAGAAGAATTATATGCCGATGATCGTTCAAATGGAAATAGTCTAATGAATTAGTGGAAACTGAATGTGAGAGTGATAGCAGAAGTGATATTCAAGCCTCTACAGGCCGTAATTTACCTAGTGTACTTATTTATTCAAGTGATTCTGACGACGACAACGATGTAAACATTAATGATGTTTTAGGAATTGACGCTGAATATGGTTTTGTAAAGGCAGATCCACAATTACTAGGGGCAATGGAGAGTACCCATACCAACTTTAAAGATAAAATATTGACTGGTTTAATATTTATTAACGTCTTTATAATCAAGTGCACCCTAGCATGGTTAGTAGAAAAATGTCCGGTCCACAGGGTATGTGACAAGCTCAAGCATCCGGTCAGCAATGTGTTAAAACACTCTTCTTTCAATTTGGTTTGAGCAGACTATCTTCTCTAGTTCTTCCTTTCCTTCATCTTTGCAATGATACCAGTTATGCCTGCAACAAGGGACCGGCTGACAGCAATTTGAGAGACTTCTTTAAATTACAATCAGAAATAGGCCTACTCGCACGCAATCTAGTTTTCGTACAAGTCAAAGCAGGAAAAATACCTTTCACATATGCATGTGGAACCAAACAGAAATAATCTTAGCTGCTTGTCGATGCAGCTTAGGGAAATCTTCCTTCGAAAAATTTTCTTAGAATTTGAGCAAAGCCTCTGTATTGGAAAATAGATCTTCTTGATTAACTTATCACATAATTATTGTCCATCGGATTCCGTCCATCACCGAACGCTTCGTCGCTCTCAGCGCACTACACCATCCAAGTCAAGCCGACTTGAGTCGAGTCGGAACGATGCACAGTGCACGGAGTCTCTGCGCCTCGATATGCACACGTGAGATTTTGAGCGCTTGAGAGGCTCTGCCCTAGAGGAATTCAAGGAAGTAACAAAGTACCGCATTTTCTCGAAAATAACAAAATTTCTCCGCCAGTCTGATTGCATTATCGTTCTTAACATAACACGAAGTGCATCCCTGATTCTTTCCGGCGGTATAGTTGTGATGCATCCTGTGCAAGGACGACTCAGTCTAGTGAGTGCGCCCAGCACACACTGATGACGTCGTCGCGGAACCGATTGCTCGAATACGTCTTAGGAACCGATTCTTGCGATTCCAGGCATCATTCGCGCACATCACCAGTCTGGAGTTCGTCCAGTGAAGACGTGCCTTGACTAGCTCCACCATGCCGCACTGTCCGAAGGTTAAGATGAAATCGGGATCATCCTCGGTTCCTACGCTCCAATCAGGATGAAGGACACTTGACAGTTTAAAATGCTCAGCATCATCATTTGCAGTCTATTCCACCGAGTTCAATAGCTGCAGTCACTTAAGTGCGGCCAGTATCCAGTATTCGGGAGATAGTGGGTTCTATAACCCTAGTGTCGGCATCCCTGAAGATATATTTCCGTGGTTTTCCAGTTTTACACCAGGCAAATGCTGTACTTTAATTAAGGCCACGACCGCTTCCTTCCCATTCCTAGGCCTTTCCTATCCCATCGTCGTCATAAGATCTATCGGTGTTGCTGCGATGTAAAGCAAGTTGTAATAAAAATGCAATCTATTACAACGCAATTCTAAAAGGGTAAATTTTTCACCACACGGTACTTATCCCGGTATGTGGTAGTAAGAATGAAGAATTAAGTAAGAAACTACACTGCATTTTCTCTACATGAACCCTGTGTAATGAAAATGCCATCGGGTTTTTCGACTGTATGTGAAGAGATTTCCTCTTTCTAAGTGTGTTAAATTTCGCCTATTTTACTGACCACGATGAAATTGGCGTCAAAGTGAACTAGGTGTCGTTACTCCACGTTGATTTGTATTTCGTGCAGTAATTAATTGATCTTGTACCTTATCGAAATTGGAAGATTATTATTATTATTATTATTATTATTATTATTATTATTATTATTATTATTATTATTATTATTATTATTATTATTATTATTATTATTATTATTATTATTGTACCAGGTGGTACACCTCCATGCCACTAATTCAAACTTTGCGCCAGTTGAAACTCCCCTACTGGAGGAAGTCTGAACTTTATCTAATGTGTTAATTTTCAAGTTTCTCAGAAGATGTCCCTACTTGTAAATTTTGAAGTTTCTGAACTGTGTCGTTTTCGAGGTATTTTTGTTTTGCCTGTAGTAAGAAGTGTGAACATTCTCTTCTAGAGGACACTACTGAAGAACTACAATGGTGCACCCTAGTGCGAAGTGAAAGAACTGTTTTTTGGAGAAATTTTGATTTCAAAAGTTTGTTTCTTGTTAAATTTCTTTCTGTTATTGTTTAAGTTGGCTGTATAACCCTTTCTTTCCCCTTGTTTTGAATTTAGCCAATCCCGAATTTCTTTAATTAATTTATGACCAATCAGGTGTATCTTCTCCAAATTGGATATGTTGCTTAACCCTAGCCAATAAAATTCTTGTGGGAGGGTGTTCTCATTCCTGAAACGCCTCGAACTTTCCGCGAGAGTATATAAACTGCTGATTTTCGGGTCTCCGGGCCACTTCAGTAACATCTTTCAGTGTGTAAAGTACGTAGCAGGGGGCGGGAAGAGCCTCTTTCTTCGGGCAGCAGTTCATCCACAAGGTAATGGCCGTTTAATAACTTCTTTTCTTGCTAGCTCAGCAGTTTAACTCTCGGGGCAGGTCCGAAGCCTTTTACCATGTAACTTTCCCTTAAAATGTAAAGACACTCGGTATCTATTCTATCTGTTTAACTATAAATTGGGATAGAGAGTGCTTAACCCTCTCGAGCTCCCACTCATATTGCATTGAGGTGAACTTATTTTCTCAACCGTTTCGTCCTTAACGTAATGCGAATTGTCTCCTTTTATAAGTCACCTCTTTAGTATGGGATTAGCCCTTGCATTAGCGGCCTAGTGCCAAGTAGGTTTTACTAAAGTGTTTGGAGTGCTGTACGCCTCCGATCTAACTGATAATTTGAGGCCATGTCATTGTACTGTTTCTTTAGTGAATACGCCTCAGTAGGTTGGGTATTTTTACCCCTGTGTTTATGTCCTTAGAGGACAACTTGAAGGTGGAGTTTGGTGTGGCCTTTTATAGGCTTGAACGTTGAGAGCGGTTTGCTCTTTTTGAAATTTGGTTCTGCGTGGCTCGAGGAGGCTTTACTGTGTAATTTGGAGCAAGTGCTCCTGGGCATGAATGGGGTTTTCTGCCCCTCTGTTGAAACTTGTTTTGGGGTAAAGCTGGGCTAATTGCTCAAGAATTGTGAGTTCGGGGCTCGAAGCCCAAATCCTGTAAATACTGTAATTGTACTTTTGTTGCCTTGCTACTCTGTACCTGCCATGCTTGTTATTTCTTGATTTTGAAAGGAAAATATAACCTTGTTAAATTTTATCTTAACTTTAATTTCGTATTTTGAGGCCCGTTCACCCCCGCACCTTCTTTCACCTCTGCTGTTCCACAGATACCTCGGAACAATTATTATTATTATTATTTAGAAAACGAGTATAAAAGTTACGTCTTTCAAAACCTAACCAGTATGAGCGAAGCGTTGTGATTTTCTGGGCTGCCAACAGTGGGATTCAAACCCACTATTTCACAGCTGCGCGACCCTAACCACACAGCCATCTGGCCCGGTGTTATTATTATTACTATTATTATTATTATTATTATTATTATTATTATTATTATTATTATTATTATTATTATTGTACCGGGAGGTACACCCCAACGCCGCGCGTTCAAAATGAGCGCCTAAAAGAACTCCTCTACTGGAGGAACCGTGAACTTGAAACTAGACCTACTTGAACCTTTACTCACAAGATGTCACCACTAAAATCTGATGGAGTTTCGTTATTTTGAAATTTCCTGAACTGACTGTATTTCGACGTGTTTTGTTTGCCCTTCATCAAGAAGTTTGGATATTCTTCCATAGATGTCACTCCTAAAAAAACTATGATCATGCACCCTAGTGCGAAGTGAATCAACTTTTGATTTAAAGTAGTTTTGTGTCCATAAGTTTTTTTAACTAATTGATGCTCATTTATCCTTGGGTTGGCAATGTGTATCTTTTCTTTCCGCCAGTTCTGAATCCAGCCAATCGCATATTTCTGTAAATAATTTTCAACCTATCACAGCCTTCTTCTTCGATTTTGAGTGTAACCTTTAAATCAACCAATAAATTGAGACGGTGTGGCTGGTTTATTCGTGAAAGGTCTCGAACTTTCCCCGAGGGTTTATAAACTGCGGATTTTCACGTCTCTTGCCCAATTGATCGTCATCTAACCTAGTGTGTGTGTCAAGCAGGAGGCGGGAGGCGCCTTTTTCATCAGGCAGCAGTACACCGACAAGGTAATTGCCACATAATATCTTTATTTCTTGCTAGCTCCGCAGTTTAACCTGAGGGAAAGGTCCGAAACTTTAACTATGTAACCAACTTCTCTAAAATCTAAGTTCTGTCGGCTAATGTAAAAACTTCAGAAAATCTTTAACTGTAAATCGGGGATAGAGAGTGATGTACCCTCTCGAGCTCCCCTTCATATTGGTTTGAGGTGACTACGTTTTGTAACTGGTTTTCTTCCTTTCCGTAATGTCTTAATTTATTCCTATACGAGTCACCTCAGTAGTTTGGGGATAGCCCCTGTTTCATCGGCCTAGTGCCCTTTGGTTTTAAGAATTCATATCTAGGATTGCAAGTACACGCCTCCATTCAATTTGTGTTTCGGTCCATTTACTTAACCTGTCCTTTTCCGCAACGGCCCAATAGGTTGGGTTGTTGATACCTCTGTTTCAAATTTGTAAGTTGTGCCTTGACGGCGAGTGATTGTAATTTTCTGATATCACCTTGAATAGGCTTGGAAAACTGAGAGCACGACAGCTCTTTTCTAGTGTTGTAAAAGTGCCTTTGGGAGGCTTGATATTGTGAGTTGGGAGTAAGCGCTCGATGTATCGAGGGATTTCTACGCTTGTGTAAATTTGTACTTTTGTAAATTTGAGCTAGGAACTCGATAAATTTTAAAACTAGGGGCTTGAAACCCAAGAGAGTTAAAGTTCTGAAATCTTGGATTTTCTAAATCTTGTTTCCAATTTTCTATTTTGTACCGGAAATGTCATTGTTATCTCACTAAGTGAGAATTTGTTAACTTGTTGTTTTTCGAAAATAAAACCTTCACCTTGAGTTTTAAATTCTATTCTTGACATTGTCGTTAGACCCATTCATCCCGGCACCTTCTTTCCCTTCTACGTTCCACGGGTAACCCCGTAACAAGTGGTAGCGGAGCGTGGTTGAATGGGTCTCAATTAAGCCCCTTTGACGGCTAAACACAGCATTCGGATCGAACTCTAAGAATTTTGTCAGTTTTTAGAATTTTTTTCTAAATTTGTAAATTTCTTTCATTATGTCCGGCCTTCGCGAAGTCCTCCATCCCGGCTACTTGCGCAAGGAGGAATTAATTTACGAATTGCTTATTAGGAATGTTCAATCTGGAGGCACGGTTGCGGCCGATACCGCCAAGCTTAAAGAATCATTACAGTTACCAATTTGTATCCCAACATTGGGAGAGAAGGATATTGATGAGGCTCTATTCACTATCACGGACAACACCACCGAGCTAGCTTCTGTAGAAAGTTTATTGAAGTGAGTGATCCATCTTCCAATCAACTTAAAAGAGTACAGGCTATGTTGTACCATTTTTACAATAGAGAAGGGACCTATTGTCTCTTAAACTAAAAGATGGCCATGCTAAGAAGGCTAGCAACCTTCTGGACACCTCTCTGAAATGTCAGATAAAGTTCTTCAATTGTTGACTGGGGCAGCTACTCCCAAAACCGACCAAGCCACGGTTGTAAACATCATAAGTGAGGATGATTCTTCCAAAGGCGAAGAAAGCAGAAAATCTGTGGCAACTCAACAAAATTCTGTCCCATTAGGTAATGAGCCTGACCGTCGTCCATCAATTCCACACTTCTTTTTAAATAATGGTGTCTCTGAAGCTTCTTCACCCCCTAGGCCGTTACCTACTATGTTACCTGGGTTCAGTAGTTTGCCTCATCATTTGGCTATGTTGCTTAGGGGAATCTCTAAGTTTTCTATTAATTCCACTAGCGATGTCATTTCATTTTTAAGGTTTTTAGTTGAATTTCAGGATCAAGCTCCAGTGTTTTCTCTCTCTTCTTCTCAAATTCATCAAATTATTTACCCTTACTCCATAGGTGTCCTCTCGGACAAAATAGTCATAGCCGTAGCTGATCAATCTTCTATAGAAGTCTTCCACGCACATCTGCTGGCTACTTTCATTCCGGCTCGAGCCATGTCTTCATTAATACAGAAGTACTACTACAGAGTACAGCGACTGGATGAACATCTTGCTGACATCATCCAGGACAGTGACTTCTACACTAGGGTATTCGCTCCTCATTTCCCGGAAGATCAAATAGTGCAGACCATTGTGGAAGGCATCTCCCCACCCTACAGGTCGTACTTGTGTTTTGCGTAGCGTCCTGAAACTTTTGATGAATTAGAGGCTATGCCGGTCTCAGCCGAAGGAGTTAGGTATGCCGACACCTTACGAGTTGCTATTGAGCCCCCTCCGTCTTCGAGTAACTTTCGGCCTCAACCTCACCGAACCTTCACCACCCGCAAATGCTATGCTTGTGGGTCAGCAGATCATCTGCGTAACAAGTGCCCTTTGATTAAATCGAATGGAACAAAGAATGGAACAGGGTCATCACAAGGATGCTTTAAATGTGGCTCGTTTTCGCATATCGCCAAGAATTGCCCTAATGCCAATAGCACCCCCTCCTGTTAAACTTCTGGTGCAAACTCCGCGAACTCTAATAATAGGAAATGACTAGGGTTATCGGCTGAGTCGGCGTGTTCATCTTTTCCAGGATCAGCCCCCTGTTAAAACCACCGAAAGCTCAGAACTGGGTAGAAGTTCTTCTAACCCCGCATTTGAATGCCCTGAAGAATGCCTTAGGATTGCAGCGGAGACCCCTGCACTTGTACCTTTTCTGAAAGTGGAATTACCGCTCTATTAGACTCTGGGATTGTTTGTTCTATTATTTCGGCTGACTGGTATTCTAAATTAAAGACTGTTCGTAAATTTTCTGATTATTGTTCGTCTTCGGTTAAATGCGTTTGGTCTAAATCCTCTCCCTTAGAAATTTGAGGGTTTATCTGTGCCAAAATTCGGATCTTTAAATTCACCTGGAAAGTTAAACTCTTTGTGGCTAAGCACTTGTCTTGCCCCATAATATTATGAGCAGGCTTCATGTCTCATACCGGTCTAGTGCTCGACATTCAGAGCAAGTCGGGCACTTTCAAATTTGATAATAATTGTAAAATTCCTTTGCTCAAGTGTAACATAATTCTGTGTCATGTTCATCTGTTTCGCCTACCCGGGATGATATGTTGTTAGACCTTAGACATCTGCATGAGGAGCAGGCTGATTGTATTCGTAAGTTGTGTCAGTCATTTCCGGATGTATTTTCCGATACCCTTGGTGTTTCTGACCTTATTGAATACAAGATTGAGGTTACTGATTCGATCCCGGTCAGATTTCCACCTTATAGCCTACCTCCTCCAAAAATGAAGGCCCTCAAGGGGATCATCGATCTCATGTTAAAGGATGGTATTATTCGACCTTCTAAGTCGGCGTATTCATCGCCTATTTTCCTGGTTCCGAAACCCCAAGGTGGCTTCAGGCCCGTGATTGACTATAGGGCTTTAAATCGGAGGGCGGTGTTACAATCTGTGCCGCTTCCCGACCTTCACTCTTGATTTTCATGGTTTCGGAAAGCTAAGTTCTTCACCATCTTAGACCTTAATCAGGCGTACAATCAGATCCCTATAGCTGAAGAATCCAAACATCTAACAGATTTTGCCACGGACTGGAACTTGTATGAGTACAACCGCGTGCCTTTTGGGATCCCCACGGGGGCAGCTGTGCTAACTAGACTGCTAGATAGGGTCTTCTCCGACATCAAGTTTGAATACTTATACCAGTATCTTAATGATGTCGTCGTATTTTCTGAGACCTTTGAAGAACACCTTGATCATCTAAAAGAGGTCCTTAATCGCCTTCGTAAGGCAGGGTTAACTGTGAAGTTATCTAAGGTAGCTTTTGCTAAGCCTTCCTTGTCATTTCTAGGGCATATTGTGCCACCCGATGGTGTTTATATTAATCATTCTAGAACACAGACCATCCGTGATTTCAAACCTCCTAAGGACATCAAAGGTATTGCCAGGTTCATCGGCATGGTGAATTTCTTCAGGAAATTTATTCCTAACTTCGCAAACAGAGCGGCGCCCTTGAACTTGCTTCGTAGGAAAGGTGTCAAATTTGAGTGGGGGCCGTCTCAACAATCCGCTTTCGAAGATCTGAAATTAGCTCTTTGCAACGCCCCTGTTCTTGCGATGCCTCATTTCTCGAAGAAATTCATCGTTCAAACCGACACCTCGTCGTCTGCGGTGGCCGCTGTGCTTTTTCAAGATACTGAACTCGGAAGGTGATCCATCGCCTATGCATCTAGGACATTATCGGCTCAAGAAGCCAGACATTCCATCAATGAACTTGAGAGTTTGGGAGTCTTATTTGCATTAGAGAAGTTCCGCCTCTATCTGGAGCACGTCAAGTTCGACCTGGAAACAGATAACCAAGCCTTAAGTTGGGTCTTAGCTAGGCCGCGTCGCTCTGAACGTATAGCCCGATGGGCCATCAGGATTTCGGCCTTCCAGTTTGATGTTAGGCACATCAGAGGATCCGGAAATATTGTTGCGGATGGACTAGGCCGCATGTTCACTAATGATGTGGAGACCTTCGAATTGGAAGATAGTTCCTTTCTTACCGCGCCCAAACCTTCGGGCATTAATGCCATTTTAACTCATGCCCCATGTTGTTCAGGGATATTGAAAAATATCAACGTGAAGATCCAGTGCTGGCCCCTATTATGGAAACCCTTTCTTCTGGGGAACATGTCGTCCCTTATGTTTTAAGGAATGGGGTTTTATGTTGCCCGTCGAGGCATGACCAAAAGATGAAAGTTGTGGTTCCAGCTGTCCTTGTACCTATGATCTTCAAGTACTATCATGAGACCTACTTATTGGGGCATTTAGGCATATTCAAAACTCGAGAAAAGATCCGAGTATGTTTGTTTGGAAAAGTATGGACGGTGAAATCCGTGGTAAAAGCTTGTAAAGCTTGCATGCTTAGTAAGCCCACCTTGTCCACTAAGCTAGGTCTTCTATCTCTCATCAAGCGTCGCGCCCCAGGGAACGCCTCTATATAGACTACGTCGGACCCTTCCCCCAATCAAAGGGGAACGCCAACAAATTCATTCTCGTGTGTGTAGATGGTTTCACTAGGTTTTCCTGGTTATTTCCGACTAAGCTGGCTACCGCTCAGTCCACCATTTCTTGTTTAAATACCATTTTTGCTTCCTTTGGTCCGAGTCAATATATAGTTTCTGATAATGCTAAGGCATTTACATCCAACCTCTTCCGTAAATTCTGTTTTGATCTGTCTATATTACATGTAACTACATTGGCGTATTATCTTCAACCATCTCTGGCTGAGCGGGTCAGTCGTAATCTGAGATCGGCTCTCATTGCATATCATCATGAAGGTCATTCCAGATGGGATACGTCCCTGCATTGGTTGGCCTTTGTTTTGAATTCGGCAGTTCATGAATCTCATAAGTTTCACTCCAGCTTCTTTGATGTTGAAATTTGTGCCTAACACGCCGCTCTCTAACCTTTGGTCACTTAATGATATTCTACCAGAGACAATTGATCCCGATAATATTAGAGACCTATGGAAGAAGGCTAAGGCCAATCCTAAGGTATCACATGAAAAGGTTAGGGAAAGATATGATCGTGGACGGAGGCCCACCAATTTAAAGGTAGGAGATCAAGTCATGGTTAGAAACTTTGTTCCCGCGGGCAAGGTTGCCCCCAGATTTCATAAGCCGTACATCATATTGGATTTCCTGACTCACGTTACATTTTTAGTAAGCAATCCAGCCACAGAGAGGATCTTCAGAGCCCACATCACTCATATCAAACCTGTATAATGAGTTATTTGATATTCATAGCCGCTAATATTTAGCTGGGCTTAGAAGGTTATATTTTTTTTAAATCTAAGGCCTTCTGCCCTTTGATTTTATTTCCTTATGGGTTTGATGTGTATGTACGATCTTCCTCTCTGGTTTACTTCTGTCAATTCCTTTGTGGCCACTGCCAAGCCCCCGTCTCCTGCATATCCACACTATTGGCATAAAGGCCTTCCTCGCGGCCCGCCCCTCTGCATCACCAGTCAAGATCGTACTCTCTAGTCAGCAACTGCTTTTTTCTGTCGTCCAGATCTTACTGTTTCAGTGCCCCCTCAGCCATCAGCCACCGTGCAGCAACATCCGGCGAGATAAACTAGAACGAGGTATGGGCCCACTTCGCTCCAGTGAAGACTCCTTGTGCACGGCGAGCCGGAGTCCATCTCCTGGCAAAGGCTGAAGTGCAGCGCCCCTACCGCCAACTCACCTGGGGACTGGATATACACTTGTGATCTGCGGCGTCCATCACCACGACTACCCCTCTCATAGTAGCGGGAGAGGTGTATCTGAGGGTACTTGAGGGGTCCGGGCGACCTCAACTGGATATCGGCAGCGGCGGCAGTACTTGCCGTCAAAATTATCAGCATGTATTTAACATTCTACTGCAACAAAGACACTCTAAAGCGGGAGCTGAACTACCGTCTACCTATCTACCAAAAAAACTTAGAACATCTTCTTCACTGAAAATATTTTTTTTTTTAAATTCTTCTGTGTCACCCCTAGGAAGAACATTTGGAGGGGGGTCTGTACCGGGAGGTACACCCCAACGCCGCGCGTTCAAAATGAGCGCCTAAAAGAACTCCTCTACTGGAGGAACCGTGAACTTGAAACTAGACCTACTTGAACCTTTACTCACAAGATGTCACCACTAAAATCTGATGGAGTTTTGTTATTTTGAAGTTTCCTGAACTGACTGTATTTCGACGTGTTTTGTTTGCCCTTCATCAAGAAGTTTGGACATTCTTCCATACATGTCACTCCTAAAAAGCTATGATCATGCACCCTAGTGCGAAGTGAATGAACTTTTGATTTAAAGTAGTTTTGTGTCCATAAGTTTTTTTAACTAATTGATGCTCATTTATCCTTGGGTTGGCAATGTGTATCTTTTCTTTCCACCAGTTCTGAATCCAGCCAATCGCAAATTTCTGTAAATAATTTTCAACCTATCACAGCCTTCTTCTTCGATTTTGAGTGTAACCTTTAAATCAACCAATAAATTGAGACGGTGTGGCTGGTTTATTCGTGAAAGGTCTCGAACTTTCCCCGAGGGCTTATAAACTGCGGATTTTTCACGTCTCTTGGCCAATTGATGTCATCTAACCTAGTGTGTGTGTCAAGCAGGAGGCGGGAAGCGCCTTTTTCATCAGGCAGCAATACACCGACAAGGTAATGGCCACATAACATCTTTATTTCTTGCTAGCTCAGCAGTTAACCTGGGGGAAAGGTCCGAAACTTTAACTATGTAACCAACTTCTCTAAAATGTAAGTTCTGCCGGCTAATGTAAAAACTTCAGAAAATCATTAACTGTAAATCGGGGTTAGAGAGTGATGTACCCTCTCGAGCTCCCCTTCATATTGGTTTGAGGTGACTACGTTTTGTAACTGGTTTTCTTCCTTTCCGTAATGTCTTAATTTATTCCTATACGAGTCACCTCAGTAGTTTGGGGATAGCCCCTGTTTCATCGGCCTAGTGCCCTTTGGTTTTAAGAATTCATATCTAGGATTGCAAGTACACGCCTCCATTCAATTTGTGTTTCGGGCTATTTACTTAACCTGTTCTTTTCCGCAACAGCCCAGTAGGTTGGGTAGTAGATACCTCTGTTTCAAATTTGTAGGTTGTGCCTTGATGGCGAGTGATTGTAATTTTCTGATATCGCCTTGAATGGGCTTGGAAAACTGAGAGCACGACAGCTCTTTTCTAGTGTTGTAAAAGTGCCTTTGGGAGGCTTGATATTGTGAGTTGGGAGTAAGCGCTCCATGTATTGAGGGATTTCTGCCCTTGTGTAAATTTGTGCTTTTGTAAATTTGAGCTAGGAACTCGAGAACTTGTAAAACTAGGGGCTTGAAGCCCAAGAGAGTTAAAGTTCTGAAATATTGGATTTTATAAATCTTGTTTCCAATTTTCTATTTTGTACCGGAAATGTCATTGTTATCTCACTAAGTGAGAATTTTTTAACTTGTTATTTTTCGAAAATATAACCTTCACCTTAAGTTTTAAATTATATTCTTGACATTGTAGTTACACCCATTCATCCCGGCACCTTCTTTCACCTCTGCGTTCCACGGGTAACCCCGTAACAATTATTATTATTCATGATCGAAGCCATTATGTGTTAAACATTTGTTCCTTCTTTGGCGTGCTGTTTATCCATTAATAATGTTAAAATTATTATTTGTAATTCTTTTAATATTCATTACCCTTACTTCGAATAGGTGCGGATGTTACCCACTATTATGCGTCATTTTGGGGTCAGTCACGTCTTATCTTTCTAAATTGTAATTATGATATTTGGTATTATCAATTATTGTGGTGAAAGAAATTTTTTTAGGTGATTTCAAAACACCTTCCTCTTCAACAAGTTTGAGACTTGCTTTCAGCTACTTTAATTTCGAAGGTGTCTTAATTCGTATATTAATCTCCGTAAAATTATGTGATTCGGTTATTATATCAATTTCTCATATCCTGTTAGTGAAGTATTGAAGTGTCAGGAGATTAAATCAGAGCGGTATGTCTCTATTATTTTTAACTTACTTTGAACCTCCATGATTAGGTACTTTATTCATTTCCAGTTAGTGAAGTTTTCAAATCCTGTTCGTAAGTTACCGGTGACTCTGTTTTAATCAATTTCGTCCTCAATTTATTGGGATCTTATATTTTAACCTTATATGTTTACTTTGCGTCCTGCTTGTTTATCATTAATGAAATACTAATTTAAATAATGATGGCGGGAGTTTGTTATTATTACATCTTATGCTATTGTAATTGGATTGGGAGTTGCCATTAATTCTTGTGGGCCTTGATTTGTTCACATTCTTTGCTTCGGGCATTTTACAATGTTGACCGTTACCTTCCTTTTTTTCTGTTAATTGGGCATATATTGGTCACCTGTGACGATTTAACGTTTTCTGCCCAGCGTGTGGGTGGATTCTCTTTTGTCTTCTGGGGGAATGGTTGTACTATATTTTGGTTGTGGTGGATGTGTTTGGGCCTTGGTGAATGATCATTTCATTAATTTTGGGGTGTTATCTTTGAAATTTTATCCGTTTTGGATTATTTCGTCTCCTCTTATGATTATGATCCAGAAATGTGTTGTTCTCGTTGGAAAATTTCCAAGAATGTATTTATTTATTCGCTATTGCGTGTGATTTTGTTTTGTGAGAATGTGTTGGAACTGTGTTGTTCTCATGTAATTAAGGTGACGCGATGCGTTTATTACATTCCACATTTTGTAGCGTAATTGACTTCCTACCATTTCTGTTTCGTTTTTTTACTTACCGCTGTTCTCTGATTTTAAAAAATGAGTCCTGTTCGGAGTTCTATAGTGACTCCTAATGCAAACGTTTCAGTTATGAAAATATCTATTCTTCTATTTATATAACTGTAATATTTTAAAGCTTCTGTGGGATCCCACCCAACTAAATTCACAGATTATACGCTCGTTATATTTTTTAATAATATTTTTATCGAAGTTTTCTGATTTGTTGAAATCAATTTTATTTTCAAAGTATATGTTTACACTCTACTCTTCATTTATTATTCTGTATTTTTATTATAAATATCAGAGTTGTTTCCTTTAAATAGTTAATTAGATCCATGCATTCTTGGGTTCAATTTTTTCCTCGAATGAAACCGCATTGATGCGCTGCATTTGCCACTTTAGTGGGTTTCTTGATGTGCTTTCGCATTCCTTCATAATGATTGATGTCACCGGAGCGACAGTTTTGTGTGAGAACAAGTCTCAGGTTGACCCCAAGGCACCGGACTCCCCCATTCTTGGCTTCACTATTTTTTTAATTTGAGGTGGGTTTCAGCATGCTTTCCTGTGGGCTTTCCTAGGAGTGAAAAGTGTAAGTTTTGTGTTGTTTGCTGTGATTGTTTTTTGTGCGTTCACTCCAGTCCTTGTTTGTCTCTGTATCTTCTGATGACCATTAATGAGTAGCGTGTCGTCATTATAGGGGTAACAGAACGTATCTAAAACATTTCTTTACTAACATGCCACATATGAATCGATTTTTTGTAGGCCTAAACAAATTATTTTTTCAAGAAACTGAATCTAAATATAATTATTGGTGAAAAATACTGATATGGTAGAAGAAGTTGGTAGGATATTTTTACAGTTATCCTTAAAGCATTGGGTGTGTTCTGTTTCTGGACCTATCATGCAGCACAATGATGTATCGGGGCACCAGTGCGTGGACTAGGGCGATTTTACTATACAAATTCAAATTTGAATTTTGCTAATAACTAAAATTCTCGTGGTGGAGAATGCGCTAAAGCAATGAAAAAATGTAGTATACAATTTTAATCATAAACACGAACGAGAAAAAGTACGTCATAATTTGGTAATTCCACCCTTCGCTGCATCAAATCTTACACATCATTCTCAAAAGGCAACTATTCTTTCTATTTTATATAATTCGGAGGTCGCATGGCAGTCTCTGATTAATCCTTCCTACCAACTTCCAACCCTAAAGTCATGCACTTATTATTACGATTATGATCTTTGGCGATGCATTGTTATCAACGAATTCTTGGGTAAACGAATACTACATCGAAATTAAGCATTATAATCAATTGGAGTACCAGATGTGTGCATCAAAAGCACACTAAATAGAAATGATGCAAGTACACTGAAGAAAATGGAAACTGCAACACCCAGAAGGAGTGGTGTTACATTGCTGCAATTGAACATGCAGGACGAGTGTTCGGTTGTGATTCGATGATTTTGCTTTCAGGTCCCTCTGACCGCAAGTTTGGACAACAATCAATACAGGATGTGCCCACCACGAGCTGCAATACATTGATGGATTCGTCGAGGCATGGAGTCAATAAGGCCCTGGATCGCTTCCTGAGTAATTGTGGCCCATGTTTGCTGCACTGCACGGGTCAGTTGTTCCAAAGTTGTGGGTGGCTGAGTACGGTTGGCCAGTTGTCGACCCATCATATCCCATACATGCTCAAAAGGACTGAGGTCCGGGGATCTGGCGGGCCATTCTAAGGTTGTGATGTCGTGGAGAGCTTCTCTGAAGACGCGTGCAGTGTGAACCCGGGCATTGTCCTGCTGAAACATCCCATTAGCAATGTTCGCCATCATAGGGACAACCACTGGATTGAGTACCCTATCAACGCACTGTCGAGCAGTCATATTGCCCTCAACAAGCACTAATTGAGATTTCACATTAAAGCCAATAGCTCCCCAGACCATAATGCTTGGTGTTGGCCCTGTATGCCTCTCGACAATAAGATCTGGGCGGCCCCTCTCCCCGGTACGTCGGCGCACACGATTCCGGCGATCACTGCGGGCAAGACAGAAGCGCGATTCATCACTAAAGACGATCCTATGCCATTCGTCGACCCACGTCGATCTTTCTCGACACCAGGCCAGCCTTACACGTCGCTGTTGTGGGGTCAATGGAACACCTTCTGCAGGGACACGGGCTCGTAAGCCAGCTGCACGCAGGCGATTACCAACTGTTTGTTGTGTAACGTGGGGTGCCACACTGCTCGAATTTGCGCTGCTATTGCATGGGGTTCCATCCGGGCCATCCGAATGATGCGGCGATCCTCTCTCACAGTTGTCTGTCGCGCTGGGCCTATGCCAGGTCTACGAGTGTGGGTACCTTCATTTGACCACTGATGCCATACACGTTGTACCGTAGATGCCTGTCGGCCAACACGTGCAGCGACAGTCCTTAGCAATAATTCAGCCTCACACAGCCCAATTATCCCAGCCCTCTCAAACGGCGACAGTTGTTGATAGCGTGCTCTTCCCTGTCGTCGAGGCATGTCTGACGGGGAACACTTCACTGCACAGACTGCAAGTCAACTACGCTACACCAGAGTCAGTATACTGGAGTTGATTCCTCCGCGACCAATCACGTGGGGAGACCTGTAGCAACAATCCAATGGGTCTGAAACTTTGATCGTTTACGCGTCGTTCTATATCTTGAAAATCAACACAAACGACCAATGCCTTCATGGTGTTGCAATTTCCATTTTCTTAGGTGTATAAATTGACCACGTGATATTATGATATAATGTAATAATTCCATCTATAGAAACTACAGGAACATTAACGAGTTTATATTCACACAACTAACTTTTGAAATAAATAAATAAATAAATAAATAAATAAATAAATAAATAAATAAATAAATAAATAAATAAATAAATAAATAAATAAATAAATAAATAAATAAATAAATAAATAAATAAATCAGTCATCAATGATCTGAACATTAGGGTGGTCGCCCAGGTGGTAGATTCCCTATCAATTGCCTACCTAGGTTTTTCTTAAATATTGTCAAAGAACTTGGAAAATTATCGAACATTTCCCTCGATAATTTATTCCAATTCCTTACTCATCGTCCTATAAATGAATATTTGCCCCAATCTGTCCTCTTGAATTCAAAATTTATCTTTATATTATGATCTTTCCTACTTTTAAAAGCTCCGCTCAAGCTTATCCTTCTACTTACGTCATTCCACGCGAACTCACCACTGACAGCTCGAAACATACCACACAGTCGAGCATATCGTCTCCTTACTCCCAAGACTTCCCGGCCCAAAGTTCGCAACATTTTTGTAACACTTCTCCTTTATCAGAAATCACTGAGAACAAATCGTGCGGCTTTCCACTGAATTTCTCCAGTTCTCGTATCAAGTAGTCCTGGTGAGTGTCCCATACACTGGAGCCATTCTCTAACTGCGGTCTTACCAGAGACTTATACGCCCTCTCCTTTACATCCTTTCTACAACCCCTAAATACTCTCATAACCATGTGAAGAGTTCTGTAACCTTTCGTAACTACTTCGTTAATATGATTACCCCAATGAAAATCATTCCTCTTATTACCACCCAGGTACTTATATTGTTCCTCATAAGGTACTTTCACCCCATCAACACAGTAATTAAAAATGAGATGACATTTCCTCGTGGTAAAACTTACAACTTGACTTTTCATCCCATTTTCATCATACCATTGTCTGCTGTCCATCTCATTGCACTGTTTAATTCTCCCTGCAGTCGTCCACAGTCCTACAACTCATTTACCACTCTATACAGCATACCATCATCCGCAAATATCCTTATCTGTGATTCCAGATCATTGCTCTTATAATTTATATATATCAGGAAATATAAAGGTCCAATAATATTGCCCTGAGGGACTCCCTCTTAATCATTACAGGATCAGATACTCTAATTCTCTGACCACCCCAGAATATTTTGGAGGATGATTCGGGAAACGTATGGCGATATCCATACTCGCAAAGGCCGTAGAAATTTATTAACTCACTAGCAAGATACTCGTGCTTCGGTACGGTATTATACTGAAATTTATAATTGAATACTTATTGTTTTAGATATATAATCCGCCGAAATTCGCGATCTGACTCGTTTTCTGCGAGAATCCGCCAAAATTCGCGATCTGACTCGTTTTCTAATGGATTACGGCAAGTTTCCCTCCATTTTTCAATCTTTCTTTCCAGCAATCGATTTGGTACTTTCCGGGCTAGGTCCAGGTATTCCACCCGGTCAGTTGGGTCTCTAAATCTTTGCCATCTTTTCCTATAAGCATCTTTAATATGGACCAAATCCTTCAGGAGATCCGAAAGAAAAGGTGGCTGTTGAAAACTAACCCAGTAATGATTAAAAATGATCGGTGTATGATCAGAAGAAGTACATCGAAAATCTACAGCCTGTTTCCAGTCATTCAACAGGGTCAAGAATGGAATGAATAAAGCCCCATCTAGCGGCGACAATAGGAATTGTGCCGGCTGCCGAAGCACTCCTCTGGGGCAATGATCGATGAATGACAAATGAAATGAAATATTGGACAGTGTTGCTGGAATGAATGATGACAGGGAAAACCGTAGTATCCGGAGAAAAACCTGTCCCGCCTCCGTTTTGTCCAGCACGAATATCACATGGAGTGACCGGGATTTGAACCACGGAACCCAGCTTTGAGAGGCCGGCGCGGTGCCGCCTGAGCAACAGAGGCGCCTTATAAGTACATTATGAACAGTAAAATCAATTGGTCTCACCTCCTTTTACATCCCACCGCCGTTAAGTTTATTTACCCCCCCCCCCAAAAAAAATTAAAAAAGGCGTGTTTCTTTATGTTTAAAGGAGATTCCAAACAACAATGTTCACGTCCATTACCTTCAGTTTTTATATATAAGTATCCCCATAAAAATAACTCACTTTTCTTCACTTCCTTTCACACTCCTACCCCCCCCCCCCTCCAAGTGAATTTTCCGGCAAAAAATACTTGTTTCATTAATAATAATCAACTCAAATGTTAAATCTGTGTTACTGTATGGAAGTGAGACCTGGAAAGTGACCAAAGACATCACCACAAGGTTACAGACTTTTATAAATCGGTGTTTGAGGTACATTATGAGAATATGGTGGCCAAAAACCATCTCAAACAAAGACTTTTGGGAGGCCACAAGTCAACGTCCCATACAGGAACAGATAATGAGAAGAAAATGGAGATGGATTGGGCACACCCTGAGAAGGCCACAAGAAAGTACCACAAGGCAGGCATTGAGTTGGTATCCACAAGGCAGTCGCAGACAAGGCAGACTGAGGATTACCTGGAGGAGAACCATAGACAAGGAGATTGCTGGAGTTAACAAGACATGGAGGGAGGTGAAAGCATTGGCGACAGATAGAACAGGCTGGAGAAATTTCGTCGAGGCCCTATGTTCCACCTGGAATTAAAGGGAATAAGTCAAGTCATTAATAGTAAAGGATCTTCTAAATACCAATTATCACGACTCTAACTTCTTCAGTTTTGGATTTATGTGTCCTCATGAAAGGAATTCAACTCCTTTTCACTCCAGACCCCCAAGATTGTTTCCTCACCAAAACGCGTTTTTCTTTGTTTTAAAGCAGATCCAAATACCAATTTTCACGTCTATAACAACTTTAGTTTTTATTAGATGTATATTCTCATACAATTAAGTCAATTAATTTTTCAATTCTTTCAACACCACCACCCTCCACCCCCCCTTCATTGGATTTTCCGAGAATGGGATTTACAGAAAACAAAAAAAAATATGTGTTCCTTTATTTTTAAAGGAGATTCTAAATATCAATTTTTATATCTATAAACGTTTAAAGTTTTGAGATATAGACACACTCGTTTTTAAAATTCACCCCCCTTTTCATCCCCCATTATTTGGATTTTCCAAAAACGAAAAAATACCTGTTTCTTTATTTTTAAAGTAGATCCCAAATACCAATTATCAAGTCTGTAATATCTTCAGGTTCTGAAATATAAGTAGCCTCATTAAGGGCATTCAACCACTTTTTCACCTTTTTCCACCCTTCCTATTGGGATTTATCGAATACAAAAATTACGTGTTCTTTTATTTTTAAAGGAGATTCTAAATACCAATTTTTACATCTATAAACTTTTAAAGTCTTGAGATATAGAAACACTCATTTTAAAAATTCATCCCCTTTTCAGCCCCCCCATTAACTGCATTTTCCAAAAACAAAAAATACGTGTTTCTTTATTTTTAAAGGAGATCCCAAACACCAATTTTCAGGTCTGTAATAGCTTCAGTTTCTGAGATATACGTTTCCTCATTAAAGGCATTCAACCAGTTTTTCACCCCTTTTCACCCCTCCTATTGGGATTTTTCGAAAAGAAAAAAATACAGGTTTCTTTATTTTTTAATGAAGATTCTAAATACCTATTTTTACATCTGTAAACTTCCAAAGTTTTGAGATATAGATGCACTCATTTTAAAAATTCACCCCCTTTCACCCTCCTATTAGTTGGATTTTTCAAAAACAAAAAAATACCTGTTTCTTTATTTTTTAAAGAGATCAAAAGTACCAATTTTCAGGTCTGTAATATCTTCAGTTTCTGAGATATAAATACCGGTATCCTGATTAAAGGCATTCAACCCTTTTCACCATTTTTGTGATTTATTGAAAACAAAAAAATACGTGTTTCCTTATTTTTTGTTACGGAGTTACCCGTGGAAGGCAGAGGTGAAAGAAGGTGCGGGCTGGAATGGGTCTAACTACAAGGCCGAAAGATGAATTAAAATTTCAATAAAGGTTATATTTTCGGACATAGCAAAGGTTAACAATTTTTAAATAGAATTTGAAAACTTAACAAGTATAACAAGTCAACAGCTATCCAATAATCAGGTACAAGGTATAATTTTACGAACGAAAGTACAAGTTTCGGGGTCTTAACAAGTTCTGGGCTTCGAGCCCCAATTCCACAATCCTTGAGCCACTAGCCCAACTTTACCAAGACACACGTTTGTTCAAAGGGCAGAAAACCCCTTCATACAAGGAGCATTAGCTCCAAAAAACATATCAGACCATCCTAGAGGCACTTTACCATCTCAAAAAGAGCTGACCCACTCTCAATTTTTCTGAGCCTACTAAAGGCCATAACAGATTTTACCAAAAATTGCCCTCAAGGCACAACTTACAAGAAAACAGGGGTATCTTGTACCCAGCCTATTGGGCCTTAATAGAAAAATAATAGGTTAATTTAAATGGCCCAAAAAGCAAAAGGAAGGGAGGCGTGAATTAGCACTCCTAAATACACATTTTAAAACCTAAGAGGCACTAGGCCGATGACACAGGGGCTATTCCCAAACTAGGGAGGTGACTCGTATGAGAAAAATTTTAACATATTAAGGAAGAGTAGAAAATCGGTTACGAAAACGTAGTCACCTCAAATCACAATGAAGGGGAGCTCGAGAGGGTAAAGCACTCTCTATCCCCGAATTACAGTTAAAGATATATGAAGTTTTACAAAGACTGAAAGAAATGTACATGTTTCAAGAGATACGTTACATATCAAAGGTTTCGGACCTGCCCCGCGGGTTAAACTGCTGAGCTAGCAAGAAATAAAGATGTTAAACGGCCATTACCTTGTTGAAGAGCTGCTGCCCGAAGGAAGAGGCGCTCCCGCCACCTGCTACCCATCCATACACAAAGCTAGATGTAGAAGAAGTGGCGAAGAGCCGTGGAAATCAGCATTTTTAAACCCTCGGGGAAGTTTCGAGACCTTTCATGTATAATTAAGACACACCCACCGTCTTTTATTGGCTAACGTCAAAAGTTACACACAAAATCGGAGAAGAAACACATGATTGGTAAGAAATTAATTACAGAAATTCTTGATTGGTTAAAGTCAAAACCGTCGGAAAGAAAAGATTAATACTGCCAACCCACAAATGAAAGAACGAAATTTAGTAAAGAGAAAAACTTATGAATACAAAATGTCTTCAAATAAAGTTCCTTCACTTCGCACCAGGGTGCATGATCATAGTTTTTTAGTAGAGACATCTATAAGAGAAAGTCCACACTTCTTGATCGATAGAAAACAAAACACGTTGAAATCCACACAGTATTGCCAACTTGGTAATCACAAAATTTTACTGTAGTGACATCTTCTGAGAAACTTATAATTTGGTCCAGTTTTTTTAGGTTCAGATTTTCTCCAGTATAGGAGGATTTATTGGCGCAAGATTTAAAAGTGCGGCGTAGGGGTGTACCGCCCGGTACATTTTTAAAGATTCTATATACCAATTTTTACATCTGTAAACTTTTAAAGTTTTGAGATATAGATACACTCATTTTAAAATTTCACCCTTTTTCACCCTCTTAGCGACGGAATATTAAAAACCCTCTCTTAGCGAGCACCTACATCTTAATATGTATATATCCCCTAAATTTCATTCCTTTATGTCCAGTAGTTTTGGCTCGGCGATGACGAATCTGTCAGTCAGTCAGTCAGTCAGTCAGTCAGTCAGTCAGTCAGTCAGTCAGTCAGTCAGTCAGTCAGTCAGGACAAGTTATTATATATATATATATATATATAGATTTGAGTTCGTCCATCTTGAATTCTCATTTATGCATGCACATAACTTCGAAGTAGGTTGTATAGTTGAATATTTCACGTCTGATTCAATGTTTTTCATTAAGCTACGTTGGTTTTGGTTATCACTGCTCTTGCTGCTGCATGGAATAAATGCGAGAAAACTGAAAAAATATACATAGACATCTCATATTTAATACTTTCGGGATTGGAAAATAACAACTATTCGCCAAATAATATGTATTATTTTTATGAACAGCTTTTACCTCAGTGAGTTTCGTTCATATTAAACGTGAAATGTGGTTTTTAATTTCAATATATGTATAAATATTTCACCTATGGCGAGAAAATATGACTCTCGAGACCACACAGATGTTAGCAACACAAAGGATAGGAAAGGAATGTCTAAAATTCAGATGCCATGTGAACTCACCCTGCCGAATATATTGGACCAGATCCTCAGCTTGCCATTCATTTGAGCTCTACTCATGGACATGTTCAAGGGAACAGCATCAGGTTTCCTGTAAATGATAAAAATACATACATCTTCATCAATGACTGTTATGCCTTTCAGCGTTCAGTCTGCAAGCCTCTGTGAATGTACTAATAACCGCTACGTAACTAGTTCTGTGACCTCGTTTAGTACAATATCTATTACCTTTAAATCGTTAGAAACTAAGCCTAAGCATCATCGTCTTTGTCTCCCTCTACTTCTCTTACCCACCATAACAGAGTCCATTTTTCTTCTAGGTAACTATCTTCCTCCATTCGCCTCACATGACCCAACAGCCGAAGCCGGCTTATGCGTATAGCTTCATCCATCGAGTTCATTTCTAACTTAGCCTTCATTTTCTCATTCCGAGTACCCTCCTGCCAATGTTCCCTCTTATTTGTACGAGCAATCATTCTCGCTACTTTCATGTCTGTAACTTCCCGATATCTTGGGACCACCCAGCTTTCACTTCCGTAGAGAAAATTCGTCCGGAAACAGACCGATGTAAAGATAGTTTCGTTCGGGAGCTGACTTCCTTCTTACAGAATGGTATTGATCGCAACTGCGAGCTCACTGCATTAGCTTTACTGCACCTTACTTCAATCTCACTATTCTTCCATCATGGAAGAACGCACATCCTGTATATTTGGAGTTATCTAACTATTCCATCTTTTCATTCCCAACATGACACTCAATTCTCTTGGATTTTTTACCCACTCACATAAATACAGCCTTAGAAAGGGTAATTTTCATATCATATAGCACCTTTTTTCAAGTTCCAAGATATAAGACTGCAGGTTTTCGACACAATCTGCCATTAATACCAAGTCATCAGCAGAGGCCAAACTGATTACTACATTTTCATCTAACTGAATCCCTCCCCGCCACTTTATACCTTTCAGCGGATGATGCATGTAGACTACGAACCGCAAATGTGAAAGATTACAGCCTTGTCTAATCCCTGTAAGTACCTTGAACAATGAACCCCTTCTACCACCAATTCTCACAGCAGCCAAATTGTCAACATAAATGCCTTTGATTGATTTTAATAATCTACCCTTAATCCCATACTCCGCCAGTACGGCGAACCTTTCCCTCGGTACTCTGCCATATGCCTTCTCTAGATCCAGAAAACTTTATAATAACTCTCTATTCCTCTCGTAGTATTTTTAAATTGCATGGCGCATACAGAAACTCTGATCCTGACAGCCCCTCTGTGGTCGGAAGCCACACTAGTTTTCATCCAACTTCCTCTCATTCCTCTCAACCATTGATCGCACCCTCCCTTCCAAGATGCCAATGAACACTATGCCTGGTATACTGAACAATGAGATACTTCGATAGTTGTTGCAATCCTTCCTGTTCCCTTGCTTTTACATAGTTTTAATTACCTCTTTTGTCCAATCAGAAGGTAACTATTTTTTTGCTATTTGCTTTACGTCGCACCGACGTATGGCGACGATGGGATAGGAAACGCCTAGGAGTGGGAAGGAAGCGGCCTTGGCCTTAATTACGGTACAGCTCCAGCATTTACCTGGTGTGAAAATGGGAAACCACGGAAAACCATCTTCAGGGCTGCTGACATAGGGATTCGAACCCACTATCTCCCGGATGCAAGCTCACAGCTGCGCGACTCTAACCGCACGGCCAAATCACCCGGTCGGAATGTAACTTACTAGCAGTCCCTGCCTTCCCACTATACTTCACCATTTCAGGTCTAATTTTATCTATCCCTGCTGATTTATGGCTATGGAGTTCGTTTACCATACTTTCCACTTCATCAAGCGTAATTTCACCAAAATCATTATCCTCCTCCCCATGAGCTCGGTTGTTCGGGACGTCACCAGGAAGATTTTCTTTTACGTTTCCATCTCTCCAGTGATTCCCTGGGATCTATTACGAGTTCACCTGATTTATTCAAAACAATATGAATTTCCTTTTATCCTCCCTTCTTCATCATCATCATCATCTGTTTACCCTCCAGGTTCGGTTTTTCCCTCGGACGTAGTGAGGGATCCCACCTCTACCACCTCAAGGGCAGTGTCCTGGAGCTTCAGACTCTTGGTCGGGGATACAACTGGGGAGTATGACCAGTACCTCGCCCAGGCGGCCTCACCTGCTATGCTGAACAGGGGCCTTGTGGAGGGATGGGAAGAGTGGAAGGGATAGGCAAGGAAGAGGGAAGGAAGCGGCCGTGGCCTGAAGTTAGGTACCATCCCGGCATTCGCCTGGAGGAGAAGTGGGAAACCACGGAAAACCACTTCCAGGATGGCTGAGGTGGGAATCGAACCCGCCTCTACTCAGTTGACCTCCCGAGGCTGAGTGGACCCCGTTCCAGCCCTCGTACCACTTTTCAAATTTCGTGGCAGAGCCGGGAATCGAACCCGGGCCTCCGGGGGTGGCAGCTAATCACACTAACCACTACACCACAGAGGCGGACATCCTCCCTTCTTATGAATCTTTATTACTGTCCAGAAAGGTTTCCCTGCCTTTCCAGGTTATTACCAAAATCTTCTCACGGCTTCTTCTTGAATTCAGCAACTATTTGCTTCACTCGGTTTCTTTCATTTACGTACAATTCCCTGTCTGCGTCAGTCCTTGTTTGGAGCCATTTCTGATACGCTCTCATCCCTGTACGCCCCATTCTCCTTCTATATCCTGAATCTGCTTACTGTCCACTGTTTAGATTCTAATCATATCCATGTACTTCTGTCTAATTTCCTCGTCCTGGAGTGTTTCTACCCTTATTCGTCTGTAGATATATCTCACTTCCTCTACCATAGGCCTAGAGATACTAGAGATCAGACAGTGATACGTATCATAAAAAATTCCGCTGGAATTGCGCATTATTCCTAACAGATTTCCTGAATTCAAGGTCGATTAAGAGATATTATATTATGGATCTGGTACCCTTCCCTGCCATGTGTAGCGGGAGTAGCCTTATGCTTGAAGAATGTATCCGTAACTGCTGATACCATACTGGCACAGTAGTCCAGCAAACGCTTCCCATTCCTATTAGCTTCCATATCTTCCCCACTTTACCAATCACACTTTCGTATCCTTCAGTTCTCTTTCCAACTCTTGCACTGGCATCGCCCATAAGCACTATCCTAACCTTGCTGTTGAGCCTGACTACAATGCCACCCAATGCTCCATAAAACTTGTCAACTTCATCCTCATCTGCACCCTCACATGGTGAATACTGTGAGACAGTTCTAGACTTCATTCCTCCAACTGCCAAATCTACCCATACCATTCGCTCATTTACGTGCCTAATGAACAGTCCTACCCTTCCAGTTTTATCACCCTTCAAGTATAGTTTATAATCTCCTATCCCTTCCTCGTTATCTACCCTTACCCTAATATAATTAACTCCTAACTCATCCGGATGTATCAACTTTGCTGAGTCAGCCACTTCAACTTTCTTCTTCCATAAGCCTCATTAATATTGATAGCCGTCCCCCCCTCGAATTCCATTTCGTTCGTCAGGTTGTGAGTGGGACTCTATCAATCCTATAGGTACGAGGCTTGCTTAAAATGTTCTGATTGTGCTCGGTGAAAATTCTGTGAAGGAGGATGCTACTCTCACTTACACATAGTCCAAGTGAGAATCTCTCCTCTAACGGGTTAGAGGCCACAGGTGGATTTTAAAGTCCTATCTAGCTGAGAGCAAGGATGGCCATGACTCAGAATATGTCCGAGATGCCCACTCCCATTCCATACCAGCTGGTATCCAGACTCGCAGGACCACTTACTAGGCCACTCAGCCATTGCTCATGGTGCACGAACTAGGACGTGATTACTGTAACCCACACCACGAACCCAAGAATATCTTTATGTCAAATATCAACATTGGAAATTAACCCTCAAATCATGTTGTGTGGTCTTTTCCGATACCAGTGAAATTTTAAATACCGTCCAGTTCCTCTCTTTATCATTATATTGTTCATCATTCTCTTTACTTTGTCGGCAGTTCAAGTTCAACGCATACGCAAAGTGGACGCATTGTAGAACCATCTGTTTCTCTACGCATAGCCGAAATTTACAGATCGTACTCTTAATGAACCCATGAGGCCATAATTGTTTCTATTTTGCTTTTATTCGAAATTTATTTTCGAATTATAAGTTACTCATATCCTTTGAAGGTTTATTCAGAATTGTACAGGGTGTTTCAAATTGAATATTCGGGTTTCAAGGCTATGTAGTATTTATTACAATTTGTAATAATACATCAAGTGAAAGAGCAACTCAAACAGTTTGTCCTACAAGTGTTCAATGTGAACATCATTCGTCACACGGCACATATTGAGTCCATAGCCGAGTTCGTCCCACACCTTACTCAGCATGTCTGGAGTATTTCTTGCAACAGCTGCTTCAATCCTCTTTTTTAAATTGGTTAAGTCACCGGAGCTGCTAATTCACGACTAGCCCTCCGAACTGAATTCTTGAGGCTACGCGTGAAGGACTCTCACGCGTTCAACAAGTGTTTCCTTTGTTGGTCGTCCGGGACTCATCCCTTTGCAAGGACAGACGATGTCTTCAAACTTATGATACCATCTACGGATGTTATTATCACTTAGAGCAGGGCCTCTCAAACGTCCAAAATCTCACGCGTGCAAATCGAGGCGCAAGCGCTCCGTGCACTGTGCATCGGTCCCGCTCGACTGGCTCCGACCAACGCTTCGTCTCTGGGCTACTCGACTAAGCTCGGCTCAACTCAGCTCGGATATGGAGCGCTACGGGGCAGGTGGGGAAGAGGGAGGCAGTGAGAGCGAGCGAGACAGGCGTGAGGAAAGAGAGAATAGGCGCTATCGCTCCAAATCGAGGAGTGGGGCTCTGCACTCTGGTCAACCAAGCGAAGTCGTCTTTTGCACCGTGCACAGTGCATGCACCACGCGCATGCACCCTGAGAGGCCCTGACTTAGAGGATGACAATGGATCTTAATACGGAACGCACGTTGCACTGTAACCACAGATTTAGTCCTTGCAAACTGTAAAACACAAAAGGCTTTCTGTTCCCCAGTCGCCATCTTAGCTATTAGCGCTACTAGCTACTAGGCACAGGAACCAGTGTATGCCCACAGGTACGGAAGCATTCCTAACGGAAGACAGAGGAAACACTGCGTGCGAACAGGAACAAACACATGTAGAAAAACTTGTTTGAATTGCTCTTTCGTTTGATGTACTATTTATAAATGTAAGTTCAAAGTAGTAAGTACTACAGAGCTTTAAAACCCCGATATTCATTTCGAAACGCTCTGTATTTATTTTAAGTGATACCATGACTGCTAGCTCGTATGTCAGTACTTGATACTAGTTTTCTAAACGTTTTGAATACTACTGAGCGCGAATTAGAAGAGGATAAATATTGGACATTCTTGAAATCAACCACTGTGATATCCCAATACACAGAATAACATAAGGGTAATTTTGTCTGCGAGCTTTTCAAACAAACTGAGCTTGTAGTTTTGAGTGACTTTTGATATCACGACGGTAAATACCGATCTCCATGTTTAGGTGTACTCCAATCCATGTGGTCCTCTTTTCTCATTTAGAAAGGTAAGGTAGAGGGCCCATATTTCGTACCCTTAGCAGATTTGGACTTGTAGAAATTCAGGAATATTATGGACAAAGCTAGAAATTGGTACACCTCAGGCGGACCGCGAGCGCCGCACTTTCTACTTATAAATACCCCGCATACCGAAATGAGAAATGGAATATCTACTAACTAATTTTCTCAGGGGCACTACTACCAGCAGGCAGGATACGCCAGAATATAAAGAGACAACAACCGGATGGTCGCTCGCAGCATGTTCCTCAGTGCTACCCGTCTAATGCAACCCCTTGCATAAGTAGACCTCGTTTTCGACCGCATAGTACTAGGCTGGTGTATGGTACATCAGCAGTACATTTGCTGTCTGCACATTGGCAATGGCTAATGTGTTCAACAGCGACGAATACACAGACATCATTTTAATTTATGGAGAATCTGGTCGTATGTAGCCGAAGCTTGCAGATGGTATGCACAGGAGTTTCCAAACAGACGTCTGCCTTCTACACACGTATTTCGCCGAACAATATCAGTTTTCGTTTCATACAAATTACTCTTTTATAGAGTGGAATATCTGCACGTGTATAAGTAAATAAGTGATTAGATTTTCTTTTCTGCAACTTCGGTGTATTTACAAATGCACCCTGTTATGGAAGGTGTGCAGTAAAATGACTGCTATTTGTATCACAACATCCGAAATACAACACGTTGTAGCGCTCCTTCGAAAACAAGTGATTAGGCATCCCATGTATCACTATTGCATGCGGGACATTTGTAAGTAGAAAGGACGGCGCCCGCGGGCCGCCTGGTATATTACTGAATACATTCTCCACATACGGGCAAATTACAACGAAACTGTTATAACGTAATAACGTAAGGTAGTCAATATTTGACACAAACACTACAAAAATCAAACTACCAAAAAAGTGTTTGTAATTTCGTTCCTTACCAAATTTATGAAAAATACAATTAATTTGAATATATTTTTCCTTTCTAACCTTACCAAACACTTACCCTATCATGAATTACATGACGGCCACTTATGAAAAACGTTTTCTTTTTATTCTTTTTAACATAGTTTTTCAGCGTTGCTCGTGTTATGTCAAACGCTTTACTTGCACTCCTTTAACCCATTATCTTGTGCCTCACTGCCTTAATAGACTTTCTCATAGCCTCATTAACCCACTGCTTACGTTTCCCCATATGAAAATAATAATAAACTTCATAAATAACAAATGAAATGAAGGGGGCTAAATTATGAACATTCCCTGAGGTATTATAATGGCCGCTACAGTAAATCACGCCAACCACCTCAATGCAGCGATTACACGCCAGGAAATAAACCACACGACTGAAATGCAGTCCAGTATTTCATACACACATCGGTGCTCACTCTAGGAATAAGGTAGGTAGGGAAGGGTTATTCTGCCCGAAGGCAGGTCCGAACCTCCGCAGAGGTGTTCCTGAGCCGAGTTTACGTGCGGTAGGGTGGCCAGTTCCTTTCCGCTCCTCCATTCCCTTACCCCCCACCAACAGCGCGTGGCAACCCATCCAACACCTGACCACGCCCAATGTTGCTTAACTTCGGAGATCTCACGGGATCCGGTGTTTCAACACGGCTACGGCCGTTGGCTCTAGGAATAACAGACTCTTAAATTTCTTTTCTTTATTTTGCTAATGGCTTTACGTCGCATCGACACAGATAGGTCTTATGGCGATGATTGTATAGGAAAGGCCTAGGAGTTGGAAGGAAGCGGCCGTGGCCTTAATTAAGGCACAACCCCAGCATTTGCCTGGTATGAAAATGGGAAAACACGGAAAACCATCTTCAGGGCTGCCGAGAGTGGGATTCTAACCCACTATCTCCTGGATGCAAGCTCACAGCCACGCGGCCAACTCGTCCGGCTCTTAATATGAATGCCGCACTAACTCAGCTCAGCATGAAAAATTAATCCTCCTTGTACACGGAAACTAAACATGGTGCGCACAACCAACTCTCACAACAAGCCAACGGGATGAGGCTACGCTATACATTAAGTACTAACCGTGCAAACTGGAAATTCCTCGGGGGATGGAATTAGGTGCTGGGACGGAATTTGCCCCCCCCCCCCCTACTTACTACTTGCATTGGTGAGGATTTGGACCCGGGCAAGATGCTCATTACGTAGTTCTCCAACATATTGAATTTATATCTGTCTCTATACTTCTATACTACTGAAATGTGGGTAGTGATGTAAGGAAGGCACTGGCACCGTGCTTTGACACCGGTGCCAGAGACGGCACGGTAGGCACGGTGCCACGATTTAAAATGAACCAGTGCCAGTGGCACTGCCATAAAAACAAGTCTGTGAAAAGTTTACGAGAATAAAACGATTTGTGACGTGAATATTGACATTAGTTATACCGTTAGTAAGGACAAGAACAAACCTCGATCAAGTCCGCTATTCCATGAGTATATCGAACAGTATGGCGGACACTGGCGGCTGGCACTGTTGCCGAACGAAGCACTAATGCGTGTGGCCACGTGACTGCCTCCTGCCAACGGCACGGCACGTACAGGCCAGTGCTTCTCAGATCCGTGCCGGTGTCAATGGCAGTGCCAGTGCCAGGACAGATCGCTTCTACAGTAGATACCTACTGGTCACCCCGTCCTACCAAGTGCTGCCGGACATTATGCTTTATTCTCTTTCGTTATATTACGGATTGTCTTGAATTCCGTGTCAATGGCAGACAAAAAGAAAATCTAGCCCTTTGTGGAGCAATTTCAGTTCAGATGATAAAAACCAGTACATAGCAGTGTGAGATATTTGTAAATCTTGTATATCGTTCACATCGATGATAACATGTTCAAAACGGCATATGCTTCGTCGTACCTGGAAAACTCCTTAATAGCTAGGCAGGCTGATCCATTAAAATGCTGGTTGGGAAGAAAGCTTCAGTATCCCAACCTTTATTATTTAGCTGTCCGGAAGTTGTGTGTTGTAGCAACATCCGCGCCAGCCGAAGGTGTGCTTTCGAAAGCTGGTCAAATTTTAACTAACAGACTGTCAGTGAATGAATTGAAAAAAATATTGTTCTTGAATGTGAGTGGAAAATTTATTTGAGGGTTATTTTGTGGTATTTTGCATGTAAATTTTGACCAACAGACGAAACAGACTGCCAGCGAATAAGTGAAAAAATACTGTTCTTGAATGTGAATGGGAAACTTATTTGAGGGTTATTTTGTAGTATTTTGCATGTAAATATTAATATAAATTACAGTATATCTATGTGTAGTTCCTTTTTTTTTGTCAATACATGAAGCATAAACGTTTTTATACGAGTCCAATGAATAAGTAGTCATCGTGGCACTGACAGTGCCACGGCACCGGTGTTTTGGCACGGTGACGCGCTTGGCACTGGCACTGTGCACACCAGTGCCAGCAGAGGCACTGGAATTTGCATCACTAAATGTGGGAATTATCCTTGTTCAAATACTTTACAAAATTTTTCTTTCACTCCTTAAAAATAATCAATCTAAAATGTTGAATACATGATCCGTGAGTGATGCAATGATATAAAAACTCACTGGGTGTTCAAATTGTTGATAGAATAACATAGACCATTCTCAGTTTCCAGAGGCATGAAGTAGTCACAGCATCTGAAGGTGACATCATTCCAAGAACAAAACTTGAACGCTTGTAGACAAGGAGTGCGGAGCTGGAAAGTAAACAAGAAATTATGGAACGTCATTTCAAGAAGCAGTAGTGAAATACACATACATTATATGTGGTAGGGCGTGGTCACACAAAAATAGTGAATATTACTTTTGCTGCAGTGTAAATGTAAAAGATGCGTCTATAATATTCGATGAACGATCCCACAACAGAAAGAAAACAGAAGTTACTAATTGAAAGACCATTCAAAAAGAAATGAGCCGGATGCTATGAAATGAAAACATACACTGCTATTTCAAAAGTATTGCCCAGCACTGTTAAGGCACTTGTCCCACTGCGACACAAGGCGGTGAATGGCCGTCTCGTAAAATTCCTGGGCTGCTTTGTGAAACAATTCCGAACGTATAGCTTGATGTCGTAGTCCGCGGTAAATCGTTCGCTCTCAGAGCCTGCTTTAGCTCACATTGGAATTTTTTGGGTGGCGGCCACCGTGCATACTTCCACTGGAGACTTTGTCGTTTTGACTCGGGTTCGAAGTGATGACACCATGTCTCATCTCCAGCGACCACTCGTGACAGGAACTCATTCCCTTCGTTGGCACCGCGCAGCAGATGTTCAAGATAGAGGTCCACTCGACATGCTTCCTGCGCTGGTTGAATACTGTGAGGCACCCACTGGGCACACTTTTAGCGAAAATTCAATCTGTCCTCAATGATGGCATGAAAACTTCCGACGCTCATTCTGACCTCTGCGTCAATGGCTGCTATCGTAACTCGCCCGTCTTGCATGATGAGGGCATCCACGTTCTGGATAATGGCATTTGTAATGCGGTGTGGAATTCTAGACCGTGCATCATCGGCCAACGACATGCGTCTGTACCTGAATCGCTTCTGCCTCCTAGATCTTTGCAACGGACATGCAGTGTTCTCTCGTACATTTGCGCCATTCTTCGACGAAATTTCATTCCCCACACTCCTGCTGTCAGGAAACGCTCTATATCCCTTTGCTCTTCTTTTGAAGCCTCCATTTCACTGCTTTCAGCACGACTGCGTGCAGTGGACTATCAATGCGTGTGCGTGCTCGCTCTGTCGTCATGTAGAGTGCACCCATGTCCCACTAGGGGCGAGTTTAGGACCTCAGCGCTCTTATAGGGACCGCACCTTCTTCTGCAGGCCATTGACACACGATCCTTTCAGCGGATTTCATTTTATAGCCTCTGGCTCATTTCTGTTTGAATTGCCCTCATAAAATACCTTTAGCCGCCATCAAAGTACTCTCCGTTGGCCATAATTTACTTTTGGCAACGTGTATACAGCTGCTGGAAACTGGTAGTGAAGGCGTCTTTTGGAATCGATCGAAGCACTGATGGTGCACGCCTTTTGGATGTCCGGTATGTCAGCGCAGTGTGTGGCTTTCAGGATTCCCTTGAGACGGGGAAACAAAAATAAGTCTGCAGGCACTAGATCCGGAGAGTACGGTGGATGTTCGAAATCAGTTACGCGCCGCTTAGCCAAGAAGTTGCGCGCACGGATCTCAGTGTGTGAAGGGGCGTTGTCGTGGAATGGAGGAGACTTCATTTTCCATTCCTGTACAACTCTAGCTGAACACGCCGGATACGTAGCAGCAATCGTTTTAAAACCTTCTCGCACCATGCAGCATTGACAGTTTGACACTGCGGTACGAATTCCTGGTGGGTCATGCTATTACTGTCGAAAAATGCGATCAACAATGTCCTGATTTATTTATTTATTGATCTGAAAGTACACAGGTTTTACACCCAATTAAGTACCTTCTTGACATTCATTAACAATCTGTATCTATGAAGTTAAAGTTTAACAAAAACAAAGTTAAAAATCAACAAAAAAAAAGAAAAAGAACAAAATTAACATTATATCTGATACCATTTACAATTTATAGGAAATGAAAAATTCACTACGATATCACACGGTAATACAAAGCAAAAGACAATACAAAAAAACAAAGGAACTTAAAACACGAATGAGTACACTGGGAAATATGGTGAGTACCAGAAAGAAGGAATTATTAAAAATTTACAAATTGTAAAGGCAGGCTTCTAGTTTCTTATTGAATTCATTATCCGATTCGGTGAATATATCGACTTCTTTGGTTATAGTGTTATAAAGCGTTGTCATTTTTACAAAAGGTGAATTAGACTGATGCAAAGTTTTTTACCTTTGAACATAAAATAATTGGTGCTGACGTGATCTTTTCTGCGGAACATGGAATGAAATGCGTTTTAACAGATCCATAGAATCAAATCGTCCTATTACAATTTTTCTTAGTATTTGTATAGAAATTATTAGGGACCGTCTGATTTTCAATGAAGGAAATAGAAATAAATTCCTTATTAACTGGGTTGATGTGTCGAAAGGGCTAAAAGTTTTAAAAGTTTTGAAATAAAGATAACGTAGGAACTTGTTTTGTAAAATTTCAATAGCATTCACTTGTTGCTTTGTATACGGGCTCCAAATTATTACAGAATATTCCAGTATGCTCCGTACTAAGGTAATGTATAATTTATTCAGTACAGACGGCTGGGTAAATGGTCTCGAAGTTCTTATCAGAAATCCTAGCAATCGGTTAGCATTCTTTCTTATTGTATTAATATGATCTTTGAACATTAGCTTACTGTCAAAAATTATACCAAGGTCCTTAAACGTTAAAACTCTATCGAATTTTTCCCGCCTTATATGATAGACTGAGACATCATATTCCTTCTTCCTGGTAAACGTCATGTATTTACATTTACTAACATTCAAAGACAAATTATTAATGTCACACCAAGAAATTACATTATTAATGTCCTTTTGCAACTCGTCCTGGTCTTGATGGTCGCTAATATATTTGAAAAGTTTCAAATCATCTGCAAAAAGTAAACAGTTAGAGTGGCAAATATTGTCTGGTAGATCATTAATTAGAATTGAAAACAAGAGAGGTCCAAGATTTGAACATTGCGGAACACCAGAAGGACTGATAAAATTATCTGAAATTCCATTGTTAAAATAAACAAACTGCTGTCGATTTTTAAATATGAACACATTAACTGCAACAGCTGTTTAGAAAAACCAAATTTATACATTTTTGTAATTAAAATTCTATGGTCGACTATATCTAATGCCTTTTCGAAATCCATATAAACAACATCAGTCCTTGCGTTGGCATTAATTGCATCATACAAATTTTGAATATAACCCAGCAGATTGGTGATAACTGATCTGTTATGTACAAATCCATGTTGAAATTCAGACAGAGCAATCTTAACATGATTATAAATCTTACGGTGCAATATATGTTCGTATACCTTAGCTACGGCGTTGATAATGCACACTGGACGATAATTAGATATCATTACAAAACTGCCTGTCTTAAAAATGTGCGTAACTTTAGCGACTTTCCATTTCTCAGGAAAGGATGAAGTGCGAATAGAAAGATTAAAAATGAAAGTTAATTGATTAGCCAATAAATCGGCACAAGCCTTAATTATATATGGAGGTATGTCATCAGGACCACTCGATTTCTTAGGCTTTAGTTTACCATTAATAGCCTTCTTCACCTCTTCAACAGATATCTCACTAACATGTAATATATCAACAGAGGGAAATAGAGGAATGTCGTCTAAAGCCAAATTATCCAGTATATAATTAAAATCTGATCTGACGTGAACTGACGAAAAGTTTCGAGCAAAGCCATGAACAACATTATCGCCTTCGTAGCTCTCACCATTATACTCGAACGTAGTTCCTCCTGATCTCGTGAATCGCTTATTTTTAATGTGCCTCCAGAAATGTGTTATATCACGTTTTAAAAAACCTCTAAATCACTGATGTAATTTCGATATGCGGAATTTATTTTTACTTTCAAGTCAGATCTGAGCTGTTTGAAACGTTCATCATAGTACCTAGAAAATTTCCTCTTTTTGGCACACTTCCTTTTCTTTTTGATTATCTGTATGATATCGTGATTGAACCAGACTGGAAATTTTTGATTTTTTAATGACTTGACCCTTAGGTATGCAATTATCGGAGCATCTATATATTGACGAGTAAAGGAAATCCACAGCCTCATCCACATCCTGATATGTATACAACGGGTTCCAGTCAATGTCTCTTAACTCGTAATACAGTTGTAGAAAATCCGCTTTCTTGAAATCGTAGTATTCTCGATTTATATTTTTTGGTAATGAACACCTCTTTACTGGAGGTAATGATAAACAGAGTGAGGGATGATGTAAATTTTCAGACACAAGAGCAAATTCCTCACGTTTCACGTCAACTATGAAATTGGCCAGTACAAGATCCAGCGTCCTAGAATTGTAATTAAGAATATTATTGTACGACGTTAAACCTAAATATGATATCAATTGACCCAATCTTTACTAGTCACAGTTCCTTTTATAAACGAATAACCAGTACCATTACTTTCAGGAAGATTGAAATCACCCACGATAACGCAGTCCGAAATCATAAGATTGTCAGTGCTTTCTAAATAACCAAGGTAGTCCTGATAAACTATTAAAGATGATGCTGGAGTAATGTACACAACATTTATAAATAACTTCCTATTATTATTATTATTATTATTTGAGATGCAAATAGTAAGTGATTCGCAATGCTCTCTAGAGTACTTGGATAATAGTTTTGCCTTAAAACTCCTTTTGACGGCAATCAAAACTCCCCCGCCCCGCTCCTTGCCGGTTACTAAAGGATCTCTGTCATTTCTTAACACTAAATATCTACTGTCAAATAATTCACTATCTTTTTGGAGCGTAGGGAACCCGGCGAACACGATGCCATTGTTTGTCGCTTGGTCTCAGGATCAAACTGGAAGGAACAACTATCATAGCCTTAGATGATGGTTTTCAGAAAAGATGGATCTCTGTCACATGTGCCAATGAAATCTTCAACAATTTCCATTCTTGTTGCATTCTGCACGTCACTTGATGTGCACGGCAAAAATGCAGAACAGATATTCGCTTTAGCCAAAATGTTGCGAATGATGGTGTCCACTCTGTCCTCTGATATAATTCTAAGGGATAGTCGTCGATTTAATGCCAGCATCCGTCGCACTTGCTATATGTATTTTGCGCTTCTGCTTGTTGACGTTTGACCCGGATGTGGCGCATTATCAAGTGTTTCCTGCCCATCCAGAAAGCGTTTGAACCGGTCGTAAAAATATTTTCTGCTTATGGCTTCTCTTTCGCACGCCGGCATCAACATCGTATGTGTCTCGGTGGCCAGTTGTCCCAGTTTGTAACAAAACTTGATGTTTATGCATTGCTCCACTTCATTCACAAGCAGTATGTTCGAGTGGCGGCAGCAGACTAACCTGCTTCAGCGCCGTGTGTTCAACGCTACGTGGCGCATCTCTCTATTCACATGATCATGCACGCAGTGTTACCAAATGTTGCCATTGCTAAATCGGTCCATTCACCATACTTTTTGGACATAAATAATATCCGGTATGGTACAGTATCCTAACTAAGTGCCAGGTAGTATCTTTGACACAAGTTCTTCTTGACTTGTGGGAAGTGTATTGCATACAGATCTTCCATTTAACTGCTGCGTATTGTACAGAGTGAGGCAGTATTTTGGTTCACTGCTAGATATTATTTTATAACAATAACTCTGTAGTACCTATCTTGAGGGTTCTACAGCCTGCTTCACATACATACAGCTTAGTAAACTGCATTGTCTAAAGGTTATCAGGTGCTTCGTTGAAGTAGGTATTTATTTTTTCAGCGGGGCGATATACTGTAAAGAACAAAGCCTCGAGTAATGAAATGAAGAAAAATTCACAGTTCTAGCCCTTCACTCAAGCAACTCAATGTTGAAAACGTCCTAGGGATATAAGCTACGAATTTTAGGTAAATAAAATATAATCAAGTACAAAAGGCGGTGCAGCTCTTTTCAGGCACACTCCCAATGGAGGTGAGCTGCATGTATCATTTCAACCACATACCAGCCCTCCTGCCATTTTAAATTTCTGGCAGTATCGGGAATCGAACCCGGGCCCCGAGGACGGCAGCTAATCATACTAAGCGTTACGCTACGGAGGCGGACATAGTAAAGCATAAGAATATATTCTATATTTATACCTACCTAAACATTACAATCATTTTCTTAATCATCGTTATCCGGTCGATTAGATTAGCAATTTGCCTTTTTCTACCAATATGAGTCAATGCTGAGTTTCACTTAAGCCCTTATAACTACATACAAAAACACCTGAGGGTATTGAACCAAGGAATACATTACAGAAAGAGGTATGTGTCCGCCCCTGTGGTGTAGTGGTTAGCGTGATTAGCTGCCACCCCCGGAAGCCAGGGTTCGATTCCCGGCTCTGCCCGAAATTTGAAAAGTAGTAAGAGGGCTTGAACGGGGTCCACTCAGCCTCGGAAGGTCAAATGAGTAGAGGTGGGTTCGATTCCCACCTCAGCAATCCTGGAAGTGGTTTTCCGTGGTTTTCCAATTCTGCTCCAGGCAAACGCCGGGATGGTACCTAACATAAGGCCACGGCCGCTTCCTTCCCTCTTCCTTGTCTATCCCTTCCAATCTTCCCATCCCCCACAAGGCCCCTGTTCAGCATACCAGGTGAGACCGGCTGTGCGGGGTACTGGTCCTCCTCCCCAGTTCATCACCCGACCCAAATTCTCACGCTCCAGGATACTACCCTTGAGGCGGTAGAGGTGGGGTCCCTCGCTCAGCCCGAGGGAAAACCCACCCTGGAGGGTAAACAGATTAAGAAAGAAAGAAGTTTATTTGGCTATACTGCTAATAATAAGAGTTGGTGTGTGACATTTCTTAGAGGGAGGTCCGTTTACTGCCTGCCGAGGCGGGATAAAGGTAGTGGCTGTGTGGTTGCCATGGAAACGAGGGTGGGGCGACTGCGGTTGCCATGGAGATAAAACTTCAGAGTAGGTTGTCTTGCTGGGAGTTGCCAAACCTGTCACTGATAAGACCTTGATTGTTTCTGTAAGAGTGACCGCAAATGGGACGACACCGCCTGGTCAGGTAGTCTACAACAGATAACAGCGGTCAGAATGAAGGAGGGAACAAGTGAGCCGGAAGCGAGGGGTGAGAGTATGTAGAAAGGAATGCTGGAATGTGGCAACATCGTGAAACGGCACGTGCAGTGCTCCTCCCTCCAACCTTACCTGTCAGACGCCAACTTTAGTTAAGTCTAGTAAAGGATTTGTATCAAATAGAAAAAGAGTAAAGAAACAAGCCATTTTAGACTGTTTTTCCGGAACTGAATTTAGTCCGCAAGTGATTTTCGAAATTAACTTTTTTAGACTTTTTTGCTTTGTAGAGCTTTCCAACACTCACAATTTCAAAATCTTCCGGGCTCTTCAGCCCTTCAACTCTCGGCATAATTGAGAAAAATGGTTAATTTTACGTTTTTCATAGTATCGGGCCCCCACTTTTCCGCTAAGAAATGTTTTCAACATTAACATGGAAATGAACTGTGCAGAAAAATGTTATTTATACAATATGTTTAAAATACGCAACCTCTTGTTCCGTACAAGACACTTCAAAACGCTTTTCTTGCATTCTCAATAGGTACCAACCGTGCAAACAGGAAATCCGTAGGGGGACGAAATTAGCTGCGGGGAACGAATTTGGCCCCCTACCTTACTACTTGCATTGGTGAGGATTTAGACCCGGGCCAGATGTTCATGACGTACTTCTCCAACATATTGAATTTATATCTGTCTCTATACTACTGAATGTGGGAATTATCCTGGTTCAAATACTTTACCAGGCTTTCACTCCTTAAAAATCAATAATCAAATAAGCAGCGAGTGATCCCACCTCTACCTACTCATGGGCAGTGTCCTGGAGGGTGAGACATTGGGTCGCAGGATACAACTGGGGAGGATGACCACTACCTCGCCCAGGCGGCTTTACCTGGTATGTTGAACAGGGCCTAAGTGGGGGCTGGGAATATTGGGATAGACAAGGAAGAGGGAAGGAAGCGGCCATGGCCTTAAGTTAGGTACCATCCCGGCATTTGCCTGGAGGAGAAGTGAGGAAACCACGGAAAACCACTTCCAGGATGGCTGAGGTGAGAATCGAACCCAACTCTACTCATTTGACCTCCCGAGGCTGAGTGGACCCCGTTCCAGCCCTCGTACCACTTTTCAAATTTCGTGGCAGAGCCGGGAATCGAACCCGGGCCTCCGGGGGTGGAAGCTAATGACACTAACCACTACACCACAGAGACGGACCGTGGATAACGTAATAATTGTAAATATTAGCGTAGAGGGTCTGTGAAGCAGCTAATGTACATGAGGCTTGCCCTTTTTTCACTAGACCATCTATAAAAGCTATATGATTTGTGGTAAATAAACACTATTAATTATAGTAGTCCGGCGGCAAACGTGTGATCCCTCGCTGAGTCCGAGGGAGAAACCGACCTTGGAGGGTAAATAGATAAAGAAGAAGAAAAAGAATTATAGTAGTCCGATTCGGCGAATATATACCTTGCTATCAACTGTGACACGAGACTGGGCATCCCAAATGTAAGAAATATGTTCCCAGACACACTTAAAGAGGTCCATCGTAGTCAGCTGTAACTAGCGGATTCATCTACCATATAATACTGGTTACTGAGAGCTCAGTCAGCTATAGGTCGATTAGTTCAGTTTGGTAGTGAGCTTGAAATGGGTATTAAAAATATTTCTGATTTTCACAAAAAAGAATACCCAGAAAGTCGTAGAAAATACGGAGACAGGAATCTGAACTAGACGTCTCCCCCATTATTTGTGAATCATCAGAAGCTACCAAGCCCTGCTAATATTGAACCCATAATTCTACCGTCCGGCTCTGTGGTGTAGTGGTCAGTGTGATAAGCTGCCACTCCGGAGGTCCGGGTTCGATTCCCGGCTCTGCCACGAAATTTGAAAAGTGGTACGAGAGCTGAGGCGGGGTCCACTCAGCCTCGGGAGGTCAACTGAGAAGAGGTGGGTTTGATTCCCACCTCAGCCATCCTCGAAGTGGTTTTCCGTGGTTTCCCACTTCTCCTCCAGGCAAATGCCGGGATGGTACCTAACTTAAGGCCACGGCCGCTTCATTCCCTCTTCCTTGTCTATCCCTTCCAATCTTCCCACCCCCTCCAAGGCCTCTGTTCAGCATTGCAGGTGAGGACGCCTGGGAGAGGTACTGGTAATTCTCCCCATTTGTATCCCCCGACCCAATGTCTAACGCTCCAGGACACTGCCCTTGAGGCGGTAGAGGTGGGATCCCTCGCTGAGTCCGAGGGAGAAACCAACCCCGGAGGGTAAACAGATTAAGCAGATTAAGAATTCTACCATGATAAATATTACAGATACAAATAACTATTGTTGCAGCCATGTTCTTTATTGCGAGATTATCTCACCCTTCATGGCGTGAGAAGTTACCGTGGGATCGTACTCACCGTGGCAAGCGAGCGATCTATTCGTACAATGTCGAGACATTTCGGCTGACTTCGGGTAGTAAATAATAATAATTATTATTATGGCGTGTGGCCTCCGAAGAGGCCGGGTGCAGTCTTTCGATTTGACGCCGTATAGGCGACCTGCGTGTCTATGAGAATGGGGCCCTACCTGTGATGAATTCTAATGCTAAAGACGGCACACACACACACACACCCAGCCCCCGAGCCATTGGAATTAACCAATGAAGGTTAAGTTCCCCGACCAGACCGGGAATCGAACCCAGGACCCTCTGGACCAAACGCCAGCACGCTAACCATTTAGTCATGTAGACGGACGTATTAAATAATTAACAATATATAATAAACCTTCACAACGAGAGATTTTGGCAATATCATTAATTAAGGAATAAAGAACTGAGCTTTGAGATGTGTAAAAAATATTAAATGAAGATAGACTCCGCAGCGTGGAAATGAATGTAATTAAGCCTAGAGAAAAGGTGGCTTCTGTATTGGCAGATTAACTTCGCGTGTCAAGGCCAAGCCCTCAAAAAGCGCGCGAAGTCGCATGCACGAAATTAATTAATTACGCCCGTTACAAGTATGGGAAATATATGAAATCAACATCATTGTGAATTGGAATCTTGGTTGAAATTTTGGAGTGAATTTCGGAGAAATTGGTCCAGCGGTTAAGAAACTCTAGGATTGCACCACACGGCCTTATGACCAGGGAAGCGTCATCTAAAAACCTATAAATATATCCCCCCTCTGGACATCACACACACTCTATTTGAAAGTTCGGAAGGAAGAACTCGCGCCGCGCATCTCCAAGAAGAGGTTCTTTAATTGTCTCCTCAAAATAACTTGTGATATGTATTAATTTAGTTGGTTTGAGTTAAAATATTTTGTGGAATTGATACAAAATTTCTGAACTTCTGCAGGCGAAAACCGTGAAGGCATAGATATTTTTTATTAAAGTGCGTGGAAGACTTTCATTTAACTATTGTGTGTTGGAAATCAGTGAAGGGAGTTTGGAGATTAGCCAGAGATAAGCTCGTGTCTGATATCTCTTGAACACCTGGCCTAAAAAGGGTGAGAAAGGGCAGCTCTCACAAATAGTTCGTGTCTTTCCAGCAGACGGGAAATACGTTTGCGTGGTTGGCAGCCAAAATAGTGCGTTATTTGTGTGTCTTTAAAATTTTCAAGTGTATAATCGGTGTAATTCTAAGTAATGTATAAGAAGATAATGTATTCTCCAGTCATGTGTGGCTGAATCTGAGACGAGCTGGCCAATATGTAGTCAGGATCCCTAAAATGGCATCATTAACAGGTCTGTCTAAATTTAATAATGTTGTAGTTTATATTGTACATGCATGTCCCATTAAATTACTATGTTGCTTGTGTCGAATAAGTATTTTATAATGTTTAGGCAAAGTGTCTATCGTTTATGTCAGGGTGCGAAACTCTTAAATGCGTTTAATCTCGTTAAGAAACGGTAAAAAGCGAAGTTTAAATATTGTGCTAAAAATCAATGAAATATTGTTCAGAATGATAAAAGTTACAAATATGATAACGATAAAATAGTGTGGCGAGCGTGATAAATTCAAATATAATAATAATAATAATAATAATAATAATAATAATAATAATAATAATAATAATAATAATATTTACGCCAGGATAAATTTTTCTATGATAAAGTATGTATTCAACAGCAATGTCGAGTGAGATTTGCGATTTTACCGAAATCCAGTGAAGTCTGATAAAGTTAACATTTATTTTTTGGATGCTTAAATTTTGTGACACCGTGTATTTGTGATACAGAAAATCACGGGACGTTATTTTGCTCTTGAGGTCAGGAAACGTAAGGAAATAAATTGTGAGATTGTTATAGTGTTGTTTGTCATGGAATTACGTATACTTGAAAAGTTTCAAACAGGAAGAAATGGATTGTAATGAAAGATGAAATCTTATGAGAATAGTTAGGAAGATGTTAGAGGCAGAGTAAGCCTATATTTTATTAGTGATGTATAATGGACACAAAATTGAAGATGAGGGGCTCTGTTTGTCGATGTAGAGGAATTTTTGTGACAGGCTGTGTGAGGAATTTTTGTGACAGGCTGTGTGTCAAGAGGTAATATTTCTGAGACAGCCTGTATAAGATAACGATGTCCTGTGAGCAATCCGGAACAGCTGACTAATTTAATAATGGTCAAAATCCAAACGAAAGCGTTGTAACGTCTATGTTAATTTCAAGTCGATGTTTTTCCTTGGTACAATTTTTTTATGAAACCGTAGGTTTTGGCAATTAAATCCATGTAACGATTCTATGTAAAACCAGAGTAGTGCATTTTATGATAATTGACCTCACGAACAAAGTGCATTCTGACACACGGTCGAGGTGTTATTTGATTATTGTAACCAAACTCCATTCTGTGTTGAACCCGAACGGTTCGGATCATTGTCATAGAATATTATAAATTAGAGAAAATTACGGGAGAATTGAGTGAAGTTACAGGAGAGGCCGGATGTGTGTTGAAATTCCCCTCGCATGAGCTTGAAGCTAGAGTCCACGTGTCGAGGTCATTTGATGGCGCAATATAGAAGCTATGGAGTATTCCACTCTAGAGGGGGAAAGAAGCGTGATCGAGCTACTTACATTTTAAGTTGGTAGCCCTTCTGAGTAGAAAATCAGACCACAGCATGTTCGAGATGAAGGGGGAAAATAAATATGGCCGCCAGTATGAAAGCCCTCCAATATGGATAAATTTTCGCCAAGGACAATGTAGAATCAATTTTAGGCTCTTATTTAGACGAGAATTTAAGACGATATTCTCCTAATGAACTATTGCGACCAACAAATGTAGTTATATCCGACGGGATATTGCACCACTGATAAGGGGATTCCCTGTGTGCCGGGGTGCCGGAAGATAGCCACGCGCTGCTTTGGAGAAGCACTCTGCTACACGATTCGGTACGAGTCGGAAGGAAGATGCATGGCGCTCGCCATTTGTACAGATCTTGAGCATTACTCAGCCTGATAACTGTAATAATGTTAAAGTATAACTGGATTCGGCGCGCTTTACTTTCACTTAGGTATTGGGAGTGAAAAGTATAGAATTTGGAGAGATAGTATCATAATATCAACTTTTAACGAGGCAATAAAGACCGGAACGATTTCGAGCTTTGGGACGCTTTGCTGTGCCACGTGTCGTGTATCGCAGAATACTGCAGAGACGGAGTATTTTATTTGTTTAAATAAGAGTTAAAAGTGTATTTATAAGCAGCTCACGTATATTTTTCCTGTGTGATTTTAGTGTGATAATATGTGTGAAGCAGTGTGAAATATAAATGCCAGCAAGTATGAAGAACATGAATATACAGGAAGGCATTGGTGCACATGTTAATGCCACCACTATGATGGACTAAACTACATCATGGAGCCTACCTGAAGCGCCAGATGTTGTGTAGCTGAACGGGACGTCACCGAAGTCGATAAGTACTACCTGATTCATTATATGTCACTTATGCACGGCTTGCTGTTAACTTGTAGATAATTTTCCTTCTTTTTGCATGAAAGTTCATTTTTATACTTTTTTCTGCTGTAGCAAAGGGTAGCTAGTTGTAAGGAATAATATTTTATACTGATGCCTTGGGGGGAAGTGATTTGTTTAGAATAAGACTCGTGTGTGAATATGATCTTCTTTAATACCATGATTATGTGCGTGGAAATACGATCTTCGATAGTACTAAGATACGTGTGCGGAAATACGATTTGCATAGTGCGTGATCCTCCGATACGATATCCGTGTGTGTGTGTGTGTAAATACTGAAGTAAGATAGATGGCAATCAGTATGCGTTTATAATCCTGGGAATAGGGTAAGATAGTTATGGTATGTGCATGATATTATGTTAAGATTGTCGAGAGAAAATTTATTGACGTTGTGAAGAATCAGACCATTGGCCACCTATGCACATTACAGTGAAATTTTAGAGTCCATTATATCAGTCATCAACTTGTATATTTTTGACCAGTAGATGAAAATATGCTGTGAGGGAATAGAGATTCTGTCATATAATTCAAGTGAGATTTATTGAGATTAGTTTCGAAGTAAGGCCTTTAAGGAACATATGCCAGTCGTAGGAAACGAACCAAGGATATTGCGGAGTGTAATATGACAATATAGTGCCGGCAAATTGATAAGTGTTTCTTGAGATGTTATGAAATCCATGAGAAGTGCGCAAGTTAAATATGTGATGTGTAGAATGAGTAAGGTACATTGAAAGCGCTGTATGCTTAAGAATAATTGTTGTCGTTCGCCCGAGGAGGCCAGTGATATGAAACATGATTTGAAAGAGACGTGGATTAAATTAGAACGTAGAAATGTTCATTTAGTGTCTACATAAATTTTGCCGTGTCAGTGTAAGTAAACAGATGTGATTTATGCTCGGAGATAAGAGTGTCGTTTACCAGCTGGGTATGTGTATTAAAGGAGTCTCAAACTGCGTTGACTAGAGTCTTATAAAATGAAAGAATTCATGTCATTTAGTAAACAACTCTACTCGAGAGATTTTAGGAACAGCACAATGATATTAAAATACTAATTATACTTCGTGACAGCCCATTGTGTTGTATGGAATGATAGGTCACTGTAATGCTGCGATGCTGAGGGCCTTGAGATCGATGCCCGTCCAGATCAATGGATATGATGTTCCTGTAATGATGTGTTTGACTGTTTTCGTGTGTTGTACATATGATGTGTAATCTATCAAGCAATTGTCAATGCAAATTCTGGTTTTGCAGTGGCAAATTTTTGTTCGATGTGTGAATTCATTTCACTTGTGGTTGACATATTTGCGACAATATGGTTCTGCCCTATTGTCATAGAGTCAGTGTAGACTAAGTTTGTGATTTTCAATTTAGTGTAGGTCCTTTGCTACAGAGTTGGTGTTTAAGTTACGTATTATTTAAAACAGCTGAGTGTGCGTACGTGAGATATTTTTCTTTCCAATGATGAATCAGAATAGTAACTTAATTAAATCCGTGTCAGGGGTATTTATCGATTCGGTAGCGTTTACCGTTTTAGTTGTACATACCTGTATATGAGAGGAAGAAGCAATGTATAAGAATGAGTTAATGAAATGTTACGGACTTAATAATTTAGTGAGGTAGCGAAATTGAATGATTGAATGATTTTTGATGGTTTCGGACTTAATGATTTAATGAGGTGATGACCTCAGACTTGATGATCACTAATGATTTAATGATTTTAACTTCATACTTGTGGAGTTCATGAATGGTAGAATGAGTGCTGGGATTTTAAATTTTCAAACAGCTTCACGATTACATGATGATAATATTGCAATAATTCTAAATAATCGTATAATTATAATATGATTTTATAACTTAATAACTAAATGATTCTTGGGAGTGCGAAAAGTGGATACTGATTTTAAACTCAGGAATGGATGAATGCATTTTGAATTTATTTTCTTTTGAATTTCAAAGGTCACTCTGACAAATAAATGAAAACCGAATAATGAATTTAAGTAAAGAGTTAATGGAGTAAAGTAATGTTGGTAAATGACAAGGAGATGCAATATGAGCTAAATTAAGTAATGCGTTGGATGAATTTTAAATCCACTGATAAGATTGATGGTTTTATGATCATAGTTGACAAAGTAGAAATACTGATGTTGGTAACTGGGTTGACGAATTTTTCAATAGATGATGATTTTATGGATTGACCTAAAGTAAATAATTGTAAATTTGTGAACAAAAAAATTTCATGAGAGTTGACGAAGGTATGGCGTATCCATGTACAGTCCGAACATTGTTTATTGATGTAGGGATGTTTACTTTGCCAGAGTTTAATCTTTTATTGTAATAAATTTATGTTCTACTAAAAGGTTCTCATTCAGATCTTTTTATTTAAATTTATCTTCTCTCTTATCCTTCCTGCTTAGTTATTTAAGGTTAGTTTGTAATATTGGAAGATGTCTCTGTGGGTAGTACCCAGTCAGCGACCCTGGGATTGTCTCATGCCGGTGCCACATTTCAAAGGCTGGAAGGGTAGAGGGTTGAGTATATTTCTACGAGTAAAATGATTATTTAATTGGAAGCATTGTGGGATAGAATATTGAATGTTATTAGAGTGATATTCTGGCTTGTGTAGATCGATGGAAAGTTGCTTCACTGGATAGTTCATGGGTGGACATGTTTGAAACGTGGAGATGGTAGGCCATTTGTAAACCTCACGCTTGAATTACATTGTGGATTTCGTGAGGTGGTGATTACTGTTTCGGCGATATTACGTAATGTTAGACGAGTGTTGAATTTATTTTCATTTACCGAACTTCACTGCGTGTAGTGAGATTGTATTTGAGTCATGGGTTAAAGTAGCCAGATGTTTTTTAATTTCAATTTCACGTTTTTTTATTTGAAGGAATGGACTTAGTTAAATTTTCAGATTCGAGTTCATTCTGTGGCAAGTTTCATTTCATTGTGTTCGAGTTTCAACAAGGATTAAATTTAAATATCCGCGATTGTATTTGAAGTTTCGATTTCATCTGACATTGTAGATGATGTGTATATATCCCAGTTTTGGCTCAACGATCGGTTTAGGATGTTGGGCATATTATATCTCAACGATAGATGGAGGATGCTGCGTGTAACTGTAACTTAAGGATGTGTAGACGCCACGTAGGCTCGAAGACAGGATTAGGGTGTCGTCTGTATGTAGTCAAGTCTTAGGTTAGTTGTTTCGCGAATCGACTTGAACGATGTTAGTGTCTGCAGTAGTGAATGAGAATGCAAAGAGTGTTAGCAGGTATTATCAAGGCCATGTTTCGACATAATTCATACTAGCCAGAAGGTGTTCCCAAAATAGCATGGCATCAATAGTGGCATGAATGTGGGGGTTGTCCAACATGGATACTTAGCTAATGGAGATTGATTATTGTTTAGCCACATATGTTCAGGTTCTATGAACTTTAGTTTTTTAATTTTCTGTCTTGACTTTTAAATGCATTGTTCGGATGTCCGGTATCCAGTGATAGTGCCATGTGTTGACACTTAGGTGATTTATGTAGGATTTGAGCTACGAATGCGGTTTCGATTCGTCAGCTGTTAATGCATTTTATTTTCAATTTTCGTTCTTTCACTTTATATTAGGAGACATTGGTCTACCAATTATTATTTGTATTTTGGTTTAGTGGGACAAGCGTAGGTAGAAAAATTTGTAATGGTAGTCGTATTAATTAATTTATTTATTTTGCTACGGGCTTTCCGTCGCACCGACACAGATAGGTCTTATGGCGACGATGGGATAGGAAAGGCCTAGGGGTTGGAAGGAAGCGGCCGTGGCCTTAATTAAGTTACAGCCCCAGCATTTGCCTGGTGTGAAAATGGGAAACCACGGAAAACCATCTTCAGGGCTGCCGAAAGTGGGATTCAAACCTACTATCTCCCGGATGCAAGCTCACAGCCGCGCGCCTCTACGCGCACGGCCAACTCGCCCGGTAGTCGTTTTTATTGAAAATGGAAATATTTCCTTTCATTTGTGTTATAGTGTGGACTTGTAATTTATTCAACTTAACGACATCACCGTTTATAACCTGAAAGTTGGTTCTATAAGAATATTTCAAGTGACTTATCACTTTTCGTTAACTTCACTGTTTGGCATTTCTTCTAAATGCACAATGAATAAATGTTTTCCTGAATTTCGCAGTTTTGTTCCTTCAGAACGACGCAACGTAAGATCCTCTCGGATCGAGTTGTTGTTGGTTCCTTCTAAACCGCTGTTCGGGTGATGCATGTTTCAGCATCGGGATTATTCCGTAACTTAAGGGTGTCACGAGATGACAATACATGATGGAATTTTATTTTTAATTGTGACCATTGCTGTTAACTTGTAGTGAACACCATGCTTTCTAGTAATATTTCGCAACCTATCCATAGCAACTGATAGTCAATTTGGTTCGATTAAGGGTCCATTCGGCTGATGGCCCAATATCCGATAAGGTATCAAACTGGTGGATAACCTTAATTAAATGCAAATCTGGAATTCTACTTGTTGAAGGTCAGATTTTCCACGGATCGTGTGGATTAATTCTCAGTTATTGTTTGGATCAATGGTGCCCGATTTTCAGGTTTTATTTTCGTTTTTTAGTTTCTGCTCTCCACGAATTTCATGATAGTTTTACATTCTTTGAAATAATGTTAAACAATAAGAAGAAGACAACACTCACGCATTGTATTGTGACTGCGTCAAAATAATATAAATAATTAAGTTATTTTATGGATGAATTTTTAACAAATATATAATTTGCGTTGATATAATTGAATAAAATTTAGTAAGCACATTTTTGCTCCTCATTTAAAGTAGTTAGGCCTTTTCTGAACCCCATCGTTTGGTCATTGTAGTGACAGAAATAAACCCGCTACGACCCCAATATCTAAGAGTTCGATATTGCTCTATTTCAGCAGCTCTGGCAGACGACCAACGATGGAACGGTAAGTTCAAGGATTCAACATGTCACTAGCATCTTGCATGGAAGTTAGGAGCGAGCCCTACCCATCTTCAGTTTCTGGCTACGCCACTGATTCTAAGTAGGAGATACTGACAGATTCATCACATTACACAGTTCTTGTTTATTTTTAGGAACTGTTATTGCACAAGTGTTTAAAGCAACAGATTTGACAACATTTTGTAAAATTCGACATATATGCCACATATATATATATATATGTATGTACATATATGTACTTGCGTATACATGAAAATAAGATAGGACTGGAAAGAAAGGAAAAACAGAACCTTCGGGGCTGTAGTGCCATGGGGTTGTTGTTGTTGTTGTTGTTGTTGTTGTTGTTGTTGTTGTTGTTGGGCTTTCACGAACAAGTCCCGATATACAATCTCCCGTCATACTCTTCGATTGTTGTCATTTTAAAAAAAAATAAGTCTATAAATTTTATTTTTCGTATGGCGATGGTTCTACCATGCCGTTTCTCAACAAACCGTAGTGTTATTAAGCACTGGAAATACTTCAGTTTTGTGTGTGTGTGTGTGTGTGTGTGTGTGAATTTTTATATGATGATGCTGGATTTAGAATGGAAAACTAGTAGTATTTTATTTCCATGTAATTGCTTGTAGTAGTAGTAGTAGTAGTAGTAGTAGTAGTAGTAGTAGTAGTAGTAGTAGTAGTTGTTGTTGTTGGGTAATTATGTTTTTACTTTATTATCACACTACTGTAAGTGACCATTGCCACCGGGATATTTACCAACTGCGATATATTTGCTAATAATAATAATAATAATAATAATAATAATAATAATAATAATAATAATAATAATAATTGTACCGGGTGGTACACCCCCACGCCGCTAAGTCAAACTTTGCGCCAGTTGAAACTCCTCTACTGGAGGAAGCCGGAACTTTATCTACTGTGTTAATTTTCAAGTTTCTCAGAAGATGTCACTACTTGGAAATTTTGAAGTTTCTTAACTGGGTCGTTTTCGATGTATTTTTGTTTTGCCTGTAGTAAGAAGTGTGGACATTCTCTTCCAGATGGCACTACTGAAGAAATACAATTATGCACCCTGGTGCGAAGTGAAAGAACTATGTTTTTGAAGAAATTTGGTGTTCATAAGTTTGTTCTTTGTTAAATTTCTTTCAGTCATTGTTTAAGTTGGCAATATTAACCCTTTCTTTCCCCTTGTTTTGAATTTACCAATCCCGAATTTCTCGAATTAATTTTCCACCAATAATGTGTTTCTTCTTCATCTTGTGTAGGGGTTTTCTTGGTTAGCCAATAAAATTCTTGTGGGAGGGTGTTCTCATTCTTGAAACGCCTCGAACTTTCCGCGAGAGTATATAAACTGCTGATTTTCGGGTCTCCGCGCCACTTCAGTAACATCTTTCAGTGTGTAAAGTACGTAGCAGGGGGCGGGAAGCGCCTCTTTCTTCGGGCAGCTGTTCAACCACAAGGTAATGGCCTTTTAATAACTTCTTTTCTTGCTAGCTCAGCAGTTTAACTCTCAGGGCAGGTCCGAAGCCTTTTCCATGTAACTTTCCTTTAAAATGTAAAGACACTCGGTATCAATTCTTTCTGTTTTAACTACAAATTGGGATAGAGAGTGCTTAACCCTCTCGAGCTCCCACTCATATTGCTTCGAGGTGAACTTATTTTCTCAACCGTTTCTTCCTGTCTAGCGTAATGTAAATTGTCTTCTCATATAAGTCACCTCCTTAGTATGGGATTAGCCCTTGCATTAACGGCCTAGTGCCAAGTATGTTTTAAACAAAATGTATTAGGAGTGCAGCTTCGCCTCCTCTCAAATTGGTATTGTCGAGGCCATGTAATATTTCTGTTTCTTCACTTAATAGGCCTCAGTAGGTTGGGTATCTTTTTACCCCTGTGTCTATGACCTTGGAGGACAGCTTGAAAGTTAAGTTTGGTGTGGCCTTTGATAGGCTTAAACTTTGAGAGCGGATCGCTCTTTTGAAACTGATTTTGGGTGCCTCGAGGAGGCTTTACCTTGTAATTGGGAGCAAGTGCTTCTGAACATGATTGGGGTCTTCTGCCCCTTTGTCGAATCTTGTTTTTTTTTTTGGTAAAGTTGGGCTAATTGCTCAAGAATTGTGAGTCCGGGGCTCGAAGCCCAAATCCTGTGAATACTGTAATTGTACATTTGTTACCTTGCTACTCTGTACCTGCCATTCTTGTTATTTCTTGATTTTGCTAAGAAAATATAACCTTGTTAAATTTTATCTTAACTTTAATTTCGTATTCTGAGACCTGTTCACCACCGCACCTTCTTTCACCTCTGCTGTTCCACAGATACCTCGGAACAATAATAATAATAATAATAATAATAATAATAATAATAATAATAATAATAATAATAATAGTAATAATAATTGTACCGGGAGGTATACCTCAACGCCGCGCATTCAAAATTAGCGCCTGAATGAACTCCTGTATCGAATTAAAGTGGAGAACTACTACAACAGGAACCTAGGACTTCAATCAGAAGATGTTTCCTCTGAAATATTAAGTAATGTTGTTATTGTGCAGTTTCCTAAACTGATTGAATTTCTCCTTGTTTTGTTTTGCTATGCATCAAGAAGATTCGACATTTGTCTACAGATGACGCTACTGTAAACTATGATCATGCACTCTGGTGCAAAGTGAAAGAACTTATAACTTAAAGAAGTTTTGTATTCCTGGGTTTTCCATAACTTATCTATGTTCATTTATTTTTGGATCGGCAACACTTCCATTTCTCTCCGCCAGTTTTGAATCTGCCTAATCAAAAATTTCTGTAATTAATTTTCAACCTATCACAGGCTTCTTGTTCGATTCTGAGTGTAACTTGGAGATTAACCAATTAAATTTAGAGGGTGTGGCTGGTTTAGTCTTGAATTCTCTCGAACCTTCCCTGAGGGTATATAAGTTGCGGCTTTTTGTGTTTCCTGGCCAATTGATCGTCGTCTATCTGAGTGTGTGTGTTTAAGCAGGAGGCGGGCGGCCTCTTTCGTCGGCAGCTAGAACATCTACAAGGTAATGGCCACATAATTCCATCTTTCTTGTAGCCACAAATTATTCCGAGGGGAAGGTCCGAATCTTTAACTATGTAACCTACTTTTCTAAAATGTAACCTTTCTTTCGACTAATGTAAAAAATTCATCAAATCTTTAATTGTAAATCGGGGATAGAGAGTAAGTTACCCTCTCGAGCTCCCCTTCACCTTGGTTTGAGGTGACTTCGTTTTGTAACGGGTTTCTTCCTGTAATGTGTTAAAGTGGTTTCCATGCGAGCCACCTCAGTAGTTTGAGACTAGCCCCTGCTTCATCGGCTGAGAGCTCTATAGGTTTTAATATTTCATTATCTGGAGCGCTGTGTACGCCTCCATTCAGTTTGTGTTTCGGGCCGTTTACTTAACCTGTTCTTTTTTTCAGAGGCCCTATAGGTTGGGTACTAGGCACACCTGTTTCAAATTGTAGTTGGGGCATGGAAGGCCAGAGAGTGTAAAATTTTGATGATTGACTTGAGTGGGCCGTAAGAAACTGAGAGCCTGTTAGTTCTTTTTCGAAGTTTTTTAATTGTGAATGGTGCCTCTGGAAGGCTCGACATTGTAACTGAGGGAGCAAGTGCTCTTGAATTAAGGGGATTTCTGCCCTTGGTTGAAAGATTCCTTAGTTTGAATTAAAGTTTTTGTATACTGGATCCTGTATCTCTGACATTGTAAAATAGGAGCTTGAAGCCCAAAATTGTTAGAGTTCTGAATCTTGGATTTTCCTAGTCTTGTTTCAAGATTGCTTTTGTACCTGATTAGTTGTTATGTTCACTCAGTGAAAAATATTCTTAAGTTTGTTTTGGAAAAGAAATATAACCTTTTAAAGTTTTAACTCAACTTTGACATTGTAGATAGACCCATTCACCCCGGCACCTTCTTTAACCTCTTTCTGCTCCACGGGTAACCCCGTAATAATAATAATAATAATAATAATAATAATAATAATAATAATAATAATTTCTGGTGTAGTGGGACTCCCTCGGGCCTTCTAGGCTGGAGAGAGCTTTTACTGGTCGTCTGGAACAATCATGGGTAAAAATTGGGGGAAAAGCATAAAGGTATCAAAAAACTCAATGCTCTGACCGCAGAAGAATTGAGGACCGTTATTCCACTGACTCTGTCTAGTTTTAGAGCAAAAGGAATCAGTCATACAGCTAAAAAAAGAAACGCGTTGACCGGTGTTTTTTCACGCATTTAGCACCTGAAAAACAAATCTATTTCTTCCACTTTCCCCATACACTAAAGAATATCCACCAACTCGTCATAACTACAACGCCCGTGAGCCATTCAGTGACAAACACCATACGATCGCAACGTTTTTTACTGATCTGCTGAGGGCGAAGGCATACTGACAACAAATACCCCTCTTCCCGTTTCTAATACTCTGACAGTCAGAGTCTGACTCCCGTATAGCGAGTCGCAGAAAGACCTGTTTGTTTTTAATATGGGCCTTCAGCTGTTAGAGTAGGCCGTCACTCTACGCAGATACAGCAGAGATGTTGGCGACACATCATGAGTTTGACTGAACGTCTACTGCTCCGAAGTTCACCTTACTGAATTATACAGAATGTCCCAGGAGGAATTATCAGTATTCAGGAATATGACAGGAACGATGATTTGAAGCAGAAACCTTCGTACGGACATGCCCCCTATTCACAATGGTTTCTGAGATAGATCACATTTAATACAACCGGGCGAGTTGGCCATGCGGTTAGGGGTGCGCGGCTGTGAGCTTGCATCCGGGAGATAGTGGGTTCGATTCCCACCGTCGGAATCCCTGAAGATGGTTTTCCGTGGTTTCCCATTTTCACATCAGGCAAATGCAGAGGCTGTACCTTAATTAAGGCCACGATCGCTTCCTTCCCATTCCTAGGCCTTTCCTGTCCGATCGTTGCCATAAGACCTTACTGTGTCAGTGCGACTGAAGCAAAATTGTATTTAATGCACATTTGCTTTTGAGCTTACGGCGCGCACGTATGTGTCTTACCCATCCAACCTCTTTGACGTTTTATTCTAGCCCGACCTATCTCGTTGCTTTCAACCTCTTTGCTCGGGATGTCTTTCTGCCATTAAACTAACCCACAGAACGCGCAGTTTTCCATAGTGTGTTGTGAGTGAAGTAGTGCGAGGGACTGAGAGTGTATCAGAGAGAAGTATTGGTTAACTGTGTTTGTACACGAATGCACAGAAATGGTGTCCCGACGTAAACAATCAACGCTGCCCCACTCCAGTACAGAAAAGGAGGAGAGGAAGTGAAGGGGGTAGTGTCGAAGGCCACTCCAGTACCGCAAAGGAGGGGAAGAAGTGAACGGGTAGTGCTGAAGGTACAGTGTGTGTATTGCTATACATCCACCACTGTGCCCATTTCAGTCACAACAGTCTTGTAGCGGGCTGTCTACCCGCAGCCTCTCTTTGCCTGCAGCAATGCGTTAAGCGTGGAGGTGGGGGTATATCCTGTTTTGTTTATACCGAGACACCATTTCTGTGCTCGCGTGTACACGCGCTGACACACATCTACGCTAATGAAGAATATTCAGATATGGTGTTTGTTTAGGGCTTCTGCGATGGTAGTGCTCCTGCTGCTGTCAAGGAATATCGTCGGCGCTTTCCGACACGTCGAATTTTTGATCGTACAGTGTTTGCCAGACTTTTCAGCACACTGTGTGAAACACGTATTCTTCCACGTTACCATTTTTGTTCTGAGCGTGTTCTTCAACAACCTGCGCAGGAACAGCAACACATTTTTGAAATGGTGCAGCGTAGTCCTAATACCAACACACGGCGACTTCCTGCACGTATAAATTTCCCACGAATACGCGTATGGCTCACCACCTAAAACCCGCACCCCCCCTCCCACCACCACCATGCCAAGCAGACAACTCATTCTAAACTAAACCCACCCCATTCCACCAAAAAAATGACTCAGCCATGCAACAACACCCCCCACCTGCCCCGCAAAACCAAGCTCTCACTTCCTCACTTCCTTAAAGCATTGGAACTGCAGCGTTAGCAACCACCGACAGTTAAGCAATATTGGACGTGGTCACTCACTGGATGAGTGGCCACTGCCCGCACTACTGCTTACCTGCTCAGGCGCCTCACGCCATTACTTAATGCTTCCATCAAGCACTGCACCCAGCGCACATGCGCCAGGCCAAACACTGGCCAATGAAGACAGAAGAATACCAAAGTAACCCGCACAACCAACACCATTAACGTCAGAGAACGCATCATTACGACCGGGCATTCAAGACCTTTTAGAGATCGACAAGCCTCAAAGCCGGTGAAAGAACGGGTGTGTCTGCCTGTATGGTGAATATTACATGCGGAAAGCGCCACTAGGCCAAAAACAAATGTACAATAAATATGTTCTATCTCGGAAAGTATTCGGCATAGGGCATATGTCCATTTGAAGTTTTTGCTACGAATGATCGTTCTTGACATATCCCTGAATATTTACTATTCCTCCTGGGACACTCTGTATATTGAACCCTCACATCGAAATCTCACAGTTTGTAACAATTCCCATGGAGCACTGCAATACTTCAAGACAATTCGTCTTGGTTTAACAATACAAATAACACTGATTTACAAGGGGTAGGTATCTGTCATGATGTTTACTGTTTCCAGTACAGTTTTTCATTCTGATTTTAAATCTAAAAACCGGTTTGCTGTAACACGTCAGAGGTTGAGGATGCTGACAAAATTTTATTTTGCACGCAACAGCGTTCATCGAGAATTATTTTCGTAGTTTTTCGTTATTTTTCATGCAAAGCCGAATATTTTCAATTGCTTCTTTTTATTGTCAGCGACCGTAAACATAATGGCGTCCGGATGATGCTTAAATTCACCAGATCTGTTTTGCTACCTGTGCAGCTATGTAACAAACAAATTCAATTAGTGCCATGTGATGCATTTGCACTAATCTTAGCTAAAGCTATGTTCATTAGTACTCCAGGTAGCAATCAATGCTCTAGTGAACGAGTTAGTTTCCTTGATATAATGTTAAATATTTGTAAATGGTTTATGTCGTATATATCAAGAACGGTGGGTGATAAAGACAAACGGGTTGCATATTTTGAATCAACATTTTCCAGTTGTCTTAGAACGCGTGTTTGGTTGATCAGTGTAATTTATCTTTTACCATCAACTGAACAGATTTGCTCGTCGAAACTAATATCATATACTCATCAAATTTTATTTTACCAACTAGATATTATTTATTCTTATTAAAGAACCATACAACTGAAATTTCAGACATACTCAGTGTGAGTTGAACCAAACAATAAACAAAACTGCCTACCAATCTGTTCAGCTACATTGACTGTTTTTTTCTTTGCTAGTTGCTTTACGTCGCACCGATACAGATAGGTCTTATGGCGACGATGGGACAGGAAAGGCCTAGGAATGGGAAGGAAGCAGCCGTGGCCTTAATTAACGCACAGCCCCAGCATTTGCCTGGTGTGAAAATGGTAAACCACGGAAAACCATCTTCAGGGCTGTCGACAGTGGGGTTCGAACTCACTATCTCCCGGATGCGAGCTCACAGCTGCGCACTCCTAATCGCACGGCCAACTCGCCCGGTTGTTGACTGTTATTAAAGCACTGTTAACTGACCGTTGCCAATATTTAATGAAATTTAAGCTGTACTTTTTTTCCTAATCTACAAAATCCTTAACGAATAAAATCATCGCATGTAAATATCTACACTTCAAGAATCTCGTCGCATCAACAATCGCAAATCACTAATCCTTAAACGTGCACTGAATGAACACATAACAAAATAAAACAGGCGTTATCTACTCTGATCTTTAAAAGAAACATGTACATTTCTACCTAATCACTATTCAAAATATCCAAATAACTGCCAGGGTTCCATGTTTATCTTAGGTATCAATTATTTCTAGTTAAGATTTTGTCATTATTATTATGATAATTATAAGTCAAAATCAGACACGATTTCCTGGCATCCTTCTGATTTCATTTAATTGAAATAACTGCACAGTACATCTTAGTGACCAAGTATTCATTTCACAAGGCATGACTGTGTTGACCAAGGATTTACGAGTCTCTTTATCCTGGTCAATTTCCACCAACAAAAATTTTCATCAAAATAACCTCTGCACCTCCACGTTGACAGTTGAGCTCTACCTTAATTTATACTCGAACAATCAAATATTCGTGCATTATTTTATTAAGATTAAAATGTTAAAATACGAAAGAACAAAACACCTGGGTCCCTATCTTTATCAATTATGCCTCTAGTCCCTCAAAACTGACTTGACATTCCATGAATCACACGAATATTGAGACATTACCTTAATATTACACTTAAATACCCTCTCCAACTTAAACTGGGCATTTCCAACGCTGTTTATACTTTCCACTACTCCTATGAGTTTACATTTCATTGGAGCTAAGCAAATCTTGACTGGCTCGACATTAATGCTTAAGGGATACCAACAATGGATTTAACCACACACCATGAACAAAATCCGACGGAGAAGTAACTTCAAACGAACATCTGGCCTCACTGCCGTGTTCCAAAACGTCCTTAAAATATATGTTGAACATATAATGACCTAATTCTCACAGTACAATACACAATTATGAAATCAATCCTATGACTCATTACACAGGCAAGGCATAATCCTTTGCTACTTATTTCCACAAAACACGTAGGGACAATTATCACCCCGCAAATACTTCTCGAAATCTGTCAGACCATATCTACCACTATCAATATCACTGAACGTAATATATCCTTAAGCTCATGTCATAGCCGAACATTCACGTTAATGTGCATACCCTGTGATAAAAATGTAATTCAAATCCCAACATTAATTATTATTCTACAGGAAAAATGATCATATTATCTTGGTATCAATTACCACTTTATATCGGGGAAACACTATTATCATTATAATTTGTTATTGTTCTTTTTAATTTTGATATTATTATCTTCTCAATGACTCAAGACATCTCTCAGAGCTGTTATGAAGGACAATATCACTCAAAACATGCATGGAAACAATGAAACTAATCGTCAAATCCACTTATTTCAAAGTAATCATTAATCATCAATCATTCATTAACAAATCATCCCCATCATTAATTTCTGTCTGAGTAGGTTAAAATCAAAATGAAACAAAATGCCAACTTTAAACTGGTCTGAAACATGACCATTTCACAAATAAAATACCACAGACAAATGACAGCTACCTTTAAATATCCATCACATTTTAAACATCCACAAGGGTAAAATTGCTCCATATTATAAGTTCGTAAGCGGCGTTCCCTGGCGTGATTACTGGTCTCTTGAAAGTAATCCACAAACTTGCTGATTGACGCATTTCAAATCACTCGGTAATATAAAAGAAGAGATACTTATCAACTTTCGTTTGCAATAACCACAATGAAAATTACACTGTTACACATTTACAATTAACACTGCGTTTTAATGGACTTGTTTTTATTCGCGAATCCTTTCTGTATCTGCTACTACTGTTCTGGGACAGTTTCTATCTGGCGCTACACGACAGGTCTTTGAACCGCCCCCCTTACTTCCGCATTTTGTGAGCCTTTTGTTATTGTCAAACTGCTGGCCTGTCCCCAAAGCTCATTGTCTTCCCAGGCCATGTGGTGAGCTAATGTTATCTCGTTATAGTTTTTCTTTACCTTATTTATGATATCAGCAGAATGCGCTGCATTTTATAATTGGGGTTCCCATCACTACTGTGGGTATTACTCCGCAAAAAATATCTCCAGAGTCCTTGGGTTCAGAAACCGTTTCACGGCATTTTGCACCGTATAAATATCCGAACTGCTGTTTGTAACATAAATTATTTTTCTACACACTTTATTTATCTCATTTTTACAATGTGCGCCACTGGTACTGTAGTTCCTCGCGTGTTTAATTCCTCCACGTCACGTGCTTCTAAATGTCGTGTACAAAGGGATTCGCACTACACTGATATTACCGAACCAGACACAAAGTTACACTTTCAACTCATGGACAATTATTCTTCTCACCTTCCTCCCATCTACAACTGGATAAGGTATTTAACAATTTCATTTTACTACTGCAGTTGGGACAAATAGTCTTGTATTCTGATATCGGAAAATTGGGCATTGAAACTTTCTCATTGGTTAAAACTAGGCGAAGACTACCACTTCTTGCATCACCTCACACTCTCTCCCTGTCCTACAAACTACGCCGTAACTTCAGTAAGAACATTCTCTCTCTCTCTCTCTCTCTCTCTCTCTCTCTCTCTTCGTTAACAGCAGAAAATGTTCACCACTCAGCGTTTTGCGTTATATTTTGCAACTACATTGCTCAATTCGGAAAACTGCACTAGTCTCATATGTTTATGCCATGTAATGCTTCTGTACCAAAGAAATAATTATATACAATAAAATGCTTATGCACCATAGAATATGGATTCAAAATATAATATCTGACGCACGCTGTACATTGCACTGATTTTGAAACCAGTTAAATGCTGGACAGTGTGCTGAATGAGACAGTATTTTTAGTTAACTATTTTTTTTAACATACAAGTTATGCTTTACTTACCTTTTGCGTAGTATATTGTATTGATTTTTACCATGTAATTGCCGGATACTGTGCAATTTGAGACAGTATTTCTTAGTTAACTGCTAGGTATTATTTTGTAGTTCTACCACTCTTGTAATTTAAGTAATACATTGAACTGGTTTTTACCATTTCATTGCTGGATAGTATGCCATGTGGGAGAGCATTTAACTTAGAACTAACAGCAGAGTTATTATCAAGTAACTGCTGGATGTCTTACGTGGTTATACTAACCTTTAATTAACCGCTACACAGTACATTGTTCTTGATGTTTGGATGAAGGTGACACTGAAGTATAGCATAACTTTACCTTCATGGAGATTTGGGATAAATTACTCTTGGGACACCAGTTATCCAGGAAAATACCATCCTTGAAGCAGACCTGCTGCATGTAGTACGTCTCGCCCGTAAAGAAAGCTAGCTCCTTGAAAGCATCTATGAGCTTCACGTTATCGGGATTGTTGACGCTGGAAATAACGTAAGTATATTATTATTATTATCATTTTAGTTGGCAGGCATAATTTCCGTCTTTACATAGGTACACGCAGATGAGATCAGTCTGATAACCCTTGCTACAGTAATGTATGTTGAGTCCTCAGCTCGAAGACCGGTTTGATCTTCGACAGTTTCACCAACAGCAGTCAGAGAATATCCACACGTCAGTGAAAAGGCTTACATACTAATGAAATGGGAAGCGATGCAGTTTCTCGTTTCTTTGCTCACTGATCCGTAAGGTGCTATTATGTATCAGTTCATCAAATCCGCTAAATATATGTACCAACTGGCCTGACAGACCAAATATAGGGAGTAACTGAATTGGGAATGACGTTTCTATTATAGCTCGTATCTCAGTTTTCATGCCTTCAAAGCCAAAAAGAAGACAGAGACAGATCGATCGAAGCAGCAAACTCGTTCTAGAAGTACCAAGCTCCCTAGACAAAACAGCCACCATCGTAGAACATATAGCAGGTTTGAATTGTGGATGGTGTCATGGTAGTAACCTTGTCAAAAATGAAACCTGGAGAGCTTTTGCTCAAGCAGGTCGCCAAATCGGTTGCAAGTCCGATGCAATGGTTTGACAAAAATGTACCATCGTGTTAGGAAATGCCCTAGAAAACAAAGGTAATGAAGTGGTCCAGTTTGTAGGCGTGTCAGGACAGAGTCCAGAGGGTGTACAAGAAACCGAATACTGGTACTTCACTAGCAACCACAGATTGACGTCGTAAGAGTAGGCAAAAATATAATTCTCCTCGACAGGGATTACCACCCTGTTGCATCGTCTAGTAGCTGCAAATTGGTTTCAGACCCGATAGAAATTACCCATGAAGAGAGGCATGATTTTTTTCGCATTAATTTTTGAACGATTTCGCGAGAAGGATACTAATTTTCGCGTTATTTCGCGAAATAGATATTGCCGTATCGCTTTAATTTCGCTTTAATGAAATTCTAAAATTAATCATTAAAGTTTTCATTACTATCACTGATCGTTGATTGTGGAGGTTTAATTGACAGACTGTACATACCTGGTACATACTTCTGAAGTCATTTCCGGACTGCAGGGTCGTCTACCTTCTCCAGCGGAATGTTGGTTTTGAGTAGCATCGCTGTTGTTTCGTGAATAAATCCTGTATTTTCACTCTAGCTTTCTTCTGCATATCTAATGAGAGTTCTGTTGTGGCCTGCCGTTTCACTGTTGGAGTGCTAAATTTACATTCTGAATGTTCCTTATTTAGAAAAAAATGTTTTGAGACAGTATCTTTTTCCTCCCACTCGATACGAACATTACAAAATTTACACATTAAAATATTGCTTTCCGAAACATATAAACCTTCACTCGCAAACTGTTTAGCTCTGCTGTGCTCCGTAGCACTTGTCGAGTGACCCATCTTCGCTACTGTCTGTGATCAGTCACTTTCTTAATTTTACCTGACCACGAAGCCGAAATACACCAGTCAATTGTGCTGCTTGTAGACGTCATTAGGTATTCCAGGATTGCACAATGCCGTGAGGACACATGCTGGGGTGGGATTACCAGCCACCACAAGAACAACATTCCAAACATTTCGTTTGGCAAGAAGCATGGAGCCAACCCCTTTTCTTTGATGCCATGTCTTAAAGAGATTTTCCAGAATATTAATGATAACATATTTCTTTCCTGTTGATTAATCTTTGTTCGTTCTTCCTTTTCTTTTCATACATAATCTTGGAACAAAATGTCAAGTTCGTTATTCACTACAGATTTCGCTGTAATATCGCGAAATTTTTTTTTTTTTGGCTAGCGGCTTTACGTCGCACCGACACAGATAGGTCTTATGGCGACGATGGGATAGGAAAGGCCTAGGAGCTGGAAGGAAGCGGCCGTGGCCTTAATTAAGGTACAGCCCCAGCATTTGCCTGGTGTGAAAATGGGAAACCACGGAAAACCATCTTCAGGGCTGCCGATAGTGGGATTCGAACCTACTATCTCCCGGATGCAAGCTCACAGCCGCGCGCCTCTACGCGCACGGCCAACTCGCCCGGTATATCGCGAAATAATGCCTTTGCTGGCAGGACGTAGTGTTTACAGTACACTATGTCTTCTGGTATGGGCTATATCAATTTTGTTACTTTCATTGATCTGTCTCAGCTTTATCCTTGGCTTTGGCAAAATGAAAGTGACTGAGGTATGAGTGATGCTAGTAATGCCATTCCTTATGCAGCCAGTCCCTGCTATGAATGGTGTGAAAATGTCGCTCATAGGGTCAGTTGGTGCATGCATTTCAGTGGGCTTGGCAGACTGATATGTAATAGCAACTTCTGGCTCAGTGAGGAAAGCAACGGGAAACTACCTCACTACTCATTTCCCTAGTACGCCTCTTCAGTGATGCCTAGGCCATCTATGACAGCTGATGGCGGAGCTGTTGAGGATCCAACCACCCTTCGGGCTGAGGACTAAACATACATACATACATACATACATACATCGCGAAATAATTGAATTTCGCTTTAAAATGGACTTATCGCTTTAATTCGCTTTAATTCACGAACATAATATCCATATTTTCTTAACCAGGAACATATGATTTGTAAAGATATCGCAAAATCGCTTCAATTTACTTTTTGTCGCGTTTATCGTTAATGCAAAAAAATCATGCCTCTACCCATGAAGTTCTATCGCAAGGAATTTAGGAACAGGCGTAAAGAAGGGAACTTCGTACGAAGGATATTTGGAGCAGATTACGGTGGAAGGGACACCTACACAACAGCGTTTTATAAAGAAATTCCGCGGTAACAAATTTACATTCTGGGGGCCTGGAAATGTGTAAGATAGTAGGACGATGCTCTTTTTTGTTTGTTTGTACTTCAACAATGCAAGGTGGCGAGTGCATTGTAGGTCCAATAAAGCCTTTCTCCTGAACTGTGTTGCAGGTCTTACTCTAACTGAAGGAATTTGGAGGCATTTTTTGTACCATGACTGGGACTTCTCGTGCAGTTCACTGAGATATTGAACTATCTTGAATACCTCAGTAGTCGTTATGGCCAAGTGTTGCACTTAAGTCTAAAAAGAACACCACATTGGATATTCCTGTGTACCAGTACCACCGGACCCGCACTGTGTTTTCATGGCTTGACGAGCAATCCCTTATATCCCGTTGCACACCTGGCCCACTAGATCACCAGATTTGAAACCATTAGAAAATACGAGTGACTATTTGGTTTTTAAGTTGGAACGTGTGAATTTGACGTAATTTCGGGACCTCCTAATGCTCAAGTGACTGCAAATTGATATTGTAAATAATGGAATACCGACCATACAAGATTCATGCACTCATCAAAATCAGTGCTGGTGTAGCACGCAAGATCTTGGTGGGGCGACAAATGTTATATCCGTGGAGCTTATATTTCCATATTGTTCATTTGTTTTAACTTTAAATGTATATGTCTGAGGATAAAGCTTAATCCCAAAGAACCTTGTATTAATTTCTAACATCATCATATTTCATAAATTAACATCTTCAATTTCATTTATTCCTCTTCAGCAGTAGTTATTGGCTGGAATAATCCTATCCTAGCTACATAAAGAGCCGATCCTATCTACAGGCATTAGCACTTTTGTAATTGCATTTCTGTGCTTTTAGTGTACTTGGTTGTTAACCGTTAATTTGTTCCTCTTTTCCTGGTAGTTAAATATGTTATTGTATTGGGGTTTGTTCTGGACAATCTTTCATAAACAGAAATAAAATTCTTATAAATTACGAGTTGCCCGCTTGAAAAATCTGCTGTATCCATGTAAACAGAATTTTGGGAAATGAAGAAAATTTCCAAGACGAACACCACAGAAAGATAAGTGATTCCTGTTCAACAATGTTCGTAAACTCTTTTTTGAAATAAAGTGGACGTGACTACAAATCTAGCTCAAAGGAAAAGGTAATGAATATACTGGAAATTGTTTGAACATAACACCTTTTTGCAGCCGTACGATGATATAACACAGTTTATATCTGTTTAAACATCGAGACTGAAAACAAAGACTCATTCATAGAGATTGGTGTGAATCATTAACAGGAAACTAACATGACAAGTAAGAAAATACATTGTGTCCATTGTTATCATTACAGTACAATAATCAACACCAATAAATTCCAGAACATCATTGCTTTGTACAAGCTACGTTTTAATGGCTTATGTTGCTCACCGAAATTGCAATGGAAATAACTTTACCTTGTAATACATCATCATGTATCTGTACATAATGTTTGCATCAATTTCTACCACGGAAAGAAAACGTTCCACAGCGTCATTTGTATCCGTATCAATAGAAGAGGCACTAAGGACCAACATACCGTATCGTTAAAAAGTAAAATAGATTTTTCCGGTAAACATAGCATGTTCTGCAAATGGGCTACCCATATTATAACCATTATTTTCCAAAATCATTTTTATAAACATATTTCCACTCAGTATACAAAACAAGTGTCAGCACTGTTGGAATGTTACATTTCTCAGACGCACAAAATGTTACTCACTTGACACTAAAGGTATAAGATAACATATTATAGAACACAGGCTTCACAATCTGAAATCCACCATTTCGTGTGGCTATTTCTAGCCAAGTGCAGCCCTTGTAAGGCAGACCCTCCGATGAGGTTGGGCAGCATCTGCCATGTGTAGGTAACTGCATGTTATTGTGGTGGAGGATGGTGTTATGTGTGGTGTGTGAGTTGCAGGGATGTTGGGGACAGCACAAACACCCAGTCCCCGGACTATTGGAATTAACCAATAAAGGTTAAAATCACCGACCCGGCCGGGGATCGAACCCGGGACCCTCTGAACCGAAGGCCAGTACGCTGACCATTCAGACAATGAGTCGTTTACACGATGCCAATGGATGAGAAAATTGTTGCCGACAATTGGCCTCTAATTATTACGGGACAATCGCTGGCCAGGCCAGTTGAACGAGAACCCGTTCACACGAAGAATCTGTTGCCACGGCAGTAGATGGCGAGAAATGGGTGAGTGCACAGCGTCTGTAGAGTCGCGTGAGGAATTAAATTTATTTTGTAATGATTTGTGTCAGGAATTCGTTGCCGAATCATGCAACGTTTCGACCTCAGTTACACCGAATCCTTGAATGTTCATTGTAACGGTAATCTCAGAAAGTGCCACTTGATTAGCAAGTTTGCCTTTGTACAAGTCATCGTGCTGATCCGACAAACACCGTCGTTCCATATAAAGCTCAAAGAAATTTACGTTAGTATCGTCTCTACACTTTGGGTTCATAATTACGCCAACAGCTTACAAATAACTCAAACATTAAAGTATTTGAATTATCCAGACCATGCAGGCGGTTGAGACAAGCGAACTGGCACAAAAGAAATATATAGCTACTGACTGGCCTGTCACGTTCTCACAGCGCAAATTGTCGAGACACCATAGTGAGCTCCAGGTAGGTGAAGGGGGAAGGAAGGGGTATCCGGGCGCAGTTTGTTGTCCTCAGTCTACTCCTGTCCGACTCGTTGGCTGAATGGGCAGTGCACTGGCCTTCGGTTCAGAGGGTCCTGGGTTCGATTCCCGGCTGGGTCGGGGATTTTAACCTTCATTGGTTAATTCTAGTGGCCCGGCGACTGGGTGTTTTTGCTGTCCCCAACATCCCTGCAACTCACACACCACACATAACACTATCCTCCACCACAATAACACGCAGTTACCTACACATGACAGATGCCGCCCACACTCATCGGAGGGTCTGCCTTACAAGGGCTGCACTCGGCTAGAAATAGCCACACGAAATTAAAAAAGAAAGTCTACTCCTGGAGACAATCGATTGTCTGGACAATTGTGAGGGCAATTGCGTAGACAATTAGACCGCAGTGTTCACAAGTAGCCAATAATTTTAAGCCAGTCAACTGTCTTCTGACAATACTGTCTAATCAACTGGCATCGTGCAAACGCGGCATTAGAGTGATACACCTTCCCGAGACAACGGTCAGTACATTGTTTCATTTCAGAATGAAAAGCCTGTGTTCCTCAATACTGACGTCCTCATAAAACGTTGGTTTTCTTATGTGAACTTATGTAAACTTAGTATTTAATATAGTATACTCTACCGTTCTAGAGCATCCCAAACAAGATCTTCATTCATCGTTTCACATATGGTTACAGACGGAAAGTCCGTATGCCAATCTTTGTACGTTGTGTCGGCCACGAACTGAATGGGATGGTTGACGTAACTGCGCCATGCCGCTTCCATCAGAAGTGCAGTTCCAACCCAAGCCAGGACACAGCAACACAGCCAGAACAACCTGTAGCACAACAATATACCGGGTGATTCTCGTGTGCCCACTAATGTTGTTTTATGCAGCCTAACAAACGCATGAAAACGTTTCTATACTTGCATCCTTTGTGATATTGATGCCCCGTAAGGAAACATTTTATATGTACAGTAGCGATCACAAGAATTCCAGGTGGTAAAGGAAACAGGTAACGTGTGGGCGAAGATTTTGGCCAACCCTGAGGATGAAGGAGAAGTAAGCAAGACAACGTCATATGTGTTCGTCTTGCAGGAGGTGTGGCTTGCGACGTTGCGCACTCAAGAGGCCATTTCAAACTCCATTTTTTCGGGAACTGATTAAGATGTTTCTATTGTTAAACATTCTGGCTATACTAGCTTTTCCTAATCAAGGAAAGCAATTTATTAAGTGTAATTTAATTGCGATGAAGTGTGCACGATGTAATATCACCCCAATATATGGCATTTAATTGTTTGATCAGAGCTGACAATACCTTCATTGGAACGGTTTTCCAAACGCCCTTGCGTCTCTGATAATCATAATTATTTAATTCCAGATTATTTCTACTTTGGTTTTTGAGTATAACAATTATTATTATTGCTATTAATAGTAGTAGTAATAATTAACAGGGCCTATATTGACGAAAATAAGGGTCATTCTTTCTTACAGTGGTTGAGCGCGATGTCATTTGGTAACGAAGTCATAGTCGAGACCGGTAACGTTTCAGCCAGACCTCGCACACAAGAATTACAAAGAAACTGGAGAATTTGAAAATCAATGAGTTGACATACACATTACGTCTGTTGCCTTGAAGGAGAGGTGTGGTTCCTCCCTTCATTCCCCTCTCCATTTATTGTCGAGCCGGTGGTACGTGCGGGCAGGCGGGGGAGGAAATACCTTTCCCTCCGCGTGTGTTTCGTTCATGCTAGATATCCTCGTACTTCCGTTTCCTCCACCTCCTCTCACTCTTCATATATGTGCATGTGTTAACGCGTCCGAGGGATGTGACCAATGAGAGAGAGTGTGTAAGCAGGTACTGGGTGGTTCTGAGGGCTGTACTGATTTCTTGCCTGAAATGAATATTTCTGGCCACGGGATACTAAGGATTTCAAGTGTACATGGGGGCTCACCCATTTTCTATAGACCTTCCATATTTCTGAAGAGAAATTGTTGTAAATAAATAATACTAAGCTCAGTATACAAGCGATTATGACCACAACCGACAGTCCGTTCGAAAAACATTACGTCATTTAAATCATTAACCTACGTCTGTCTATTTTGTTACTGTGCTAATATGTCGTGCCTACGGTAGTGAACGGGTGTAGCAAAGCGTAATATTGATGCTTAAAACGATGTTACAGTGACGTGAAGGGCGTATGAAATAGTGAATTGACGGGGAAATGTACTCTAACCTATTCTTAATACAAGCACATACACAGATCCTAACCTAGCGAGTGGGGGAACGTGCCATTGATGGTCCGAAGCCTACATCTTTCAATATTTTTTGGATGGATATGGTGCTTTAATACTTAGTTAGACACAGTCCAGTGTGTGCTACATGCAAACAGTATAACGCCGCTGTTATTGATATTGTGTGCTGCATTGCTATACGCCTTGAATGAGTCACTCCAATCATTCGTCACATTTTCCACCGATGAATACGTGGATATGTTCCTTATCTATGGGGACCTTATTTATTTAATTCGTTTTCCTGACGGGTTGGTTTTTTCCCCTGGGCTAACCGAGAGATCCCACCCCTACCGCCTCAAGGGCAGTGTGCTGGAGCCTGAGACATGTGGTCAAGGAATACAACTGGGAAGGAGGACCAGAAACTCGCCCAGGCGGCTTCATCTGTTATGCTGAACAGGGGCCTTGTGGGGGATGGGAAGGAATGGGCAAAGAACGGAGAAGGAAGCTTGGAAGGGTTAGACAAGGAAGTGGTTAGTGTGATTAGCTGCCACCCCCGGAGGCCCGGGTTCGATTCCCAGCTCTGCCACGGAATTTGAAAAGTGGTACGAGGGCTGGAACGGGGTCCACTCAGCCTCGGGAGGACAACTGAGTAGAAGCGGGTTTGATTCCCACCTCAGCCATCCTCGAAGTGGTTTTCCGTGGTTTCCCACTTCTCTTCCAGGCAAATGCCGGGATGGTACCTAATTCAAGGCCACGGCCGCTTCCTTCCCTCTTCCTTGCCTCTATCCCTTCCAATCTACCCCCCGCAAGGCTCCTGTTCCGCATAGCAGGTGAAGCCGCCTGGGCGAGGTACTGGTCATCCTCCCCAGTTGTATCCCCCGACCCAGAGTCTGAAGCTCCAGGACACTGCCCTTGAGGCGGTAGAGGTGGGACCCCTCGCCGAGTCCGTGGGAAAAGCCGACCCTGGAGGATAACTAGATTAAGAAGAAGAAGAAGATATATCCTCGCTGGGCAAATGAAACCTCGTATCTCCTTCAAAGTAAAGTTTAGAGAAGAAGCCCAAAACACTGAGCGGTTAGCAATGGCCGGAGAACTGTTCCTGGCACTTCCATTGCTTAACGATAATCCAATTATTTCTCCATTGGAGACTTCGGTTCCCATCTCAGGCAACGTGGCAAGCCTTCACAAGAGAGCTGGAGAAACATGATTTCCTCGTGAGTGTAATTACGAGGTTTTCATTACCTGGTAACGATATATATTCGAATATAATTAGAGGAAAAGAAGTGGTTATGGAATACCATTTTGTTTTACGAAGGTAAGTCCAAAGTTTTCTAGGGAAAGAAATTCATAATCCATTTTACTGTGAATTTATTTATCTCTATTGTACCCGTCTAAATGGTGCCTCAGTTAATTTAGGAAAGATGGACAAAATTTTATTACGGAATATTGGTTTACGAGACCGCGTGTATCAGCTGTTACCGTGCCGTGCCGATGGGAGCCAGCCGAAAGTAGGTCAACAGCTGTTGAAGGCTGCCAGCGCACGCAGTTACGTCACCTGACACACTGACAGAGGAGAGGGGAGATTATTCTCGAAAATCCACTCAAAGCTGTGAAAGACGAATCACGGCGCATGATGGCCAACAGCCAATGGAAATAAAGGAAGGTGCTAGAAAATCTTAGGATTTTTCTAGAACAAAGTCGAGGAAGAGTCCCTTGTGAAACACCGAACAGTACAGAAGGGTACCTTAAGAAACGACGAACAGAATAATTTTGAAGAAAGTCGTACAGTCGTATTCTTACGGAGAAGACGAACAGTGCATTCTCTACGGAAAAGAAGAGTATTTGCAGACGACGTTAATACCTGTATAATTCTCGTAAGGCACAACCATTGCTTTGAGTGCCCGTGCAACTTGTCGTTAGCTCCATGCAGTATTCAGCGGGTTTATTACAGCCGCACATTTTCCCGTGTGGAACTTGCTGAACCGCAGACAGTTCGTGTGTTTATTGAAGTCGAGTTTTATAGTAGAAACTCATGGAATGTTCCGTTGGACATTATAAAGGAAAGGCACGACCTTAAGGGAATATTCGAGGAGTAATCTGGCTTTTAAACATCGTAGTAACCAGTAATATTATTTGTCAGCTTTATGACGTATCGTAAATAGGTGAATGTGTTTGGAAGTCGAAGCTGGTAGTAAACCTGGACCTGAAAATACATCGTTGCACCAGTTAAGTGTTGTGAATAATTTAGTGAGTTACAACTAGTGTGGATTCTATTGTTAATACAGAATTACAGTTTCAGCTATCTCCGTGAAACTTAGCAGCCAAGATGCAACGAACACGAGGAAAAGCTTGGAATTTTCCGGAACTTTGCTGGAGTAATACGACAATGCTGGACGTAGCCATGGTAATGATGGATTAGACTCCAGTGTGCACGCCAACACTATGAACTTGTACACCTGTAAACCATCATAGCTGAGGAAGAGGACACCGACGCCCATAACAGCATCCCGACGCCACGAGTTTTCATCGGAAATATAAGTACCGCTGTAAAATTTCTTCTCTTTTAGTACATGCCTAGTAGATTGTATTCTTGCTTAGAGGAATGTAGTTTTTTTAGTAATGTTGTACTTAATGGGGATGGTAGAGTATTCATTCCTTCATTGATTTGTGATTTCAATATTGTTCTATCTTTGCATTTTCTTGGAATAATGGTTTCCTTTTTTCGAATTCGGTGATGAGTAATCCCTGTTGCCAATGAGTTTACAAGGTCAGAAGTAATCACGATCTTCAAAAGAAATTATAAGGGATTAAGACCTAATAATAACGAGAATAATAATAATAAAAATAAAATAAGGTAATAATAATCATGACAAAGAGGATGTGATTAAATAGGAGTAAATTATGATTAAATCGTAATCTTAAAAAGCTGTTAGTCATGTATGGTGATTTATACTAGAAGGGAAGGTAATCGACGAGTAATAGGAACAACTCATCGAGAGAACGTTCTAGGAGCCATTGTAGGAAATAAAAATAATTTTAATAATAATAATGAAGGTCGGAAAATTTTAACGAGTTGTTGAGGAAATTGAGCGATCATTGTGATAGTAAATTTTGATTAATTGACGATGTGGGACTACTAGGGTGCATATCAGTCATAATAATTATAATGGATCACAGTGATTATATTGAGTGATGATGGTGATAGTGATTTATGATGGAATGAAAAGATTTAGGGACTAATAATAGTTCTTGTTCTTCGCTCAACAACTGATATGAATAATGCACGACTTAATCATTATTGGATTTTCTCGGGGCTCTTAAACGCATATTTCTAATTATGGTGATGGTTATTCATCGAGAAAAATTTTGTCATCCTATTTCATCTTATAACTACAGTCATGAGGAGTTCTCATTATGGTCAGGTAATGTTGTAAGGGTCTTCAACCGAATTCAAGAGGAAGAGAAAGTTATAATAAAATAATAATAATAAAAATAAAATATTATAGTTCCATTGTGTGATAAATCTACTTTTAAACAGTTGTTAGAATTATGTTATTTCGAGACATTTACCCACATCATTCCAGGAATGCTTATCTTTTGTGTATTTGATGTGATTGATGATGCATTGATATTGTTGTTGTTGATTCCACATAGTGTTGCGTGATACTCTATCCATCCATAGAATGCTAGTTAGTTAGGAAATGTTATTAAGAATTCTAAAGGAATACAGTCGAGCGAAGTCTACGAGAGAGGGGAAGTTCGCCAAAGGATTTTTCAAAATTTTCAAACATTGTAAGAAATTTCTCGAAGTGGTAAAGAGTTTTCCAAAATTTAAAACGACGATCTCAAACATTGTAAGGAGTTTTCCAAGAGTGATTTATACAGAACTTATTAAGAATAAGCTAAAGAATTTCATGATAGTGATAAATGATTTAGAAAGGATTTTTCACAAGTGTGGTAAAGTAAGTCTTTAACAAATTTTTTTATAAGTAAATGCAAATTTCGATAGTGAAGGTTCTCAAAGTGGTATTAAAGTAATTTACCTGAGAATTTTCTAAACCTGTGTTGCAATTGAAAATGATAGCATTGCTAATCACATGATTAATTCAATGTTGCAGAGTAAAATGTTGGAGGGAGTTTCATTGAAGAAGTAATGGAATCAAATGAAACCGAGAAGTATGCAAGAACTCAGTCATGTTATTTGTTCACAAGCAATAATGAATTGAATCACTTTGGTGAAATATTGTATTATGTTTTTTTATTGTGCATTTGTCCAGACTGAGTTTTCATTATTTTAATAAACATTGTTGTTATTTTGTCCTGATTTTCATTCAACATTATGTCTCCTATGCAGTCACCAATGGCCCTGTAAAAATACATGTTCTGTCGGTCGGTCCCGTAACAGCAAGTTGGCCCTGCGAACAGTCCACCCTTTGGGACTCCCGTTCCGCTGACTGAGCGACCCCGGAGAAGGGGACACTATTACGCTCATATTAAAAGGTCTTCGCATAAGCACAATTATTACAATTTACAAAATGTCAAAAAAGATAGGCTTAAATGGCGGGGATTATGGAATACTGTTGGGGATATGGAATACTATCATTTGAATCTAAACAAAATACCCTTACATACAAAAATCACAGACATGATGTTCCTTATCATAACTAGAACAATCCTCAAGGGTCCACATCTCACACTGCAGGCAATGAACCATGTTTCACCTCTGAAGTCCTCTGAAAATCTGACACTACAGAAGATACACTCTACATTGTCATCGTTTGGTTGGAATCGGAAGCTAGCGGTTTCGCTATCACTGGATTCTAAGAGTCAGCTGATAGGCCATCTGCCGAATACTGTTTCTGCTCAGGCCGTAGAAAAGCGATTTCATTTGTATACAATAGGCAAACAATTATTCCTCTAAATTTTCTGGTAGGGCAGTTTTCACCCCTAATTTCGTATCAGCTGCAGCATTTTCGCCCGACACTTGTGATGATGAAAGGCGAAATAGTGTTGTTCTAGGGACACCAAACTCGTTCGCAGCTTTCATAAACCCCATTTTCTTCTCATGCATTAACTTGGTAGCTTTTGCCGTCGCCAATGGATTTCATTTCTTTCGTTGTCTGTGATCTGGCGGCACAGTTTTACTATAACCCGGCATTCCTTTGGCAATAGATAGATCCAAATGCTACGAATTAAAACCAGTAGCGACAAATGTCGTTTCTCATGAAGTAATTATTTGTAGCTTCCTTCTTACACTAATAGCAAAATAAGGCATGGTATAGATGTGAGGTAGACGGTTAAAATAGTTCTTGCACCTAAATTTTGATGGCACTGCAGTTACCTAAACACGGGAGGGAGTTACGGAATACTTGAAAATCACGTGGTCCATAACCCCCTCCCATATAAAGTAACGTTTTACACGTTCTTACACGTCATACCTTACCTCCCATATTAAACTTAATTATATCATTTGAGAGCCCATTAAGGTCATTCAAAGCTAGACAGGAGTTACAGAATAATAACACAACACAGTTCTTAAAATTGCGCAATGAGTACACACCTGTAAAAGTTTCTGCAGTCTCTGTTGGAGAACAATGACTCTCACTGCAGCTGATGGAACACTGGGGCAAGTTTCCACCTCGTGGCGATTAAGGGCCTGTATTATAATAAAGGTTTAAACGGTTGATTCGGTTTAAACTTCGGTTTATCTGTTAGTCGTGTATTATTAAACTTAATCTGAAGTTTAACTAGAGATTCATTTTACTGCCACTCATCTACCGTTTAAACTGAAGTAGGAAAGGTTATTCCACTGAAGCTCAACTTGTAGGATTCCAGCAAGATATAGCAGATATCTTGGATTCTGGAGGTCAAATTGACTGTATGGCGATTGACCTGTCTAATGCATTTGATAGGGTGGATCATGGGAGACTACTGGCAAAAATGAGTGCAATTGGACTAGACAAAAGAGTGACTGAATGGGTTGCTATATTTCCAGAAAATAGATCTCAGAGAATTAGAGTAGGTGAAGCTTTTTCTGACCCTGTAATAATTAAGAGGGGAATTCCTCAAGGCAGTATTATCGGACCTTCATGTTTTCTTATATATATAAATGATATGAGTAAAGGAGTGGAATCGGAGGTAAGGCTTCTTGCGGATGATGTTATTCTCTATAGAGTGATAAATAAGTTACAAGATTGTGGGCAACTGCAACGTGACCTCGAAAATCTTGTGAGATGGACAGCAGGCAATGGTATGTTGATAAACGGGGTTAAAAGTCAGGTTGTGTGTTTCACAAATAGGAAAAGTCCTCTCAGTTTTAATTACTGCGTTGATGGGGTGAAAGTTCCTTTTGGGGATCATTGTAAGTATCTAGGTGTTAATATAAGGAAAGATCTTCATTGGGGTAATCACATAAATATGATTGTAAATAATGGGTACAGATCTCTGCACATGGTTATGAGGGTGTTTAGGGGTTGTAGTAAGGATGTAAAGGAGAGGGCATATAAGTCTCTGGAAAGACCCCAACTAGAGTATGGTTCCAGTGTACGGGACCCTCACCAGGATTACCTGATTCAAGAACTGGAAAAATCCAAAGAAAAGCAGCTCGATTTGTTCTGGGTGATTTCCGACAAAAGAGTAGCGTTACAAAAATGTTGCAAAGTTTGGGCTGGGAAAACTTGGGAGAAAGGAGACGAGCTGCTTGACTAAATGGTACTGTTCCGAGCTGTCAGCGGAGAGATGGCGTGGAATGACATTAGTAGACGAATAAGTTTGAATGGCGTTTATAAAAGTAGGAAAGATCACAATATGAAGATAAAGTTGGAATTCAAGAGGAGAAACTGGGGCAAATATTCATTTATCGGAAGGAGAGTTAGGGATTGCAATAACTTACCAAGGGAGACGTTCAATAAATTTCCAATTTCTTTGAAATCATTTAGGAAAAGGCTAGGAAAGCAACAGATAGGGAATCTGCCACCTGGGCGACTGCCTTAAATGCAGATCAGTATTGATTGATTGATTGATTGATTAAGAATACATAACCTTACAGCATGGCAGAACGAATGGATCTCGAAGATATTTTTGAGGTGTTTGAAGAAATACTAAGCGATGACGAAGAAGTGGTTGAAATTATTGAACGACCACGGGCACTAAGAGCTTTTCGAGCAAGGGGACGTCACATTCATGTATGGAATGAAAAATAGTTTTTAAATAGGTTTAGGCTTACAAAACAGACTGTCATAACCCTATTTCTGCAAATTGGTGCTAGAATAAAACATGCAACGAAAAGGTAAGAATGTAAAAATGACTTTTTGAACTGTTTGAATGTCAAAAGTGTAACTTTTAGAAAATAAACAACTTCCTTCTATTTCAGATATCATGTTGTAGAACCCCTCAGTCAGCTACTAATAGCATTGCGGTTTTATTTTTTATTTTTTTGCTAGGGGCTTTACGTCGCACCGACACAGATAGGTCTTATGGCGACGATGGGATAGGAAAGGCCTAGGAGTTGGAAGGAAGCGGCCGTGGCCTTAATTAAGGTACAGCCCCAGCATTTGCCTGGTGTGAAAATGGGAAACCACGGAAAACCATCTTCAGGGCTGCCGATAGTGGGATTCGAACCTACTATCTCCCGGATGCAAGCTCACAGCCGCGCGCCTCTACGCGCACGGCCAACTCGCCCGGTCATTGCGGTTTTATGCCTCCCGTAGTATGTTCATTAAAATGAGAGATTTCGGAGGAATTCATAAGGCCACTGTTGCACGGATTATATAAATATTTCTGTACTAATTGCACAAGCAATTCTATTTCCTTACAAGTAAAATTAGGACAACGTTTATTGCTTTCATCCGCCATTTTACCTACAAAAAGTAAAGAAACATGATCGACAGTCATCTTTTCTCGTAAGTCACTGCTACCAAGATAGTATAGTTCCTTCTTCACCTCATTTTAACTTAGGCCGGCCATTATAAGACTCAACATCGGTTTAAACTCAAGTTACAGTTTAACTCACTCTTCAGTTTAAACCCTCATTATAATACCGGCCCTAAGGGTAATACAGCAGACTAGTTCCAACGTTGACGTTTAGAGAGTAGCACTTATCAGCGTAGATATCGTGGTATTCCATAACACCCTATCTATTCCATAATCACACTCTCTCCTCTGTTAATGTAACAATTACTTTTTCTTTCTTTCTTTCTTTCTTTCTTTCTTTCCTTCTTTCTTTCTTTCTTTCTTTCTTTCTTACCCACCAGAGTCGGCTTTTTCCTCGGACTCAGCGAGGGATCCCACCTCTTCCGCCTCAAGGGCAGTGTCCTGGAGCATGAGACATGCGGTCGAGGGATACAACTGGGGAGGATGAGCAGTACCTCGCCCAGGCGGCCTCGCCTGCTACGCTGAACTTGGGCCTTTGCAACAATTACTACTGTACTGTATATACTGGTACCGAAAAACTGAAGTGATTGAGTGGATTTTGTGACAAAAAATTAAAAACGAGCAATGCATTGCAGTAAGCATTTTTACATACCTAGTGAAAGGGAGGTACAAAGTGACACATAATTTAGAATAAATAATTAGGAAAGGGGACTCTCTGTAGTGGTAGACAAAAACACTAAATCAAGACAAGATTTTATCGAAAATGAGCAGGCTCGACTCTTTCCTGAACTGCTCACTCAAGAAAGTTAGAAGCTACGATAAATTTTCGGACCCCTTGAGACGATCCCGCATACCTCTAGTGGTACGCGTACCATACTTTGAACACCACAGACTTAACAGCATGGACTTAGCCTGCTCTGTTATGGTCAGTCAAAATGGGAAAAATCTCATAGTTGCCAACGGGTATACATTTTCTTTTAACCATATACCAAAGGAGGATTTGTGCCGCTGGTGCTATGTTAAAAAAGTTGTGCTCTAGCAAAGTGTTGACTTATTTAAATTTCAAGTCTGGATGTAGAATTTTCTAAATTTCGAACACAACCATGATCCAGATGATACGTTGAAACGCCAAAGTGTTTCTAATGTGCTAAAAAACAAAATATGCCTGCATTTATGCTGTCAAAATCTTTGAAATATAACTTAAAATTTTGAAAATGTGCTATGGAATATGTTATTATGCACTAAATACGTAATGATTTATAGAACTATTTACATTTAATGATTTTTTTTTGCAAGTTGCTTTACGTCGCACCGACACAGATAGGTTTTACGGCGACGATGGGACAGGAAGGAGCTAGGAGTGGGAAGGAAGCGACCGTAGCCTCAATTAAGGTACAGCCCCAGCATTTGCCTGGTATGAAAATAGGAAACCATGGAAAACCATCTTCACGGCTGCTGACAGTGGGGTTCGGATCCACTATCTCCCTAATACTGGACACTGGCCGCAATTAAGCGACTGCAGCTATCGAGCTCGGTATTTAATGATCTTCCTTAAATCTTAATTATTTAAGGTATGTGTGAATTTGTATATGAATGTGCTGTATTTACAATGTTAAGATAATAATTAGTAATTGGACCGCCCAATCTACTGAAAGACATAGTGTAATATTTTGAAATATTTAAATAATGCACTGGATTTACGCCCCATTAACTACTTTTACGGTTTTTGGAGACGCCGAGTATCCGGAATTTAGTCCCACAGGAGTTCTTTTACGTGCCAGTAAATCTGCGGACACGAGGCTGACGTATTTCAGCATCTTCAAATACCACCGGACTGAGCCAGGATCGATCCTGCCAAGTTGGGGCCAGAAGGCCAGCGCCTCAATCGTCTCAGCCACTCAACCCGGCATTGAATTACTTCAGATACGTGTGAACTTGTATATGACGGTCTTGTAATGTATCTAGAAGTAAGCCCAACCTATAGTACTGTACGCCGTAAAGTTAAGCATTAGAAATAATATTTTAGTTGTGTGTCAATTTGTATATGATGATGCTGGATTTAGAACGTTGAACCAGTAGTATTTCATGTAATATTTTCTTTCCATGGAATTGCTTTTTGTGCTTTTCTTGTTTTTGTTGTTGTCACTCACTCACTCACTCACTCACTCACTCACTCTGTTTACCTTCCAGGTTCGGTTTTTCCCTCGGACTCAGCGAGGGATCCCACCTCTACCGCCTCAAGGGCAGTGTCCTGGAGCTTCGGACTCTGGGTCGGGGGATACAACTTTAGAGGATGAACAATACCTCGCCCAGGCGGCCTCACCTGCTATGCTGAACAGGGGCCTTGTGGGGGGATGGGAAGATTGGAAGGGATAGACAAGGAAGAGGGAAGGAAGCGCCGTGGCCTTAAATTAGTTACCATTCCGGCATTTGCCTGGAGGAGAAATGGGAAACCACAGAAAACCATTTCCAGGATGGCTGTGGTGGGAATCGAACCCACCTCTACTCAGTTGACCTCCCGAGGCTGAGTGGACCCCGTTCCACCCCGCGTACCACTTTTGAAAGTTCGTGTCAGAGCCGGGAATCGAACCGGGGTCTCCGGAGGTGGCAGCTAATCACACTAACCACTACACCACAGAGGCGGATAAGTATGTTTTAACGTTACTTTATTAGCACACTATTGTAAGTGATCATGGCCACCGGGATATTTCCCTATTGCGATGTATTTGTTAATAATAATAATAATAATAATAATAATAATAATAATAATAATAATAATAATAATAATAATAATAATAAATCTTCCTGGAGGATGAAATTTAATTTACAGTAGCCTATACGACGACTTTTCCAAATATTCAGGAGTAAATTGATATTAATATCATGCAGAGAACGACTCCTCAGCGTCCACATATGTGATTGGGCAGTATTTGTAGCACTAACAAGCTCTGGAGGAATTTCTTCTTGAAATTGTTCACTTTCGCCTAGAAGATATTTGTTTATTAAAATCGTAATTTCTTTATAATACAATACACAGCTTTGCACGCAATATTTATTTATTTTCGAGAACCTCACTCATGTTCACTGTTCCGAGGTATCTGTGGAACAGCAGAGGTAAAAGAAGGTGCGGGCTGGAATGAGTCTAACTACAAGTCTTAAAGATGAATTTAAGATTTAAATAAAGGTTATATTTTCAACAGATAACAACGGTTAACAATTCTCACTAGGTGAAATAACAAAGAACAATCAGGTACAATGCAACTTTACAAATTCTGGGCTACGAGCCCCAAAGTATGAGCTCTCAGCTCACAACCACAAATTACCAAAGGGCAGGAAACCCCTTCATTACCGGGAGCGTTAGCTCCAAAGACACATATTGGACCTCCTAGAGGCACATCTATCACATCAGAAAGAGCTAACCTGCTCTCAATATCTCACGCCTGTTAAAGGCAACAACAAACATTCCTCTAAACTGCCTCTCAAGGCACAATTATAAGGACACGGGGGTATCTAGTACACAAACTACGAGGCCTGAATAGCAAATTAAAGGTTAATTAAATGGCCCAAACACAAAGATGAATGGAGGCGAGTTCTTGCACACCTACACTAAAGCTTGTTAAAACCTATGTGGCGCTAGGCCGATAATACAGGGGCTAATCCCAATCTATGGAGGTGACTAGACTGCAAAATAAATTTAACACATTAAGAAGGAAGAGAAGAACGGTTACGAAAACGTAGTCACCTCAAGTCGAAATGAAGGGGAGCTCGACAGGGTAAAGCACTCTCTATCAACGAATTACAGTTCCAGTTAAGTGGAGTATTTACAAAGCCAGCGAGGACTCTACTGGTGCCATATTGACTCTAGAGGAAACTGTTCATGAACTATGTTCTTCAGCTGTTCAAAAGAAACTAAAACCTAATTGAGACATTTCAAAGGAAGACAGCTCTAACAACAGATTTGGAAATTCCTAAGTACATAACAAAGAGGTCACAGAAATGCGCTTAGAAAAATATTCCTGGAAACTCCAACATGAAAGTGGCTAGTTGTAAAGCAATTAACTCTAAAAGGGATGAAAGATTTAAGACTGGCACATGCAAAGTAACAGTTTTCCTGCAGCTAATTGGAACCTTTAGAATAACCTATTTCGCAAGGGTCTCTACCTTCACCTATCATCCTCTCAAATACCTGTCACTCATAATTACCTTAATCCCCCTGTTGAGAGAACAGACAACAGTCCCACATTAAGTGTGAAACTTCAATTCAGCAATTTATTATATATGAAAACAGGAAAATGCTAAAAAATGTAATTTTATGTAATATCACTAAGAACATGTAGAATACCCACAAATATTAAAAAATATGTAACTCTCGTCGAAGGTTCGAAACCTTTAATATGTAACCTATATCAAATCAAATCAAAATCTTTATTTGCAAATGAGGTGTTTACCTCGGTGGCAAATGGTACACAAAAATACATTATTGTCAAGCACTAAATATTAAATTAACAAGAGAATAAAATTTTCCTATAATACAATATTATATAATTTACGCTAACGATTTTTTCTATTAAACACACAGCTCATCCTTAATAAAAATACATTGTTTACAAAATTCTACTTATAATATCTCCTGTACTACATACAAATATAGTCATCTGATATACAGTATGCGGAATTACTTCAAATGATACTGTACAACTGGTATAAGATTAAAATTTACATTGCATTTATTTACTTTTTCTTTTCTTTACCCATTCTGGAACCTAAGTAGCATAACGACCTGCTGCGTCTTAACCAGAGCCCCTTTTACCACCACTTTTCAGAGTTCCTGAAGGGCCTTCACAGCTACCGTAGCGGTCCCAGGGCCCTCGAAGTCCCCACTGTACTTCACCCCTACAGGCAGTCCACTACTTTGGCTGTCCAAACTCCTTAGACCAGGGGATGGAATTAATTTATTTACACACATTTTTAATTTACAATAACCTGCACTGGTCGAATGCCCTCTAACACTTCATTTATTTTCTCTGTTGCTGTTTATTCGCTTTTTGAATATCTGTACAGATTTTGGAAAAGGATCAAACACTACCCCTGGTAAACTGTTCCACTCCTTCACACCCTTCCCAATGAATGAAAATTTACCCCAATCGCTTCTGCTAAAATTCCTTCTAATTTTATATTTGTGGTCAGTCCTGCCGATATAATTATTTTCCAACTGAAGCCTCTCACGGATATCTCCCCATGCTGCTTCTCCTGTATAGGCTCTATATAAACCTATAAGTCTAGTTTTCTCCCTTCTCTTACTTAAAGTTTCCCACCCTAGTTTCTTTAACATTTCTGATACACTACTAGGGAGATAGTGGATCCGAACCCCACTGTCGGCAGCCGTGAAGATGGTTTTCCATGGTTTCCCATTTTCACACCAGGCAAATGCTGGGGCTGTACCTTAATTAAGTCTACGGTCGCTTCCTTCCCACTCCTAGCTCCTTCCTGTCCCATCGTCGCCGCAAAACCTATCTGTGTCGGTGCGACGTAATAATAACCCTAATATAGTGTTTTGTGAACATATGACTTTTCCTAGCACCTAAATAGCAAGGAACAAAATATGTAATTACATAGAAATCCCAGCTCTAATCATTACTGATAAATTATAATTTTGTAAGGAACAGTTACATATAGCCTTTGCAAAGAAAGTATCTTACTCCTGTATACTAAAAACATGGTTCACTTCAATATATTTCGCATTTTCTGTGGCTTAAAAGAAGATAAGAGAGTCAACGTTTCTTACAATGCCTCATCCGGTTATTCACAGTCTTTTACTGCAAAACTAGGCACGGGAAATTCGGGTATTGATGATTCACATTGGAATTACTTAAAAAAGAAACTAAAATTGTTAAAGAAGCATGCAAGATTTCGTAACTTGTTGAAAGGAGTCTACGTAAAACGTGAGCTGAACTATAGAGGAGGAAAGGTGTTATTTTTTGTTTTTGTGTTTGCTAGTGGCTTTACGTCGCACCGACACAGATAGGTCTTATGGGATAGGAAAGGCCTAACATCTGGAAGGAAGCGGCCGTGGCCTTAATTAAGGTACAGCCCCAGCATTTGCCTGGTGTGAAAATGGGAAAATACGGAAAACCATCTTCAGGGCCGCCGACAGTGGGATTCGAACCCACTATCTCCCGATGCAAGTTCACAGCCCCACGCCCCTAACCGCACGGCCAAATCGCCCGATAGGAGGAAAGGTAGAGGGAGTTGCTTTTAGTAGTAAAAGCGGAGAAAATAACACTACATTAGCTACAACTGCACAAAATTTTATGTTGTCATCCAGTGTTTAAAAAAATAAAGACGTTGTTGATTTGTTTCCATGTAAGAACCTAACGTGACATTTCTCAGAAGAACTAACTTTGCAAGTCTTTAAAGTATTAACAGATAGGCCTATAGCTTATAAGGTAGCATGCATAATTTCTAATAATAACAGTGTTAGTAGGAACATGATTGAAAAGCTGTGCAAAAGCAATTTACAAACGACTTTTCAAAATCCATTTGACGAAACACAAAAAATAAATAATTGTTTGATACTGGTCATTTATTTAAAATCTTAATAAATAACTGGCTTAATCAAGCTGACAACTTATCCTGACGTTGACAATCCTGAGTCAGACAAAAGAATGTCTATCTGAGTATATCTAGTGCGGCCTTTGCTTGCTCCTGCCCTGGACCCAAAGGTGTTGTACCAGGCTCTTTTAGAGCTACAACATGTAAACCTGTATACAAATGTTTTTACATGAGGAATCTCAGAGAAAACTTCTGATTTCGCTTGTCAACAATGTTCTGGAAAACGAAAACGTCATGTTTAAAACACGCAGTGATTAAATAAATAGTTTTAAACATTTCGTTGACAAACGTATATACATCTTTTGTAATATATTATTGAATAACAATTGAAAAGTTACCGTAGACAAACTCATGGATAAGAAGAAGAAATCCTCAGGAAAATAAAAATATAAACTGAAACCTTAGGAATTGTTAGGTAAGTTTTAAGTTGCAGTTTAATTTCTAAGAAAGGTTTCAGACTATTGTTGTGAATTGCCATACGGTTTTTTCCTAGTAACATTACAACTATTTGTATACGTATTAAGCGTTCTAATCTTTTACATGATACCGTGTTCAGTTACAAGTGACAGATGTCAGCATAATTTTACGTAAAGAAATGTACATATACTGCCCAGCCAGTTTTCTCCCCGTATAAAACTCGTGTAGTATGCAAGCCTAAGTAAAGCCACAATTGAAGGAGTGTTCAATTATATCGTTAAGGTTGAATAAATGAACAATATCATGGTGAAAGTGATAGCGGGCCCTACACAGCCATGCTGAACGCCAGCCACTCTCGTGACGTCACGGTCCGAGCCTTGTGGCCTGTCTAGTGCGGCCTTGGCAGGAGGCAGGAGGCGCCTCTTTCATCAGGCAGCAGTTCTTCAGCAAGGTAATAGCCTATTAACATCTTTACTTCTTGCTAGCTCTGAGGTTTAACCCGAGGGGAGGTCCGAAACCTTAACTATGTAACCTACTTTTCTGAAAATTTAATTTCTGCCAGCTTATGTAATTTCTTCATAAAATCTTTAACTGTAAATCGGGGATAGGGAGTGATGTACTGTCCGCTTCAAAAGTGGTAAAAATCATTTAAGGGAGAATATTTTACTTCTACCGTGAATTGGAACATTATTTCGTGAACCAGGAAGGGAGTTTTAGCACGTTGAGTCGACCAGAACCAGTTACCAGGTGCATGGAAATCCCAGCTGAGAGCGAGCGAGAGGTAACAAGCAGATACCACTAGCCAGTTGACCTTCAAATCAGCCGTGAACACCACGTGATCAGGCGAAATATGTGTCTAACACTCGATCAGTACTGGCGAGGTTATATGACGTATGACTATGGCAGCCAATCAGGTGATAAATTTCGTGTGAAGTTAATGAAGTGACCAATCGTGTATAATGAGAAGACGCACCCCTGTCTTAAGACGGTGAATTATGGATTTTCCTAAGGAAACATTACCCTGGATTTTCTACCTCTGAACGCGACGAGTGGGGTTTTATTCTGACTTCAACCACAGACGTGAAAAGACGCACTTTGCTCACTGGAGAACTTCGCCTTATTTAGAGCTTCCAACATGTTACAGATAGCAGTTCAGACATTCACAGATTCTATTTACAATTAACTGAAGATATCAAAAGATAAGTTGCTTTTCCATCTCGTCAAACATCGGTGTGTGTGTTGGACTTGTCTCAGACTTAAATTTCAGTTTCAGCTTTCGCAAGAACTTCTACAGAGGAGATTATTGGTTCGAGCGCAAGTCAAGATGCCTGTCTTCCTACAATATGAATAGTGTGGTTTCCAGCGCGCCAACGTGTCCTCAATGAACGAGTAGAATGTGAAGCAGCTCAGACGGGCGAGACCAGGATCGATGGTGCGTAACGTGGTAATGCACTAGGTCATCAGCTTGAGTTCTACGATCGACAGTCACCACCAAGTAATATTTAAACATTGTTATTCTTTCTTTCTATTTGTAAAATGTAAAGTGTAATGATATAGCCTCTACTTATTTGCTTAGAAGAATTTCTATTAGTTAGAATTTTTTCCGTCTCTTCTTTCTTGGTGAAGGTAGTTTGAGATGATGAGTGTGTGTATTTTGAACCTATTAGCTTGTTTTTGAGTGAATGTCATCAAGAAATGTTTCAACTGTCCCGAGTTCATTGTGGCAGGAGAAATAAAAGTAACACGACCTCAACGTTAAACTAGGATTATTTGAATAATTTTTATACTTGAATTGAGATCAGTTGGGACAGTAATTTCGTGAATTCCATTATATCAGAGTTCATTCCTTGATTATACGACGTATGGTTGGATTTCGAGCGCGATAGAGTCATCTGAGATATTGTCGTGCAGTAGCTTTCGCATGTGTAATCTTGCGCGGCCAGGAATAATAATAATAATAATAATAATAATAATAAAAATAAATTAACCTAATTATCGGGTAAAGGAACACCTAAGGTCATGAGCATAATAATAATAATTATTGAATAAGATTGATGTGTGCTTATTTTGTATAAATTTAGGCCTGGGAAATGGCAGTATCTGACCGATACATTTATATATTTTTGCTGTGCTGTTATAATTATTTGACTGGTAGATGGATATTATGGAATTTAGCGGATAAACTGTGCATCCATTATTAAGTCAATTTAAGAAGAAAATGTGTTACCTGACATGATTTCTTCGTTGTGGGCGCAGATTAATTGAGAGCCACAATTATGGTGGCAGGATAAAAATAAATATCGCAGCTCATTAACCGCGTGCGCGTAATGTTAATTCTGACCTGTGTTTAGGCAATTTTGTCGATAATTTTTGGATGATTTCTGCTCGTAAAATTTTACCCTGAACATCGTCGTATGACTGAATTCTTCAATAAAGTGATAATCATTGCTCTATCACATCTCAAGTTGATGAGAGGAAGTTCGCACGATATTGTCATCATGAGAATATTTTCCCTGACTTTGAATAAACATGAAAATAATAATCAAGGGCTAGTATTCGTGTAAATATGTATATAATATTTCCGTGTACCTTTGTGTGAATGTAGTGTGTGTGATTTGTTTATGTGTTGCTCATTGTAATTTTACGGTCCATATTTGTGACGATGCTCTTCGCTGTTTTCGTGGATTTTTGGCCATTTTTATGCCAAATTCAGTGGTTCACTATTTAACAGAATATAAATCTTTAATGAATTTTATTCGTTTTTAAGGAAGAATAGGGTCTTAACTAGCGAATACATATAAATAAGTATAGGCCATGTCAGTGAATTGAATTCACAAAAATAGAATTTGTAAGCGTGACATAACCAATTCTTATCAATCAATGAGTAAACGTAGGTTGACATGATGTCAAATTCCAAGTTATTGTGTGAAGATCAACTACTGAATAATTATGAAAGGGAATTTATTAACTAGTTTAAAGGCTAAGGAAGATGATTTAACCATAATTCCATGGGAGAAAAATTTTTATTTAATTTTTAGAAAGGAGTGAAAATGATCATTTTCAAACTCGATTTAAATGAAGTCCATTGAGGAAGGAAATTTTATTTTCAAATCATTTAATTATTAATGGAAGACGTAATCTCAAATTGATTATTATTAGTCATTTAATTAATTTTTAACTAAAATCTAAATATTATATTTACAGACTCAGGCATTTGCTGTTCCATTTACCGATGGAGTGTCCATGTTAGTAACGACATAAAGGAAGATGAATCATACGAAAAGTTCCTAGATTTTGTAAATTATTTGTAGAATTTGAGGAGAGCAGTAGTTACAAAAAAAGTGTGAAACCTATTTAGCTTTCTTTCATTTGCCACTAGTTCATTATCTTTCCTTGCACTAAAAAAAAATTTCGCACAGCCGATAAGCGAACGATCTACCCCAGGAGATCCTCGCTCACCGGCCGAGCTGAGCCCGGCATGACGGGTGCAGTACCCTCTCGAACTCCCCTTCATATTGGTTTGAGGTGACTACGTTTTGTAACTGGTTTTCTTCCTTTCCGTAAAGTTTTAATTTATTCTTATACGAGTCACCTCCATAGTTTGGGAATAGCCCCTGTTTCATCGGCTTAGTGCCCTTTAGGTTTTGAGAATGCATATTTAGGAGTGCAAGTACACGCCTCCATTCATTTTGTGTTCGAACCATTTATTTAACTGTTATTTCTTTTACACGAAGGTCCTATAGGTTGGGTACGAGATACCCCTGTATCAGTTTGTAAGCTGGGCCATGGAAGGCCAAAAGGTGTAAGATATTTTTGGTGTTGCCTTGAATAGGCGTGAAAACTGAGAGCCTGTTAACTCTTTTTCAAAGTAAAATTGCTGAATGCCTTTTGAAGGCTTGATATTGTGAGTTGGGAGCCAGCACTCCATGCATTGAGGGATTTCCGCCCTGATATATATTTGCACTCTTTTGTAATTTTGAGCTAGGAACCCATAAATTGTAAAACTAGGGGCTTGTAGCCCAAGAGCGTGAAAATTCTGAAATCTTGGACCTTTCTAAGTCTTGTTTTTAAATTGCTATGTCATTGTCATCTTACTAAGTGAGAATTTGTTAACTCGTTGCTTTTTGAAAATATAACCTTCCATTTTGTTTAAATTCCATTCTTGACTTTGTAGTTAGACCCATTCACCCCGGCACCTTCTTTCACCTCTGCGTCCACGGGTAACCCCGTAACAGAAATTATTAGCATTAAATTCCATGTACCACCGCGGGTAAGAATCCCTGTGAGGGAGTTTACAAAGTCTCTGTGAGAGACTTTACAGTCTGCGCACAGTCCCTGTGAGGGATTTTACACAGTCTCTGTGAGGGAGTTAACATAGTTTCTGTGAGGGAGATCACACAGTCCTGTGAGGGAGTATACACAGTCTCCGTGAGGAAATTTACACAGTCCTTGTGAGGGAGTTTA